>NC_069721.1:19478595-19842345 GCF_027358585.1 Pangasianodon hypophthalmus
AATGGGGATGCATCAAATATCAGCACTTTCTTAGTCTTTGTACTGTAAACCTCTTGAACATCTTTTATTTGCTCTGCACTAACACACCAGGTTCAGCTTCCCAGGCTGTTCATAAATATGTGAATGAAGTGTGTTAGAGCTACAAAAAACATAAATATGCAGGGATTTTTTTTTCTTTTTAAAATTCTTCCAAGACAAATCAGTTCCATCACTAACCTTCTAGTATAAATGCTGCAGCTTTTGCCCGTCCAATCAATATCATGCACAGTATTCATGGACCAGAAAATGATGAGTCAGCTCACATGCAAGTCACTGAGATAGCTCCTAGCAAACAACAACTCTAAAGGCGCAAACATTCTTTACTTTCACGACATTTACGCAAGTCACATTATTCACATACATATTCGCATGCATATCTTAAGTACGTTTGGAAAATCAAAAGAGGTGTCCACTAGATGGCACCTTAGCACCAAAACATCCCTGTCCATCTCGTTCTTAAGTGGAAATGTAACGTCTAGCGAATTTCGTGCACAGCAAATTAAACATACTGACAAGCTCTTTTTCCCTATAAAACTTTCTGTCATTGTCGTCATGTTGTCATGAGTCTATCCATACATTCAGACGTATCGACTTATCTAGAAAATCCAGAACTGGTACTCAAAACAGACGCTTCGATAGGTTTAAAGGCTACAATAAAGGTTTTTAGAATTACTAACTGAAATAGGAAAACCGGTTGGTGTTAGTGCCCAATAATGGTCTAGAAGAGTACATAAATATGTGACTTGAGACAGAACATTAATTTGTTTATTCAGTTGTGGACACAGTATCGTACACAGTTTTTCCATTGGTACTGCACCACGCAGAAGCATCGGCTTCATTTCTGAGGACATGCACAAGCAAGACTACAAACAAATGCCGGATATGTGTGGCAGCCATTTTGCATACGCGTATTTAAAAGCAAGTATATTTGTGCCATAAGCCTCCTCTAAAATGGGTGCTGGTGGTTTTGCAGAGATCTGACTCCATGCTTTGTTTTCACAAGCCAATCAAATCATGGTGGATAAAATCAAGGTCCAGCATACAATTTCTTCCCACTAAATTATGCGATTTTACTTAAAATGTCACATTCAGTAGTAGTGATGCTCTTGAATTTCAGTTTCTTGTTGCCTTTAAGGGAGCTGGGCATATCTTCAGGGTGACACCAGAGATCATATCATGCTGTAAAGAAAGCATCAGTCATTAGGCCCTGTAATAAAGCCTGAACTGTATTGCCGGAAAGTTCAAATTTCACCTTGGCTTATGAGTTCTTCAGAGTGACACTCACTCATTACTGAATTGTAATATCATTTAAGCTGTGTCATTTAGCCATAGCTGAAGGCCAAAAGAATATCAGGGTTCCTCAGTCAAAGAATCATTTTTCCCTCAAAGTACACTAAAAAAGAACGCTAGGTATACTCTACAGGAATTCTGATCTGATTTCATCGCTGATTATCGCTGAATCTGAAGCATTTTTCTCACTGAGGAAGCTGATTGTCAGCACAAATGACCTGGTGGTGTGAGAAAGTAAACGAGTCCAGTTTAAGCCTTCCAGTCTCACTCTAGGACTGAGGTCAGATGTTAGATTTAAGTTGCTGCTGTTGTGTGACATCATCAGCAGTATAACAGGAAGACTAATTGCAACAGTTAATGATAACTGCTCACCATGTGCAGAGCAGAGCACAGGGATGGAGGACGAGCCGGTAACACTGTCAAACGCATATGTGCTTCTATAACGTACACTCTTGGCAAAAAAATGTTCTTAAAATAGCCAAGGGTTCTAACCTGCATAAAAAAAGCAAAGAGTTGCAGGGATCTACAAAGAACATTTAAGGCTTTCATTCTTATTCAGGAAAGCAGATTTTTAATTCAAGTAGAGACCACACTTGAATCCACTTGTGTAATGAATTGATCTTAGCCTTCAAATGGCTATTTGAATGTGATTGTGATAAGATTTTATTTTTTTATTTTTTGTCATTAACGAATAAAATTGAAAACCCCTGCTTTAAGGGTTCTCAGAGAGGGACAAAGAACTTTTAAGGTTTCAAGATTTAACCTCGTGATTATTTAATTAAGTAAAAATGACCACAAAAGAAAAGACAGAGAGATAACTACACTTTTTATCTGTGCAAATAACCATACAATTGGGTGTCCTGTTGCTTTCTTTCTGTCGTGTGAGGTCAGGGTTATGCTATCTCCAGTGGTTCCGACTGCAAGGCGACCCGTATGGCGGACGTTCTACATAAACGGATTCAAGTGTTGATGTGGTGAAGGTTTCTGTGAGGAGATGTTTGTGTAGAATTTTTGGAAGGAGTCTCCAGTTTCAGCACAAGAAAGTCTTCAGGAGGGAGGAGTTTTTTTTTTTTTTTTTACGCGTTGCGGTTTTTCTGTAACATGACAAGCTGTGTTTCTTGTTTTATAAACTTCAAGAGAGAGAGAGAAAAATGAGAGGCTGGTGAGCCTCTCTATTTATAGCTGTTATGATGTAAAGTGATAATAGAAACTAACTTGTTTCACAGATATTCCACAACATTAAAAGCAGCTATAAACTGATGAAAAAAGTGTAATTCTTAATTATTTTTTTTAATGTAATTGCTGGCAAATTTCTATTGTCTAAGAGTGTATGGACAAGACTGTGGGGTGGTAAGGTCTCCGCCTGTGATGATTTTCCTATAACGGCATGCCCCTGGTGTGTTTTATTCCTTATTTGTCGCTGGATTGAGGTGCAGAATTCGACAGGATTTGTCATTTTAAACACATGCAGTAATTTGGTAACATTAATGATATGACTAATCTAGCACGTCAAGTGCCACCATCGTGATTAGATCTATAGAAATGAGACAGCTGAAGTAAATGGAGTTTGAAGTGAAGGAGCAACTGCTCCTGTCTGCAGCTGACAAAAACCATGAAGAATTGCAGTCTTGGGACAAAGACAGTCACACGGAGATAAACAGCTATAATCATCAGTTACACTGTAGAATTCTGTAGGCAGCTTAAAGCCGTGGCTCCTCACACCCACTCCAGTTTCATGCAGATAATCAGTGATTTGCTCACTCTGTTCTCTCACTCTCTCTCTCTGCTAGCAAGTATGAATGGATTGATAAAAGCATAATTACAAGGGTGTGTGCTGTGATTAATTTGTTAATAGCAGTATTGCCTTCGGCCTGTGAGAAAAGACGCGACTAATACATCCTAAAATCTGCCGAGTGCTCAATAGATCAGCTGCATCTCCGTTTTCTCTCTAACTCTGTCGGCGTGTTCCTACGCAAGCATTCCCTCCAGCGTTTGTCAGGTTGCTGAAGTTATTATTATATCTCAGGTTGTTCATAACTAATGAGCACAGAAAGTGCAGTCAGCAGATTTTCTGCGCTGCGCTATTCTCTGAAATCTCTCTTTCAAAATGCAAAGTGGATGAATTAAATTTTTGCTCAAAAGTAATCGGAACGCATTTATTAATCTTCTTACTCTCAAAAAAACGCCCTGTAAGAAAGATTTTATTTTTCAGTTGAGAAATCATCCTGGGAGAGAGGAGTGTAAAATAAACTGAGCCACTTCTGAACTGCTCTTCTTCTAAAATATATTGGAAAGGGATTTTGGGTATACAGTGTTAAAAGGCTTTTTGGTACCGTTCACCTAAAGGTGCTGTCAGAAAGTGAAGAATATGACTCGCACTTTTCTCCATAACCTCTCAGCAGCATGTAGACATCAATCGCCTCTTGGCCAAGCTCAGGCTCTCTTTCTTTTTCATTTTTTTAATTTAAACTTAAAAAGATTTTTACAACTGCTACATCTAGGACTTGTTTCACTATCAGTACGACAGATTTCCACCTCCTATACAGGATGTAAAGAGGCTTATAAACCATAACAGTAAACATTTCACAAGTGAACCACAACAGCATACGGTTAAACCATATTCTATACATTCAACAGTGTATTAAACGTGTATTCTTTTTTAAGTCATTCTTATGTAGTAAGATATGAAAGCTATCTGTGACAGGTTTTCACAGGAGAAAGAACTGCACCCATGAATGGTGCAGAATGGCTTTGTATAAACCACAAACATAAAAACAAGATTATCTAAGCACTAAGTAATTAAAAAAAAATAGATCGTTTGTGAAAAAAATTTGACAGTCTTACTAGAAGAATGGAAATACGAGCACAGCGTGTGGGCCAATAGTGTGCATTCGTGTTTCTAAAAGCAACTTTGCTGCCTGGTTGTATACCATGAGGAAGCCTCCGGACAACATTAAAATACAGAGACATATTTTCTGTTAAAGGAACAGCGAACTTCCCGTTTATGATCAATTCAGCCAGCAGGAAGTGGACAGTGGCTGCTATCCCAGTGATCCGTGCAGCTGAGACCTAACACTAATCGTGTGTTGTGCACTGATAGAAATGTTTATGTCCTTTTCCCTTCAAAATGCCTCTTCTCTTCTCTTGAAGGTCAGGAGCGAGTTTCACTTCCTTAAACACTTTCAGTTGTTCTGTCTTTCAGTTCTCCTGCCAAAAATTTTAAACAGTCTCTGGGTGCATATTACTTTGATTAGAAATGCTTCGTTACAGATACCAACATCCAATACGACGTAATACTGTATGAAGAAAGCATACGCTGCATTTAACTTGCATCAGAAGCAACAAGTCAGAGATTATGTCATTTTCGACCTTAGTGCAATCGAGCTACAAAAAAAAAAAAAACACAAAAAAAAAAAACAGACACCTCCATGTTCATCTTTTGCTAGCAACAAATTAACACAAGCTAAAACTTTGATGAGGGGTGTATATTTCCCTCTTCAAAACAGTGAGCTGTAAAGATATAACAATCAAATATATCTGTATGTTGACTGATCTACACAAACAAAGCAAACATCAGTATATACAGGATAACTCATTTAAAGGTAAGAAGTGCTACTCTGTCTACTGCTGATGCTCTGTGTAGCTACTCTGATTTGCTTAACCTCAGAGCTGATTTGCTGGAATCCTGAGTCCCTGAGTAAGAATTCCTAGTTGAGCAGATGATTTCTTTGCTTTTTCCTAGTCCCAGGTCGGAAATTATGAGTTAGTGAATGCAGAACAAGTGCTAATGAACAGACGACATGAAAGAAATGTATTTCACAATTATTAATGGCAATAAAAGCAAAGCAGACTGCTAAGGAAAAAAAAAACAGGTAGATCAGTCACTTTCACTGCCATGAAGACAGCTGTACAGAAGTGCTTTTCTGAAGTGAAACAGTACCCGCTCTGCTCCACTGCAACCCTACTCAATAGATAACTAACATAGCTAGCTAATGCGCTTAATTTATAATCAACTCGTTAATAATTATAAAGAGCACGCCTAGTAGGCTAAGTGTGTGTGCGCTTTTCATGACCACTAAGGATACCACGGAAACGTACACATAGCTAAATAAAATGTTTCATGATGTCCTTGATTGAATACTACTAAATAAGTTACTCATTTTGGTATGGACTCGATGTTGACAAGTACCAAAGAGCATGCACTCATTCTCAGTCTGGGGGAAAAAAATTAAATAAATAAATCAATCAATACGTCCCTAATGTAGATTCCAAACATCTTCCTGTGTGGGGTTAATCCCTGATGCATCACACTGCAGACAGAGACAGCTTACTCTCAGAAAGATGAGACAGAAGAAAAGCAAGCGCATCAAAAGCCTCCATGCTTCACGCCTACTCAAACACACCAGAGCACAGCGCTGCACCATTACTCAAATATTTATTGGTACTGCACTAATGGCCTCTGTAATTAGCTGATCATAAAACGCTACAATTAATTCTTTCCATGGAGAAGCGTGCACGCAGCATCAAAATCAGGCTTTACTACACATTTCCTAACAGCACGCTAACACAAAGGAGCTCTGTATTACAGCACGCTCAGTTGGTGATGTTATTGGCCAATCCTGTTCATGACTACGGAATATACTGAGCCAGATAACATCCTATTATAATGGATCTGGATATGCTCACAGTAAAAAGCTTTAATCATTAAAAAAAAATTGCATGGAAATTTTCTGCCATGGCTTAGAGGCACCTAAAACTTGCCTCTAAAATGTTATATATTTACAAAAGTGTAAATAAATAAATAGCATTAAGCAATAAAAAAAAATAATAAAAAAATAAAAAAGCAAAAACTAAAAAAGTAAAATAAAACAGTATAAAGCACAAAAAATAAATAGATAGATAGAAAGATAAACAGACAAGGACTGTATTGTGTGTGTAATTCCAGCGTGCGTGAGCTAATGTTTGCATTTCACTGCATAATAAAAAGATGGATAATTCATATGTTCGCAAACTGAGAGGCGCATCCGCACACAGGGTCACCTGAGATGCAGATGGGGTTGCAGATGCTATAATAGACTTGTTATGATGAAGTTTTTTTTTTTGTACCCCCCCCTCCATTAGCCTCACTGGCACCGTGTCCAACACACTCTCATGTTAATCTAAGTGACCTTTTATACGAACTTTATTTCAGGACATTTATCTACAAAGCAAGTTTATAATAAGCTGCAGTGTGATGCTCAAGCCTAGTGCTCTCATTAGACATGCTCAGTGCAGAGTACTCAATGACTCAATGATTCATAAATGCATCATTAGGTGTGCAAAGAAAAAGAACTGGTGAGATCTTGTTCCTTATTTGAAGCACACACACACACAGACACCTAAATGAAGAATGGCCTCAGAAGCTGTACATTAAAATTTAAAAGTTAATTTAAAAACATTAATTTGTAAATTGTACTTTCAGAGTACCATCTGCTGGAAACATACATCTGACCATGCGCTAGAGGCCAGAAATGCCTTGTTTAGCAATAACAAGTACAAATCACATTAGCGGAAAGAAGACTTGTCTCTGTGTGTGAGCACACACACTGAGTTTAGAGGATTTGTTCAGTTTGGACACCAAAAGGCACATGAGTATATACCTCCACTGACAATATAGAGGTTCCACTTGAACAGGTAGAGACATGTACGTGGAAAATAAGGACCAGGCTGGCATTACTCAATGGTGTGCGATATGGAACAAAAAGCCAAACACACACACAAACACATATCTCCCCTAGGAGGACCACTTTACCAGTGACAGAGCTGACAGAATTTAATACAGCCAGAGCACGTACATACACACACTCACACACACACTCACACACACTCAGTCAGTCACTCACACACACTCAGTCAGTCAGTCAGTCACTCACTCACAGTAATGGCCCTGGTGTCACTGCTAAATATGCATGCAAGTGATTTATCTGTGTACATTTGTGTGTGAACGTGTACAACTAATAGCATCAGGCTCACACACTCGAGTCAAAAGTTCACGCTAACAGAGGAGCGAGACCAAAGAAAATTTAAAGGAAAAGAAGGAAAATAAAAATTCCCCGGGTGGAAAAAATAATAGGCATCCGAATGTGGAAAGAAATGGAACATGAATAAAATCACTGCTAGTAGCGATTCATTTCCATTCAAGCTGACTTAACACTTTCGCTCCATGAACTGGGAAAACTTGACGAGCTGCGCAGGTATAGGAAAATAATTCATGATGGGGTGGTGTGACGCAGCCTGAAGCGAAGTGGAGTTACTGTTACCACCGTGAACAAATGTCAACAACATGCCCCAAAGACTTTTACTCCTCTTATGCTTAAGCAATTTGGCAACATTTTTAAACTTATTAATGAACAACAAATCAGGTTTTTAACCATTTATAGTTACATTCAGTGCTGTGGAACGTCTGCAAGGCAAGATAGCTCCTTATGTGATAAACTATTAAGTTGTTCCCTTACCAGCCTCACTTTTTTCCCTCTCTCTCAAAGTTAATAAGGCAGAAAACACAGCTTGTCATGTCATAGGCAATCTGCAAAGTGAAAAGTCCTCCGTCTTGAAGACTTTCCTGCGGTGGAAAATTTACTGACTGTAACTGGAGACCTTTCATAAATGTTAAATAAAGTTTTCCTAAATAAAGCTAAAAAAAAGTTTAAAAAAATAATAATAATAAATCTTCATCATATCAAAGTTTATACATTCTTCTCTGTTTAATACTTTCTAATCTCTTTATTATTAGACTTAGATTTTATATATACACAGATTATGTGTATGTATATATATATATATATATATATATATATATATATATATATATATATATATATATATATATATATATATATATATATTTGTTACTATGGAAAAAAGCGTATTAATAGAAACCTGGATTACAGCCAGAACTACTGACAGAGCTGCTGGTATAGAAAATGAATCAACAGAGAAGTTTGCGTCTCTGCGAATGTGATCTGTGAATGTGATCTCTATATTTTTTTAATAACTTATCTGCCTTTATAATGGCCTCTAAAGTCTTTGGTGTTCCTCTGAACAGATTTTGGATTCTCTCTGCTTTAACATTTGGCCCACCTTTCTGACACATTCTTCGTGATGCATCTTGTTAATGCAGATTTATACGCTCCCCTCTCCAAATCAGGTCTAGAGTGTGAAAGGGTCAATCTGTTTTTTGTACTGATTTCACAATATATCACACCGATTTAAAATCAGCACTGCCTGCCTTAAATCACCAAAAATAAAAAAATAAAGCAATAATCAAGTACCACTGTGCATTCACAGCAACTTTTTCCTTATGTATGGTGTCTGCTCAGTAACAGATCTCTCTCTCTCTCTCTCTCTCTCAGTGTGGAGCTGGACTTTAAGCAGCAGGAGGACAAGCTGCAGCCGCTGATGAGGAGGTTGTGCTCAGTGGAGGACTCGTCCTTCCCCTCTCTGCCTTACCCTCAGGAGGCCTACACCTCCACTCCCAAACGCAAGGCCAAAGCCGAGGCCAAGAAACACACGCGTTGGAAACTGTGGTTCCTCTGAACACAGCGCTCGGCAGGACATGCGCGCATGTTTCTACATTGTCCCTGTCTTCATCTTTCTCCGTTCCTGCCCTGTGTCTTTTTACACTTTCATCATTCTATCACCACAGAAAAATGGAAAAAAAGGTGGATCCTGAACACTGAACCTGGCTAGCGCCTGCTTCAAATTAAAAATGAAGTCTCCTGGGAACTGGATTCTGGGAAGCAGAATATTTTGGGCAATTGTGCCCAGAGTGTGAAACGGCTCTATTTGCAATTCAGCGAGGTGAGAAACCAGATTGAATTAAGCTGCTGCAAAGTCCTGCATTTAAATGTATATAAAAAAAATCCATTATTTATTTATACACGAGCGCATCACCTCTGCTTAGGTTATTCATATGAACCCCTCCCCTATCCACATCTTTAAGCACCACCTGATGGCTATTTAGTCACCTGATGGCTGAGGTGCCTCTCATTCTCACAAAAAAAAAAAAGAAAGGGAAAGTCACATTTTCTGTGGACTAAAGTAAGTTATTATTCGTCATGAATATCAACATGACTGGAGTTGCACCAATAAGACAAAGCACAAGGACACTACAGATTCCACTACAGATGAAGTGGATTCAACACATGGACTTGGACTTACACAGACATTTAGACAAAATGGAAAGACACTTATTTAATCTACGGAGAAAAAAAAGGAAAAGAAAATAAGTTCCGCAGCTATTTATCAAATTTCTATATCATGTTTCAGGAGCTCTAGACATCTCTTGCGATGTTAATTTAAAGAGAAAAAAAAAGAAAAAGAAAACAAGTACCAGATATTTTTATATATTCGTAATATCAAGCATTAAATTCAAATTTTCTAATACATAATATATGAAGTTATATCTTCCTTTACTGGATTATTAAAATACTCCAAAAAAAAGAAAAGATGCATCAGAAGGTTGGAAAGCCTGAACCATTTTTAAATCCATCTTCCCTTCCTCAAGTCCATCGAGGATCAGGGAACTGAAGAGCACCGTGCAGGAAACAACCTCAGATCTTATACGTGTTGGTGCAACTAGCATTGTGTGAAATAGATGAGGATATTAGAAAGCTGGATAGTGCGTGCTGGGCTGTGCTCGTTTGAGCTAGCAGGTAATGATTTTCAGGATATCAAATAATTATTTTATCCTAAACGATGCCAAGCCACGCTTTCCTAATGTTGAGTCCAGACGTACATTTCTAGACCCAAAATGTAAATATCAGCTTTCACTTCTAAAAATAAATATTTATCTAATGTAACATCATTATAGCATCATAGAACAATTGCGTGGTAATGAATTAATTTGCGAAGCAGAGCATCTAATCAGGGCTACTAGCATCTCCAGGAACGGGAACGGGTTTCATCGGGGCATTTTGGTCACAGCATCTCTGAAGCCAAAAACAGCATGATGTAGAAAAGACACAACCAGAGTGCTTTATAAGGGCAAACAGATTCATATTTAAATAATGAACTCTAAAGATTGTTTGATGCGGAGTTCTCCACATTTCACTCTAGACTAGATAAACGCATTATCCCACCTGATCTCTCCTGAGTTATCTTGTACATGAAAGGATCTGACATTCGAATAGTTCAGCTGTAGCGTGAAGAGAGACCTAGATGATATCTGTACCTTAAAGAAGTGCAATTGATTCACTATGTGCAATATTGTGCATTTTATACTGTTTTTAAAATCAAACAATTTAATACATAAAATAAAACCTGAGAAATTAACAGAGAAATGGTCTAATATGTGCTCTTGTATGTGGCCATGTCATGAGCAAACTGCAGACGTCATGAGACAAAGCCTGTCTCCTGCTGCACTCGACTTACCTCGGAAGAGGGAACTACGATGCATTTCATGCCATCGCGCTATAAAGTATGAAAAAGACCACGGATGCCTCCATTTTTGTCTTTTGTTAGCAACAAGCAAGCCAGCTAACTGTGATAAGTGATGCACATTTTCCTCAACAGCAACCCGTACAGTCAGTGTTACAGATTTAATTATGTTGATTGAGCTAAAGCAAATACTTGCATACACAGCATAACTCATTTAAAAGTAGGAGGTACTACTTTGTTTACTGCTGATGTTGTGAGCAGCCATGTTTATTTTATGTCACTTGCTGAACTCCGGGTTTAGGAGACCTTCCCAAATTCCTGAGTAGGAATTCCGAATTGAGCGTTCTCTTTGCTTTTTCCTAATCAGAGTTAGGAAATTACGAGATACGAGCTAATTAGTCGAATGCAGCAATATTTTTATTGCTTTTGTTGTGATCTTGTGTAAAGAGAGAGAGGAAGCTGTCACACACAGGCGAGACCCCAGAGAGAAGTGAACATTCATTATGGTCGGGTTCGTGCACAGCAGCATTGTTTATGTGAGGTTTGTGTCAAAACGCACTAGAACAAGAACAGTCAGCAAAACTAAAAGTAAGCACAATACACTTCAGTCAGAAGACTAGAAGTAAAACAAAACATAGAAACAAGTTGTCTAACACACACAAGGACACACACATGTTCATATATACAGCTGAAGCCAAAACCTTAGCTAAAAACGTTCAAACGAATTTTTCAAAACTTCACACACTTCATGTTAGCATACGCTTCCTGTGCTAAGTCAATTAGGGCACCTGATGTGCTCGCATCAGAGGTCATTTGCAAACAACCGAGACAGTAAAGACAGATTTATTTCAGCTTTAATTCATTACATCAGAATTCCAGTGGATCAAAAGTTTACATACACCAGGTTTACATACATCTCCTTAAACCATCTGGAAGATTCCAGAAATTGATGCAATACCTTTTATAAGCTTCTGATTGGCCAGCTGTCATAATAAGGAGTTAATTGGGGGCACATCTGTGGCTGTATTCTGAGCCAGTGCCTTACGGTATGGTAAACTTTTGGCCTTAACATATGGTAAATTTTTGGCCTTAACTGTACAAGCAATTTATCCAGAAACTAAAAAAGACATACAATTAAAGTTACCATAAGTCATGACATCTGATGTACTGTAAAACAATATTAAAATAAAAAATTAATAATATTAAGAAAAATAATGCGTATTTAATGGGATAAGATTTCTGGACACGTCTGTTAAGGACTTCTGTAACAATAATAATCGATTCGCTAATGATGCACCTAAGAGCTCGTAGGGCTTTTGGCTGTCCAAGATGCTTCTGATTGTTAGTAATTCACATGAGCATAGCACATAATGTATGTAGGCTATACTCATGTGAAAAATACAATAACTTACAAATCAGTTACTTCAATAACATAACACTATCAACCACAGTTAATACATCAGGGAGGTAATGGTAGCACTCAGCAGAGTGTACAGAAATCCAGCACTATCGAACTGAATGTGATTTCCAAATACAGCCTTAATCATCGACATACAACAAAGACCTGTCTTAAGGATAAATATTTCACTTCATATAAAAGCCTCCCTTCTGCCTTGCCTCACTCTTTCTGCCAACACAAACTGTGAGATGAGGTCTGGGAAAAATTGTAAAAAAGGCTAGGAACTCTGATGTCTTATGAATACACAACTTCATTTGATATGCACTGATGCAATGAATCAAGCAATCGGCTTCCTGTAGCGAGGCAAGAACTTGCAGCGACTGTCGATCAGAAAAGAGAGAACCAATCACAATAAGCCTTTTCTCTCATGTTCCCTCCCACTAGAGACACACTCAGAATGTAAACAGCGTTCAAGTGGGAAACAGTGTGTAAAAAGGAAGAGAGATTGCGTGGGAAAACATGAAAGTGATCATGAAAGAGAAGAATTAAAGAAGACAGGGATGCTAAGCTTCCAGAGAGACAAAAACAAAGAACGAAAAGTAACGCACTACTCTAATTAGTCATAGTTATTAGTTATTTCAGCCATAGCATACATTATTAATAATAACTATAAAAGAAGGAATGTAATAATTTCTTAGGAAATGTACTCGTATGAGCAATCGTATAAAAAGTTCTGGAGCTTTGACACACAGCCTGAAGCTTTTTTATTTCCCCCAAGATCTTCACACTAGAGATCTGCATGTTCAGTGTGTGTGTGTGTGTGTGTGTGTGTGTGTGTGTGTGTGTGTGTGTGTGTATGATGTGAATTCTCTACTCAGACACAGCACAAGACAAATGAGAAAATAAAATGCATAAATCTGAATGAGATGCCTGACGAGGAGGAAGACTGGGGAGAGGTGATTTGCACAGCAGTGCTGCAGCACACAACACACACACACGATTTACATAGCTACATCAAAGTGCCTGGGTCACATGACACTATTATATAGTACACTGCTTAATATTCCAGATTAGACACATCAATAAATATCTCAAACACTATATTTATGAAAAAAAAAAACAAAAAAAACACCTCACTCTGACTTTCACTTTGCGTGAAAATGAAGAAGCTAGTTACACCACACAAATAATATACACCACAGCTCATAGCCAAAATGGTAGTCAACGATCTTCTGCCTTTTTGTCGAGGGCGAAAACATGATGTTTTATCAGCAGAGATGACATCAGGACAGGATAAAGACTATAGCCATGTAAAATCATCCCTCTCAAATCTGTACTAGTGCTCATCAGGACAAAACATAGGAGCTTTCACTTGCTCAGCCAGATGGATAATGAAATTATGATCTGTTCACCAACATATACAGCATTATCCATGTTCACTATATCAAAACAACAAGGACAAAAGACACAAAAATCCATGACTCCTTTTTAATTTTTTATGTTGATCTCAGTTAACAACAAACATTATCACAACGTTCAGTAAAGTATTAGGCCGTAACATTACCAGTAACATGGCTTCCCTCTCAATGTTTCTAGAACTTTCCTTGGACAATCTTCCCAGTTAGCAAAAGCTATATTAATAAATAACGCAGCACTGCTGTTCAAGGAACGCTTATAATACATATAGCACCCCAAGTGCATGAACAGATACAAGTGTGCTTTTCATGGTCACTTTGTAACCTGGGGAAACATAAAAAGAGCTAAATAAAATGTTTAATGATGCCACCGATGGACTAAAAGCAAGTAGGCTGCTCATTTCAGTATCAGTATTGGTACTGAACTATTAGTATCTGTATAAGGACCAAAAGAAAATTTACTCATACTCAGTCTGGGAAGAAAAATAAACGTATCGATACATCCCTAATTCCAACCTCCAGACTAATGATTCAATCACTGCATATCCAGACAACACAAAGTCTAAAGATTAATTCAACAATAAGAGATTAATCCGCAATAAAGCCTGAGCATGTGCTAAAAGTGTGACAAGATGCCATGATACAGAAGGAACGGGTGGGTTATAAATAAATAAGTCCAAAGAAAGCGTCTCTTTGAGATGTTGATTGTGATTAAGCAACTAGTGTCATTTCAATTCAGCTTTGTAATAAAATATTCATGAATGCAGGTGTGTGTGCGCTAAAGAAACACAAAGCTGACAGATTCGCTGATATGAAAGAAGGCTATTATCACTTATTTCTTTAAAAAGTGCTTGTGAGGTTTTGAATATTAGAAGTGTTAGAATGTGCTAATCATGCTAAAAAGTGTAAATCAAGTGCAGAATTCATAGGATCATGTGCTGAGCTGGAAATAATTGAAAACAGACATGAATTAAATATCAAAATGTTTTATGTATTTATTTATTTATTCACTCATTCATTCATTCATTCTTTGGTTATGGGACATTTCTCACTGTCTCAATATCTCAATTTATGTTTTCGTTTTTTTTTTTATCCTAGCACTAGCGCCAAATTATAGTATCTGTGCATCATGTCTCTACAAAATTTACTAAAAAAATTATCTGCATTCTTACAAAAATTACCACAGGATCTAAAATATTCTTCTTCATCATTCCTCTTAAACAGACAGCAGTGCACCAAGCAACAGAAAGGTATTTCTTTCTGGGTACATGTGCCACTCATCCTTCCTCTCACGTGTGTTTATGTAATTTACAAGATTTTTAGACCTGCGTCAACTGTTAAACATGCAGTATGATTTACACTCGCCAAAGGTCTCAACAGGGTCACTGACAGCTACGAGCATTTAGAGGACAGTAATGTAGAGAAAAAGAAAAGAAAAAGTCGTTTTGGGATGAGAGGTAAGTGACCGGACGAGAAAGACAAGTAAAAAAAAATCACAAACTTAAATTTTCTGCTCATAAAATATCCAGTGAACTAAAAGTCTCTCTATAACGGGCCACATGGCGGCATGAGGATCAAATATAAAAAACACAAACGCCAATAAAAGAAAAGCAAAAATGGCAGGAAAAAAGTTTCAATTCTTAGAAATAAACCCAAGCACAAATACAGAGTGTCAATCCGCTTTCATTTCCAGGTCTTCAACAAACACGGACATTAAGGTTAATTAAAGAAGCCAGAAGTTACCTGTAATAAGACACACACACATTTCAGTGTGCTGTAATAATTACTGAGGTCTAAATCCCCATTGCTAATGAAGCCGTGACAGAGAGAATGTGTGTTTGTGTGTGTACACATCAGAGAGAAATAGAGAAATGATCACAAGGGAATGAGAGAGGGAAAGAGGATGAGAGTGTGTTTCTGCAGTGAATCATTTGTATTGTAATTGACACGAGACTGCAGTAGAGAGAGGGACCAGAGTTCAGCTAGCAATAACACACTGATAATTCAGTGCACTAAAGCAGTTTGTGTGCGTGTGTGTGTGTGTGTGTGTGTGTGTGTGTGTGTACTTCATATCTGCAAAAACACAATAAAAGCATGCTGAAGCACTAAGCTCTGTATATGCTGCATTATTAGCTACAGATATGGGAGTTTCCATGATGCACTCCGCAGGAAAACTATAAGAGCTGGACAAATTCAAAGACGGCAGGAGAACATCGCACATATACATGTTTCCACCAGACAGTACACATACTAATCTGAATCCAGAACTATCCATAACCTGCTTGAGTACCAGTGTCCATTCCATTCCAGGAGGAGTTTTTTTGTTTGTTTGTTTGTTTGTTTGTTTTGGTAAAATCCATGTCATCACTTCAGACCACAGAGGAAAAAAAAAAAAAAAAAAAACCCACACCGCTTCCTTTTCTGCAACTACCCCTTGCTGCAGAACCAAAAATCCAGGGCATGGAGCAGACCTGATCCAGCATCTCCTACCTGGGTGGAGTCAACCCAAAAGCCCAGTGCGTGGATACAACTCAGTGTGTTTCAGGCTGGATAAGTGTGTTGTTCATGAGGGTGTGGTTCTGTGCTGCAGAGCATCTCCTGGGTTAGGGTTAGGATTAGGATTATGGTTATAGGCAGCATTGGATCAGGTCCAGCTCCACCCCCTGGACTTTTGGTTCTTCCTTTCTGAGCTAATGTCTTCAGCTTTGTAACTAGTCTCTGATCAGATGACCTGCCTTCAGCTGAATAATTTGCATAACAGTGTGTGATTGGATAAACTGCAACCAAGAAGCTGCTACAGAAGCTGCTCAGGTTCAGGTGAAGAAATCTAAAGTCGCTGAACTATGGCCATACATTGAATGCTTTGCTACAGTAAGTGGGGTTTTTTTTCAGTTTGGTCATCTAAAACACTTTGCAGGGTCCACATCTGCACCACAGGCTGTCTATCTTATGGTAACCTTGTTAGAGCTTCTCTATTCCTCGCAGCACCATTTGGCTCACCATGACTCTGTTAGCCATAAATGCTGAGAATTAACTTGGTAGACCTTCTTGCTGCTCTCTGGATCTGCTTCTCCAGACACACACTGATGAAGTTTCACAGCTCAGCAGCAGACCAGCTTTTTTGTTCTGCTTGATAGGAATGTTATCAGACTCCACTAAACACCGTTGTGCTGTACTGTCTGGTCGAAAACCAATTCTAGCTCGTGGCTTTTCAGAATGGTAGCTGTCTGGCTTGAGCGATGACACAAAGACTGACCAAATTCACTTAGCTACTGTATGGATCACTTGGCAGTGGAAATAAAGAAACTGCTGACTTGTTACCACATCACGTTGACTGAACAAAAAAAAGGGGGTCGTTTATTCATGCTCGTGAAAAAGCGCTTTTATCCTGTGAACAAAGAAAAAGCTGGACTTACAATGAGAGGAGAGTCGCGTCCCAGTGAGATCACCGTCCTGTTCACTGTCCTCAACAACTTCTCCATAATGATCTGAATATGCCATTGAGTTGGACCCTAGAAATACACACACACACACGCACACACAGTAATCACCATACAGCAGTGAGATATTTTCAAAGGATGACTTAACAGCTGCCAATTACATGTCTAGGGAGAACTCTCTCTACAGCAATTGTCTAAACCCATAATTCATCACTTGGAGGAATATATCTTCATTCTAGCAGTCTCCAATACTTCTTTGTTGGATTTCTCATTAATATGATGCTGAAAAATGGTAAGCAAGGAGCTCTCATTTACCAGAGAAATCTTGTTCTTTTGTTTTTAGGAGCTAACAGCGAAACCAAACCATTATCCCTTGTTTTTTTTTTTTTAAGAAATAGTATACATTCCCCCCCCCTCATTACACCATTTAATCTACACTAGCAATGTCTCACTGTAATATCATGGCAACTGCTACCCTCTGACAAGAATAATGAAAATAAACAACCAACAAATTATCAAAACAAATAATCACCATAACCACAAAGCACGTCATAAATATGTCAGTATAAATAGATGTAATGTGTTTCATGGTGGACTTTTCCTCTAACAGCTATATGCTTGGATTGTGTTCTGTCTTATACATCACTTTAGAGGCAGTAATCTGTAATAAATCCTGGCATATATTTATATAATCTGTAGCAGAAAAGATCACTGCATTTTAATTACACAAAAGCATGAAGAACAGGCTAAGTACAACAAACTCTTACACAATACAATCTACAGCTCTGACTGGTTCTTAGCTTTCAAATGTGAAAGGACCCCTATGGACCAAGTGTGTATGAGTAAAGTAATAAAAAAAACTGGGTATTTTCTGTGTGTGTGTGTAGGTTGATTTATTTATTTATTTTCCTCCTTTAAATACACTTGGTGGTGTGAAATTGGAAGTTGGTATGAGTCTCAGCAGGGAAATCCATTTAAAATGAAACTCCTAGATGCATGTGAATTATAAAACCTGCTATATACAAACCCTTGCAACCTACTTTCAAAGCGTGGAGAAGAAAAAATAAAACACAGTGTACTTCAGGTATACTGTGGGGCATATCTAATGTACAGATTAGTAATGTAACCGAATACAAATGCATTATTCGGAACGAACAGGTACAGATAAGTTTAGGCCACAACTGCTTTGAATTTAAATCCGAACAGAGATACAGATATTTGGAGCACTAAATAAATACAGATAATGACATTGTTTTACACCCCTAGTACACACACACAGAGGTCAATCAGAACAGACAGAAGATGCCTTTACCTTTATTAAAAAAAAAAAAAAAAAAAAAAAAAAAAAAAAAAAAAAAAGCTACAGTTTGCTACCATGCTAAGGTGGAAAGTGCGTGTGAGAGTGTTCTTCAGTGGACTAAATCTCAGCATAATTCATAAAGCAGGGATGAATTATGGAACAAGCAGCCCATAAAATAATCATCTGTTTCTAGTGTGCAGAACGGGACGCTGGGTAATTAAACGCAGACTGACAACTGCAGAGTGCAGCAGTGAGTCTGAGTGGCAGCAGTGTGTGATCATGTGCTCGCATTCATGTGTGTATGACCTTCTCTGTCCTCTGTGCTGCAGGTCAATAGAGAGAAAAGAGCAGAGATACATGCAGATGTGTGTACATGTGCATACAAATGTGTGTATACCACCATACTGAGTGTGTAGCTGTGTGTGTGTGTGTGTGTGTGTGTGTGTATACTCACCACATCACTCCTGTACAACACCTCCAGGATGTTGCTGAGCAGCTGGCAGCAGGCCTCCAGCTCCTCGTGCTGCTCCAAGTGAAACTTCAGCTGATCAGTCATGAGTGGCAGAAGGATCTCTCTGCAGTCTAAACACACACACACACACACACACACACACACACACACACACACACAATTATATCTACAGCCATAGAGAAAATTATAGCACTGCACATCATACAACCAAAACCAAACATTTAAATTCACTGTAGGGTGAAGAGATCGGTTTGAGCCCTCACACACAGGTCTCCCCAGTGTGAAATTGCTCAGCTGGAGATTTGCTGTAGAGCCAAAAGTCCAAGGGGTGGAGCTGGATCTGATCCAACTCCTTCTACAAGCCTAAACCTAACTTTAACCCCAATCCCTAACCCACACAACACTGTGAAGCACAAAATAACACATTAAACACACTTATGCAGCCTGAAAAACACTCCACCCCCTGGACTTGGCTTCTGGCTTGACTTCGGATCAGGTCAGATTTCCTACCATGGACTTTTTTGCTCTGCAATGAAGAACACATGATAAATTGGGTGGGAATGCCTGGGTGGGTTGTGGTGGAGCATCAGCTTTGCCTTCCAAATAAAAGCAAACAGAGCAAGAGTTTTTATGAAAATGTAAATAATTTCTAATACAATCTGTTGTGCTGATAATTTTTACAGACGTGGAGTTATATTTCCTATCCTGCCATCTGTTGTGGAGTATTTCTTCTTGCTACATACATCAGTTAACGCTTCCTCAATGTAAATAGCCAAGATCACTGCCATTTTCACTTCCCTCTTCCTCTGCTTAAGTACTTAATTGCGAACTCAGTTTAGATTTATCACAGATTCTCAGTGGATTCTGAACTATCACATTGTGCTGGGAATTAAATCTGGATAATATGATATAAAATCAATATTGTAATACATTTTGTCTCAATACGCTTTTCTGAGATGTCACGGATACCGTGATAATTTTTTTAATAATCATATCATAATTTTGGCATATCGCCTACCTCTAGTAGGAATCAAATGCATGCTAACCTAATCAAAGAAAGGACATACACACATCACTTCCTGTTCGATAGTCAATAGCACTTAAAAGGGATTAAAAGAGATTTATTTTGCATTTTTGTCAATACTGAATTCTGCATTTAAACTTCATCACTGGAACTAACATCACTTACAAGTGTTTAGATGTCGCATAAACACAGTATTTATAGAGCTCTATCACAATTAGCTAATAAACAAGTGCAACCCAGACAATCTGAAACGAGACTGAATATTTAAAAAGGTCATCATACAGCAAGAGAAATCTCAGAGTCATATTTAAGAGATGTGCACAGGAACATCAGAACATTATGTACAAGAGCAAGCGAGCCGAGAGAAGAGAGGAAATAAGAAAAAACAAAGAAAGCGAGAAAAGAGAGGAGATGGAAACTCATTATGCAGCGGGAATAGGCAGGGCTGCGGTGCCTTATTATAGCCTCCAACTGTCTAACGGACGCAGCACCGCATCCATACTGAGCCATTAATGCCAGCACTCACAACTGCATACATTCGCACACATTTGTCTCTTTGTCTTCTGAACATCTCAAGGATAGAACACCCTATCATTAATCTCACGTTAAAATTTTGGAGCGGCGATGCCTGATCCCAGGAACAATCTCTCCATTTCTCTCAAGCTGTCATTTCACTGCATCAATCATTTCCGGGCAATATAATGCATCTGTAGCCTCTTTAGTCATCTCCCATCTTCCCGACCTGCGGAACTACAATCACAGAAGATAGCACAAAAACAGCAGGGCTGTAGGATGCGCCATGCTCCCACACATCATATAATGAGAAGACCTGGGAGGTATACGGGGGTCAGGCAAACTTCGCTCACAAGCAGAAATTAAACACAGGAGCAAAATGCAAAGCAATAAATGACCTCCATACAGAAATATGGTTTCAGCTTATGGCTAATTGCAGCTTATACCATTAAGGGAATCGAGTGTTACAGTAACAGATGGCCTCCTAACACTTCACTGTGACTGAAGCATTTCAGAGGAAAATTAAACAATTCTCACCAGTTGCATAGATTGAGGTAATTGGGTGATTTAACCGATATTTAACCACGATGCTGAGTTTTAGGGCACCAAAGAAGCATTTTCAAATAAAAGCAATAATAATGTTGAATCGCATGAACAATTTGATGCATTTATATACATTTTAAAAACCCATAAACATTTATTTCGCACTCTTTAAAAACATCGTACCCAGACAAGGAGCTGATGCTAGATGTGTGAGTAATAATTTCCTCCTATTCATGCAGTTTCATTTGTTTTGGAATTTCTTTTCCCTGAATATCCTGGGCTTATAACAGCTAACAGAGAAAGTATAAGCCAGATGTTTAAAAAGCTACAATTTTGTAGCATCACTGCCACTGCTAAATTCTAGCCTGTCAAAGTTAATTGGGGTTTTAGATAATGCAAAGTGGACTGCTACTTCACTGAGAGTTTAGATCTTGAATTTCTCATGGCATGTTTAAAATAGAAACAATAAAATTAAAGGCTTTTAAGGCTTTTGGACACTTCTGTGGTAATATCATACGTCCACAAACAATAAGAAGTCTGCATTTATTGATATAAATACTTTTTTTTTTTCATCTCTACTCTTAACTACTTACTCATTAACTATTCTTAGTCATTAATAATGCGTAACAAATCAGAATGAATTTTTCATTTTTCAGATAGAATTTCATCGGCATTTTTTTTTCTTTAAATCTTTCAAAAGAGAACATCTTTGTAAATTTTATTTAAGAAAAATCGTGTTGTCTAGCGCATTTATAAACATTGCCTTAGATGAAGTAATGATCCACGATTTGATGGGTTACTAAAGTTATGTTTATTGGCCATTTTCTAAAATGAGCTGTTCTCAAAAGAGCTATATTCACGTTATTTCAACACTGACTCACAAATCTTCAAGCCTGACTTGGATTGGATTTGACATTGGATATTTATAATTGAGCTTTCTTAATACACTGAGTGGTTTTGACTGTAAGTGACATCTTTAATATTATACTATACAAAAAAAATATTTATTTCTTTTAAATCCATGAAATAATATTCTAATAACAATTATGTGAAAGTTTAACGGTTTTAATATCAAAGGAATAACTGCTAAGAAAAAATTCTTGCCAAAAAATGGATTTTTTTTTTTTTTGCAAATTAACGTGTATTTAATGACAAATTGCCTTGTTTTAAAATAAATCAGCAAAAAATCTTCTATTTATATTTACTTCATAGAAGTAGAGTTTAATTCTGATCTTGGGAAAAAAAGAAATAAAAACAAGCCTGTGAGGCATAGTACCTTGACTCTGTGCACAAATTCTGTCCTATTACATTACAGCGTGCACAGTGAGTCTATTTTCCAGTTCCGACATGTGTGGCTCCCAGACACTTTCTTCTGGCTAACAGTCAAACTCTGCTACATTCACACTGCTATATTAAACATGCATTTCAGGTGTGCTTAATGAGCAGCCCTCTGTCAAATTACTCAGCTTGACTTGGAATTATCACAGAAACCAGCAGCAAAAAACCCTAAACTGTACTTCTGTTTCATACAGTCTATAGCTGCAGAAAAAAAAATAAAACCAGCCACTAAAAAGACTTCATCTTGGCACAGAGAGCAAACACATGCTAACCTTTAGACATAGTGCTGGGGGAATTTAAATCAAGCTGTGTCTGAATTTAGCAATATCATTTGGAGCGGGGTTTTTAAATTTCAGTCAACATTCACTTTAATTAAGTGCTGCTAGAAAGACAACAGTTGATGCATCAGGTTTAATGCGTTTTCCCAAGATAGTCATTCGGCAAACAAACTGTGACCTTAGTGTAAGAAAGTATCTGACATTTAGTTCAAAAATGAGTCAAAACAATTTCATAGAGGATCTGAGACTGCTTTATAAGTGGCAATCAGATAGACCATCATAACACCGAACAGTATTTAAACTCTCAGATTAATATTGATCCATAAGTGTTTGGCTACAGTTCAAAACTCCACAGTCTAACTGTCTGAGAATTTTGATGTTGTGAATACCACTGACGTGTATAACACGTTGAGCTGTAAAAGTGGAATGCTAGCTAGAAAGTCCAAACTATGATGGCCCATATCTCAAAACCGCTGCTCGCCCAGATAGCTCTTTAAAACACTAAGGTCACAAAACCTCTGCATCCTGTGAGAAAACGCACAGACTTACAGTCTTACAGTGCATACATTTCCTCAGCTGACTCAGTCTTCTACTGCAGAAACACACATTTTTGAAGCTTCTTCTCATGCTGTGCACTCTTTTGTTCTAAGATCCCCATTGAATTTGTTTAATTAAAGGTTTTCATTATTGAGGACTTCCCCATATGGCACTCCTCACCATGTCAATGAGACTTGGAAGCAAAAAAAAAAAAAAAAATCAGTTCATTATTAAAGGATCATTTGAATATTTCTAACTCACGAAACTTTAGCGCCAGGAGGTCTTAAACTTGACAGTCACTGGTTCATGTGTGTCACTCCGGCTTCCATTTCTATGTGCCTTTTCATACGCCCTCCACTCTTTACTAATGATACGAGTTGCTGATCAGGAGAGGCATCGTGGGAGGGGGCATAGATTACTATCGACTATTCTATTTACTTCTACCACAGTGCTATTAAATCTTCAAATCTGACTGGTCAGCATCTGTAGCCGAGAGTCCAAGACAACAACTTGGCCATGCTCTCTAGCTGGGAGGGATGGCACACTCTATCTCTCCTGTCAATCACAGTGACACTAGCCAATCATCAGTGTCGATGAGCTCACCTATATGGAAGAGGGCAGATAGTGCATTCCTCTGAATGTGTCTTGCCTTGTGCCTTGTGATGCAGCATGAGCAGCAGTTTAAAAATACGCAGTTGGCTGGCTTCATGTGTCTTGGCCCACACCCTCCCTGATTGTTAGCAGTCATATGATAGGGAAGAGCTGGCTCGTGGGTGGGAATTAGCCAAGATCAAATTAGAGAGAAAATGGTGAAAAAAACGGCAAAGATAATAATAAATCTGATTTGTCAGAAGGTGTTTATTATTATCTTTTATTATTAGAGCATGTTCTGGCAGTCGTTCCAGCTGCAATTTAAATGACAGGTTTATATTAATGCACTTGTTCTAATACGTTTCTGTAGCAACAGCTCATTCACAGAAACTTGTAGGGTGAACGCGCCACATAATCTAAGCTTAATAATAAACAGATTAAACACTGTGCGGTTATTTAACAAAAATATGTATAACGGATGATATGGTGGCATTTTCTGTTAGATGTTTTATTATAATTAATGGAAGGAGTCTCCAGTGTCAGAGTTTTTTAACAGTAACATGAGAAGCTTTTTTTTTTGTCTGTTTGCTTATAACTCCAAGAGAAACAAAAAAAATGTTTATATCTGTTATAATCTAAGTGATTACATGAACTGACTTCAGATTTTCAGCATGCCTCCTCATACTTTATTCCGTACTTAAACTTAAGGGTTTGGAAGAATTTAAATAATGATTTAAAGTGTATAGAAAGTTTACTGTTATAAAAGTTTTTACTCCCTAACAAGGGACTACAGTGTTAACAAAAAAACAAAAACAATCCAGTTTCTCATCTCTGTTCCTCTTGCCCTGGTAAGATATTTTTACTGTACAATTGATTTTCTGAAGAGTATCTCCTGCCTGTCAAAACAGAGCGAGATAATGCATCATGTTTCTGGAAACAGACCTGATGCTCTTAGCAAAGCAGTGCAAATAACAGGGTGCAGGTACTCAATGGATATGCCGTGCTCAAATCTGTCAAAAACAGAGATTACCCAAACACTAAACCACTGTCTTGGCAAAAAGTTTCAAAAACAAATTAAAATGACCAGTAACTCAATATTAAAGTAAACAAACAAACCTAGCTAAACTCAGAAATAGGACAGTATTTAATGATGAAAGTGCCCATGATATGAACAATTATGCTGATTAATTTCACTGGGGCTGTATGATTGAAATGTTCTTCAGATTACGGGTCACTCAGCAGGTGGTGCTGGTTTATCAGAAGTCGGAATTAAATTGAGTTCCTGTTCCTGAAGGTCATGTGATACTGTTCTTGAAGGCATTTACAAATATAATCAGTGCACGAGGTTCATATAATCTAATGAAATCAGCACACTCGCAATGCTTTGAATCTCAGAAAGAGCTCCCACTGCTCAGTGTGTATTCAAACAATTCAACAGCTTCACAGTGGATTTCACAAAAAGAACACACACTCTTAACTTCCTGCTGCTTAACCAGTCAGTAATGCAACAAAAAGCATCAGCATTCACCTATGTTCTGCTAAAATCAATCTGAGAAGTGTGCCAGTGTTTAAAACCATTTTCTCTGATGTTGGCTTTAAAGCAAAGCTATGTGATCAAAAAGCAAAAAGAAAAGCCTTTTGTTAATCTTTTTCAGCTACAAAACCAAGGGAAATCTTATTCCTGGACGCTGAGGGAATCCGGAGATTGTGTGTGTGCACATGTCTGGATATGCACTTACAGAAATTAGGCAGCTAAAAATTGGAAAAGACCATGCCATGTTTGTCCAATCTGTCCAATTTTGGTGCCCACTGCAGCCTCAGACTCCTGTTCTTGGCTGACAGGAAGAGAACCCGACACGCGTTCTGCCGCTGTAACTCATCCGTCTCAAGGTTTGACTCGTTGTGCATTCTGAGATGCTTTTCTGTTCACCACAGCTGTAAAGGGTGCTGATCTGAGTTACTGCAGCCTTCCTGTCGGCTCAGACAGCCTGGATATTCTCTTCTGACCTCTCTCGTAAACAAGACGTTTCCGCTCAAAGAACCGCCACTCACTTGTTTTTCACACCATTCTGTGTAAAGAATTTTGTGTGTGAAAATCCCAGGAGATGAGCAGTTTCTGAAACATTCAAACCAGCCCATCTGGCACCAACAACCATGCCACGGTCACATTTTTCCCCATTCCGATGTCTGATGTGAACAGTAACTGAAGCTTCTGACCTGCATCTGTATGATTTTAATCCATCCACATGAATGGCTGATTGGATAACTGCATGAATGTACATGTGTTTCTAATAAAATGGCCAGTGAGTGTGTATAATTTTTTTTTTTTCTTCCTATATCCCTCAACTCTACCAGAGGTGATGCAAGAGGACCAGAGCACAGTACACTACAGCTGCATCACTCCAACTCTGACGTGAACAGCACACAGCACACACACATACAAATCATACAATCCCAAACACATACCAAGTGTTTCTCTCTTTTCTACACACATACACACACACAAATTCCATAGCACACTCTGAGAGACTAAGTGTGTTTATGAACCATTATCTCTTTCTCTACAGTTTAGCTGAAAGCTTACACAACAGCACTGAACACAAACAACAACTTATACGCTTATACACATTTCCAAACAGCCATTTGTCCTTAATATCAAATTTCACAGAAGAACTGAGCTCTTTAAACAGACCTCCATCCTGAAAGGATCTGTGCTCTCACACTCCATCAGAGAAAGTGCACAACGAGCCATTTTCGGGACAGATAGCACCTGGATAATCTTTTAAACAGTTTCAGCAGTTCAGGAATTTGCTGTGCTTGTTCTTGCATGCTGTTTAGTTTACCCTAAATCACAGAAATCACACACAAATTCATTTTACAGCTTTTAGAAAGCCTTGTTACACGTTTTCGATAATTACACTGTAAAATGACTCCACATTTTGCACGTGTGTGTGTGTGTGTGTATGAGAGAGAGACTGAGATGGAGCATGCTGGGCTTTAATTAAGACAAGACTGGATACACAGTTACAGATAATTACAGCTGAAAGATGTTCATCTATTTAGACCTACAGAGCCACCGTATGTTCTCGCTGTTGCATTAGATGTTACCCTGAGACCAAGGCTTAATGATTTGAGAGAATTAAATAAATAAATAAATAAATTAAAAAAATCTAACATGGTTACTGTTATTCAAGCTCTCCAAATAGTATCATTTATCAAGCATAATTACACGTTTATTCATTTTACGAAAAGAATGACATAAAATGATGCACTGCCAATACTGCTGCTTACGTGTAACATACTAGGCTACATTTGTCATGAGTAATTGATTAAGTACTTAAAAAAGGATTCGTAAGGGAACAGGAAGTCATCCTGACATACCGATGCTAAAGCAGTCTAGAGCTAGCAGGCATCAGCCTACGCCAGTTCCCACTGCACACAGCTCTTAAGCACAGCTGACATTTAAGACAGCACATTACAGGAGTGCTAGTGGCATTTAAATAAAAAAATAATAATAATACCACCTGCGCTCTCGTATGACGACTACAGGCAAGAGTGTACTTCCATGTGTTTTTCACCATCTGGCAATGAGCGGTCTCCAGCACAAAGTGTAACTCAGGTGTGTGTACATGAGTCTGGGCAGAGTTTAGAGTTGCATCCAATCTATCCTACATGATTTTAGCCCTGATATCTTTGTTAGAGACTAATTTTGGGATCTGCGACAACCTGACACCAGCTCAGCCAAAAATCACTTGTGACTGATCATGCAGTCTGAATGATTTGGTCTGACACAGATGCTCTGATAATTTCAAGCAAGTTTGATATTTTGGGGGGATGAATCATGTGCCTCTGAACAAAATTTAAGCAAAATTCAATATTACTTATGGCATGTCACACCCAAATGGTTGTTAAGAACAGCAAAAATAAAAGCAAACACAACCTGATTCTTGGTGAAGCACAGTATTAAAATAGGTATGTTTCATTACACTATACCTCCAGTTCTCTTGGCAGAACAGACGGTCCTCTCTGCCAATCTGTCCTTCATGTTTTCCTCAAGAAACAACAGATTGCAAGTGAAAAAAATCATGTACTATGAGCAGTACAGCGATACTGCGATTTTTTTTTTTTATTATTATTATTTTTTTTTTAGACAAGTGGTTGTAGTGGTTGTTACATGCCCACAAGAGACAAACTACAAATGACCCGAGTTACTTAGGTTCGTACCGATAAACACAATGGCTGATGTACAGGATTAGCATCATGCAGAAACAGCACCTGTACCATAACTCTCATCTGAACATGTGTAAACACATACAGCTACTGGGGGGTTTATACACTCTGCAACAAGTAGCATGAGATTGTCCACCATCCACTTTTCTCCAAACACAGTCCCTGTCAAAGATTTTACACCCAGTTCTGTGCCACATTTTCATATTATCACATGCACATAGCCGCAGGGCTAAAAGGTTTAAAAGCATATAAAGCTCCCACATGG
This sequence comes from Pangasianodon hypophthalmus, assembly GCF_027358585.1. Classification (NCBI taxonomy): domain Eukaryota; kingdom Metazoa; phylum Chordata; class Actinopteri; order Siluriformes; family Pangasiidae; genus Pangasianodon; species Pangasianodon hypophthalmus. The sequence continues at coordinate 19,506,687 of NC_069721.1, forward strand.
AGTGTTTTATGTCACATAGTTGCCTCTGTTTTATGGTAACAGCTTTCTGGGTCTGGACAGATACCATTTTATGAAGCTAAAACATATGTACACTGTAAAACCAGTGAAACAGCAGTGAAATTCAGGCCCTACTCACTCACTGTTCACTTTGTGTACTACTTAATTCAAGCTCAGTGACCTGAGTTCAGCCTTAGTTCCTCTCTTATTATATAATGTTTCACTGCAGCCCACTACTACATATCTTTTTTACTACTAAACACATCTGAAGGTTTTAAGAATCAAAGCAAACCTGAAACCTGAATGATCGCCATTTTACCATTCCAGTCTAGGAAAAAAACCACTATATATATATATATATATATATATATATAAAAAACTGAATTGTGTACTCTGTAAGCTTATTTTGTCTTCATAAAAGATAAAATAACCTAACATTCTTTTGCGGCACCTAGAATTTTTTTTTCAGCTGCCATATCGTCCTCCATTACCGTCACTCTTTTACAATTTTAAAAATGCAATGTAATGATCCATATTAGCAGTACATCAAGCACCACCAGCAAACTTTAATCTACACTCTTCTTGCTACTAGCTACTCAGTAATTGCTAATACACGTCCAGATCTTCCAAATCGTGCCTTAATTATAGCCCCAGAATCTGCAAAACTAACAAGTATCAGACGATACACTGGGTTACACCTATTAACAGTTTAGTCGTAAAACAGTCTCACTAAAAGATATCTGGAGCGCCACAAAGTACACAGGGTACGTGAAACTTTTACTAGGAAATGAGATTCTGCTGTCTGTTTGGTCATAATGGCCGCCATCACCAAGTCCTGCTTACCTTTTAAAATCACACAGGTAAATCCTAAGGCTTCCACTGAGCAACTGGTGGTGGTGTTTTTTTCAAGTCATTTCCAAGCAATAGTGTCATCTCGAATAAATATATTCCTTATTCATATTTAAGATAATACATTTCAGGTGTGCCAGATTCATTTGATTAACTCAATGAAAAAGAGATTCAGCAGCTTGTTTACAGCTTATTCTTTTTAAATTGGACATATTTATCTGGTTACCAGTGAGTTATGGTAAAAGGATGCTCTCTCTCAGGCATGGCCACGGTGTGTACAGTAATCTAATAAAGATTTACACTGGCTGGGGAATCCTATAGTAATTGCTTTGTGCCCAGCGATATTTATTAGCGAGGGAGAGTTTAAACTTCCGTGCTGCCTTTCTAGGTAAGGATGAATACAGCGACAGCAGAGCAGCTCATATTTATTCTTCTTGTTAATGTATTACTTCTCTAAAGAGCTGAAAATGTGGCAAGTGTCAATTGAGAAATTTTGTGGGCTTTCTCTTAGGGATACGTCCATATCGATACTATGTGTCTTTAGCCTAGTGTCCGTTGTCACATGAAGGAAGAGATGACACAAACTGCAAGAGATCTAAATGCATTTCATGACTATGGATTACAGCAAAGCAAACTGTGCTGTCTGAAAATATCAAGAGAAGGAACTACAGCATCTTTCCTACAAGTAACCTGATAAAACATCTAATGGTGTTTAAGCAGTATTTTTAAGAGCGATCACGAGGCCTGCTGACCTGAGTGGGCAGAGCAGCATCAGTGAGCATGGTGAAATGAACGCACGGTGCTGCGAATTGCGTGCACACACAAAGTTATTCACAAGCATGGAGCAAAGAAACTGTCTCACTGTCTCAATGGGGTGGGGGGGGGGGGGTGAGAAATAGATAGGTAGGTAGAAATAGAGAGATAAAGAGTGGAAGAGCAGTTCAGTTCTGCGAGCACTGAGACACGCATACTTCTTTTCCCTTTGCTGGTCAAGGTCTAGACTTTGCATGAAAGTGCAAGTCATGGCACTTCGCACTATTAAAGTCACTGTTCAAATGAAATGACATTAAAGAATAAAATTCACCACGAGGAGTTCATTGCCAACGCATTCACAGCAACACAATCAGAACTAGATAAAATGTTCCATGAGGCCCCCCCGAGTGTGTAATACTGAGTAGTTTACTCTGTATCTCTATCAATGAGTATGAAAAACATGTACTAGAACTTTGCAAGATGCATCCCTACTTTCTGATAATGAAAAATAAATCTAGTTCTCTATTAGACTACATGATATTTAGCAAACACCAGAAGCTACGTTGTTTTACAGTTACATTATCGTGATTGTGACTCAGCAGGGTTTTTGTGTATCCTGGAGATATAAAACCTTGAGACTTAAAATCTTAATCCCTTCCCAAAAAAAAAAAACTGTCAGTTAAAGCCCACAGCAGCAAGAGGATATATTTCCAGTTTTGTGACAATTCAATAATATAAACACCCTAAAAGTTTTATATGATGATAAAAAAAAGTCTGTTTACCAGTGAGACAAATCTAGTAGCACCAAAAGAAAGAATGAGAAATAAAATATGATAACTTTTGGTGGTTTGGTGGATAAATATCTTTGGCGGGCATTTTAGCCCTGAAGGTATTTAACCCCACAACACTCTATTAACCTTGTTGCTGACTTCCGAATTTCACAAACCCCATCACATCATCACACACAGTGCAGCATGAAAGAACTGACACACAGGCAATATCCAACCTCAGCATTTCTCTCTCAGAAAGAAAAAAAAAAAGCCTATACATGACTACAGCAAGTCCCTGGGAACGAAAATAAATACTGAGCGTATGCATAAACGCCTGCATATATGCCCAGCGTGATTAGCATCATCACACGCTCCACTCTCTCGGTGACCTTTAGTGGGCTTTAGAGTGTGTTTGCGTACCATGTTGAGTGAAGAGGTCACTGTGGACGATGTCGATCATGCAGTAGAGCTTCTGCTTGACCAAGCGACCTGGTGGCACCTTCAGGATGAACTCGCTGAACAGTTTACTGAAGAGACAGAGACACATAGACGATAAAAATTATCATCATCATTACTACAGGTATATGTTTGAATGGCAAAAACATTAGTCCCAAGTACACACAAATATATGAACTCCTGTGTATGTTCAGTTTCAGGATTTGATTTTAAAAAAATAATAATAAATTAAAAAAATAAAAAGGCAAAATTAGTGAATTACCAAATGTAAAATTGAAGGCTACAACTAACAAAAATTCTTGAAGATTATGAGGACAGCATGGAAATACTTTTGAAATTAACTCAACAACACTGATAATAATAATAATAATAATAATAATAATAATAATAATAATAATAATAATAATAATAATAATGCATTTAATTTATTGTAAATTATTATTTATGTATTTATTTATTATTGTTGTTGTTGATAATATGAATTATAATTTACATTTAAGTAGAGGGCCCATAGCTCTGGCGAACATTTAAAGGAAATTGTACAAACTGTCTGAAGAGAGTATTTAAATGTTTGATATAAAACCTGACTCGCAGGTGACTCGCATATTCCTGCCACTGCTTATCTGCTTTTTCCTGCGCCTAAGCAGCTAAGACTTGTCAAAATCTTTTTCTCCTGTGGCATTGTGTTGCTTCTCTTAGATGAGCTGACTGCATCGCTGACCAACATCACAATCGCCGCAACACCTTTGTTATTAAAACAACACCTTTTTTATTTGTATTATATATTTCCAACACATCAACTGGTCAAATGAGCGTAGGGAGAGCGAGAGCATTGAGCATGCAGAGGTCAGTCCCACAGCAGTGGGAAAAACAAAGGTCAATGTTACACACAGGAATGCTGTGTTTATGTTGTACAAGCCTGTGTTCAGTTGTAACAGCATGGCAGAAACAACAGGAGTGGAAAATAATTCATGCTCTGTTTTGCATGTGCCATCCACACTTGAGTGTGAAAATGTTTTCAAATTTATCCATGCCTGGGACAATTTTTAAAAAGATGTGTTTCCAGTGGTCAAAAAAGAATCACCATTTTGGTCAGAATGAATAAAAACAGGCATTTTAATTTTAATCTATCCACATTAATGTGCGCAACTGTCGAGACATAAGCTAACAAATTTCTAATTTGTTACAGGAACCTATTTTATTTTATTTTATAAGATTTCTTTAAATCAATCACTTTAAGCTTTAGGATTTTCTGTGAAAGTGGGTCGTAATGTGTAGCAGGATGCATTGTGTTTGCAGATGGATTACACAATGGATTAAACCATTAAACTCCTAAACACACCACAGACCCAGTCCTGTGTGTGAGTCTAAGACAGCCCTGTTGTGACTGTTTGTACACTCAAATAAACACTGATAGCTCCACATTGAGCACTGTTGGGCATGGCACAGTTTCAGCACTGATCTGGCAGCTGGACCACGCTCTCAGCACAACACAGTGCAGAGTGTAGACCGTCTTCCCCAACAGCGGGTGTTAGCAGTAAGATGTTTAAAAAAAATAAAATTAAAAAAAAAAGGAAACAAAAAAAGGATGAAGAGTGTTGGAGAGGCTCTTAGCTGCTGTAACAATGTTTACAGGAAAACAAACTTGCCACCACTAAATCATTCATGCACTCTGTTAAAATAAAAAAAAACCTAATGGGTCCTCTGTGTATGTGTGTATCAACTGTCCCTCAGCGATTGTCTCTCAGTTCACAGTGGAGAGAAAATAAGCCAGTGCAATCTGTGTATGCGGGCTTCTAAACACCCTGCACAGGAGCCTTGGGCAGCTACACACACACACACCAACCCAGCCACATATACACAATCCCTTAGAGGCCATGCCACAGGGGAAGTGTGTGAATGCATGAGTGTTTGTAAAGAGAGGGAGTCTGATTATGCATTAGACTTAATGTTTAATGTATTTAGGTTAAAGGCCCAATCAGAGCCAGTGTGACTCCCAGCCAGATGGTCGATATACAGTAAATCTGATTCAAGCTCTTGGCCAGGAAACACTGAGCTGGATGGAGGATGATTATGTGGATTTTTCATCTATTAGAGCTTTCTCAGAAGAGACCTAGGTTAAGACCTATGCAGTACTGGCTGTATTTTCACACAATCGTGCTTCAGTTCGCCAATAAAAAAATTCTGTCCATCTCTCTTTTCATTTCTCCTTCAACAACAGACCCATTATGAGGAATCTGGTTTACCTAGTAGACCTTAGTGGGGGAAGACAATACGCAAGCAATAAAAACTTTAAGACATTCTGTTATAGGAAAATAATCCATGACAGGAAAAAAGAGCTATCCGCCCCCTTCCACATATATTCACTAACGTGAAGTCATTTACTTTCCTGTAACAGGAAGTATTATTATTACACCCTATTACTCTTACTGTAACATGCTCGAAGGAATGCGCTCTCCACATTCTTCTGCATGCATGACTTCACAGACACCCACGACTGACAGAGAAAAGAGTGTACGTCATCCTTCCCACCCTGAGAGCAGCCATGCTGGCCTAGCCCTGAATGGCTGTGGAATCATCGCAATTCAAATTGGTGATCTTCAGACGATAGGGAAAACGCTTTTCTCTTGAGCCATTCGGTAGCCTCCTACACCTATAACGCAGCAATTTGCCAAAGCTTCCAATTTTTAATTTATTAAAGAATGCCCTGTGTTCCCATGGCAACATGGTAGTGATAAACCAGAGTGAATTAAAATAAAAAAAGAACATTTAAGTATATGTGTTCATGTGTGTTTGTGTGCGCGAATGAAATCAGCCACTTAGACAAGCCAAGGGCTAAAGATAATTCCATAATGAGAGGAAAAGCAGCTATGACAGCAGATTTTCTTTCAAAGGGCCATTTAAGAGCCCAAACTAAATGAGCATTTCTTTTTTTCTTTCCCCCATAAAATCACAAGAACGAGGAGCGCCTAATTTGTCAAATTTGCAGAATGTAAATCCTATCTTCAGCCTTGATTTAATTTACGGCCCTTGTGGCTGCATTCGCTGAGGGCTGAGAGACGGGCGAGCTGTAGAGAAGCGTGCATTACATTGTATTACATCCCTCTTTACAATCAGCACACCAGCACCACATAATTATGTCTCTGAGTGAAAATACATTGAGACCACGATCCACTGTTTCTTTTTATTACACAACTTCTTTCCTTGATATCATAGTATTGTTACATTAAGCTATATTGCCAATTTAATTACATTTTCCCAGAAGATATGATCAGCCTTAAAGCTAACAGGACAGATAATATGAAGATTACACAACAATACTAACCATCACACACTTTGTATTTGCATGGATAAGTGAGGATACCATTACTAAGTACACTTCTTGCCAGGGTACCTAGAAGACTGGTCCTCAAAGTGGGGTCAGGGGACCACCAGGTAGTCTGTGTTTTTTTTTTTTTCCCTAATGATGGAGATCACGAACCACCATTATCAAAATTATATTTAATTATATTTGAGTTTTTATTTATTATTATACTTTGTAGCCTATATGACTTGAGGGCCCCTGGAGGACTAGTGGTTAGGCCAGAGCGCTCTCACCCGGTCCCAAGCCCGGATCAAAATTGGGGAGGGTTGCATCAGGAAGGGCACCCGGTGTAAAAACTACACGGTGGCGACTCCTAACAGGAGCAGCCGAAAGAAGAACAACAACAAGAGCCTATTCGACTGGAGATGGTGGAAAGTTCAGGAATTAAAGCTCTTTGTCTCAAACAAATAGCCAAGATATTATTATACACATTTAAATAATGACACTCCTATCTTAAGATTAGGATTATGTTTAGAGTGGATTCATGAAATTTATTTTACAATTCAAGGGTTCGGTGGCTGCAAAAAGTTTAAGAACCCCTTACCTAGAAAACAGAGCAGGGACAAAATGGGGTCAAGTAGCCACTGAAGTAGCCATGAGTCAGACAACAACCATTTAAAGAAAAAAAAAAATAGATCACTGGGATCACTTTTTAAACAGACCATGCAGTAAAGTGAGCTTCAGTAGTGTCTCTTAACATTCCCATAGATTACAATCCCAGAAAGTTCTGGGTTAAAGTAAACTCTAAAGCTCCTCCATTACTGTTAATATTGTTGCTGTTTACTAGTAGCACTTGTGTCACACGCAAAATGATGTCACCACCTCACAACATTCAGATTACTCGTCTGATTATTATTATTTTTTTTTTTACTAGAACAGTTATGTAATGGGAAGCAGGGTACCAGGGAACCAGGGTGTACAGCAAGTGCTGGGTTTGGTTAGTAATTGTACCACGCTGTGTGACTGAAAAGTGTTATTAAACAAAGAAAATTATATTAGCATAGTATTTGTGCATCTTGTACATATGATAAACATTAACCCACCTGAGCTCTTTTGGGTCAAAGACCAGTTTGACATCATTGACAATGGTAGGAACATATTTCAACGCCGCACCCTGGAGATAAGAGAAGACATATTCACCATCAAAAATTCCAAGTAGACAATACAAAGAAGAATGAATGTAACAGTGACTTTCTGTTAGCTTCCAATGAAATTCACTGATCAAAAAAATTGGTTAATATTCAGGGAGAGATGAGAAAATAATAAAACAAGAAAATCTGTGTGATGTTAGAATTTGCAAATAGTGTAGAGAAAACAAATCAACAGAACATTCTCACTGTTTACAAATTGACAGAGACTGTGAATATTATTTTCACAAATCCATCCACGGTCTCCAAACCCCACGCTGAAGAGCTCCCTAACTGGATTCTTCCTCGATGCTTTGTTGCCCAAACGAGTCAGTCAATAACTCTGCGAGTCCCCATGCTGAGCACATAGATTCACGAGCTGTAAATAAGCCTTCACACACTGACAATCAATAGCAGTGGAGCGGCTGATGAAGGGTCCAGTATTTTTACCTCTCTCCCTGCTGCTCATGTGCATTTCATAAGTCCATGTAATATATTTTCATTTCTACAGCCATTTTATGATACAGGGCTTTTAGACAGAGACCTATAAGAAGTCAAATCTATGGAGGAGTTTGCAAATGATATTAACTACAGAAGGGTGATGAAATAAAGGAAAATCCAACAAAGTGTCTTAAGTAAGGTGTTGGGCCACCACCAGAACGACTTCAGTGCACCTTGCCAGAGATTCGACAAGTCTATGGAATTGTACAGGAGAAATGAACACCGTTCCAAAAGATGTTCCTTTGGTGTTTTGGTAATGGTGTTAGAGAGTGCTGTCTAACGCATCCCTCCAAACTCTCCTATAGGTGTTCAACTGAGTTGAGATCTGGTGACTGTGAAGGCCATGGCATCTGATTTACTTCGTTTTTATCCATTCACCATTCAGTGAATGAGGGCGGAGTCATCCTGGAAGAGACTGCTCACATCATGGTAGAAATGTTTCATCAGAGGATAAATGTGATCAGTCAAAAGAACTGTCATCTTTGGACAAGTGGACAAACCAACAGGCAAAATAAATAAATGCCAGAGCCACCAGATTTTCCTTTAATTTGTCACCCATCTGTACTTCTGTCCTTTAAGATCTATAGTTTATATTCGGTGCTGCTTTCTGTTGATATTTGTAACATAATATTAAAGGTGTGTGAGAGCTGAAGGGAGGGCAGGAGGGAGAAAGGAATGAGGGAAAGAATTATTTGTTTCTGGGTTAACTGGGGGATTTGAGTTCAACACAATTTTTTTTTTAAAGAATTTTTGTCAGTATTACAAAAATTTTAGTAGCAAACCAGTGCTGTTATAATGACAATAACAATAACTACACAACTACTCAGCCAAACAAATAACCAACCAATCAAACTGATGGATGGATGGATGGATGTTTGTGTTTTAAATGGGGTTTTGAGTGAAACACAATTCTAATTCTTAAAAAAAAAAATTAAGAACTTCTTGGTAGCAAACTACTGCTGTATTAATGAAAATAACAATAACTGCCTACCCAAACAACTAACCAAACAACCAAATGGATGGATGAATATTATAAATTATAACATTATAAATTATATACTATAGCCAGTTATGTTTCACGATTTCTTACTTTGTTTGTGAGGCCTTTTGAAATGTAACATATTAAGTTTATTATTTCGTGGTAGACAGACATAATATTTTGAGAAATAGTACTGATAGTAGGTACCTTCAACAGGAATGAGAGACTTTGGTCTCAAGCCTTACTAGCTATTCAAATGTATCACAATAATGGGCTGGTATAGTAAATGTAAAACCAATTACATTTGCAATAAAAATTTACTGTTTTGTTATATACACCAATCAGCCATAACATAAAAACCACTGACAGCTGAAATGAATAACATTGATTATCTCGTTACAGTGGTACTTGTCAAGGGGTGGGATATATTAGGCAGCAAGTGAACAGTCAGTTTTCAAGGTTGATGTCTTGGAAGCAAATAAAGTAGGCAAGTGTAAGGATCTGAGCAACTTTGACGAGGGTCAAACTGTGATGGCTAGACGACTGGGTCAGAGCATCTCCAAAACAGCATGTCTTGTGGGGTGTTCCCGGTATGCAGTGGTCCGTAGAAGAGCTACTGCAGCACAAACTGCTGAAAAAATTAATGCTGGCTATGATGGAAAGGAGTCAGAACACACAGTGCATCACAGCTTGCTGCATATGGCCACAGAGAGGTCAAACAGCCCATGCTGACCCCTGTCCACCATCGAAAGCGTCTACAATGGGCAAGTGAGCATCAGAACTGGAGCATGGAGCAAGGCCTGGTCTGATAAATCACATTTTCTTTTACATCATGAGGATGGCCAGGTGTGTGTGCATCATTTACTTGGGGAAGAGATGGCACCAGGATGCACTATGGGAAGAAGGCAAGCTGGTGGAGGCAGTGAGATGCTCTGGAATGGTTTGGGGTACATGATAAAGAGTTCAAGGTGTTGGTCTCCAAATTCCCCAGATCTCAATCTGATCAAGCATCTGTGGGATGTGCTGAACAAACAAGTCCGATCCATGGAGGCCCCACCTCGCAACTTACAGGATCTGCTGCTAACGTCTTAGTGCCAGATACCACAGCACACCTTCAGAGGTCTTGTGGAGTCCCTGCCTTGACAGGTCAGAGCTGTTTTAGCAGCACAAGGGGGACCTACACAATATTAGGCAGGTGGTTTTAATGCTATGGCTGTTCAGTGCATATATATATATATATATATATATATATATATATATATATATATATGCTTCATTATATTCATATTCACTTCATATATATACATATGAAGTGTCCACCATAATACTGTACCTGATAAATATTGCAGTATATCATTACCTACTGATATTTCACCACACACAAATAAATACAAGGTGGAAAACCTGCAGTCCTTAACAAATGTAAACCAAGTGTCCCTGCTTAAGGATACAGTATTGATTTTCACGCCATGACACACTGGAACAAAGGTGTTGCGAGGGAGGGGAGCCTGGAGCTTGTTTCAGAAATGAGGCAGTTATTTTTTTTCTAAGCAAATCAACAAACAGCGCAGATGTGATGAGGAAATCAATCGGACCTGCTTGAAGCCACAGCCGAAACTACGCTGAATATTCAAGGCAGAGAAGTTCATGATGGGGAATGAGTTTATGAAATACAATTTCATACATGTTGGGGTTACTGATTACCGTCAGTCATGAATAGAACGTAGCTGCTATGTTTCAGAAAGAAGCTAGCATGTTTATTTCTTTCCCTGTGTCTTTGGAAAAGTGAATCCGTTGCCTGTGGTGAACAGGTGAGAATAAATTGCAGGCTGTGATGCTCATCTCCTGGCCCGGGGTCTGGTTTAACGATCATTAACACAGGAGCTTTGAGTGGGAATCTACAAAGAGCAGCAACAGCGTAAGAGGCTTGTGAAGGTTCTCCTTTGATGGGATCTCTCTCTCTCTCTCTCTCTCTCCACTTTGATACAGATTTGATTTGACTGAAGTGGCAGCTTTGAAATGAGGGCAGCTCGAGTGTTTACCTTTGAAAACTAAAGAACCAAATTACATCAGAGTCTCCGGAGCCCGCCTCCGGCAGGTATTGCCCTGTGAATGATAAGGTGCCACTCGCTTTTAGTGCTCTGTAATCAAGATTTTGTGCCTGTTTGCTGCCACCATATATACTGCAGTGTTGAGGAGTGAAGTCTTGTTAGAAAAGTGCAGGAGCAGTTAGAACAAACCTTAATGGAGGAGGTATATAGGCTGCTGGTAGGAAAATGGGAGCAAAACAATTTCACTAAAGACGAGAATGCAAGAAAGAGGAGATGAAAGAAAAAAGGCAAAGTGTGGGAGGCAGAGTGTGAGAAAGGAAGGAAGGAAGGAAGGAAAGAATGAAAGAAGGAAGGAATGGTCAGAGGAAATAAAGAAGGTGGACAAAGGTGGAAAGGGGTCAAAGAGGTCTGGGGAAGGAAGGAAGGAAGTAAGTAAGTAAGGAAGGAAGGAAGGAAGGAAGGAAGGAAAGAAGGAAGGAAGGAAGGACTGGGATATTAAACGGGTGAGACAGAAAGGACAGAACATAAGAACATAAGTTTTCTTTCGCATTTTTTTTCTTTCCTCAATCAGGATGTGAGATGAATTATTTCATTTCTCTAAAACAACCTCCTTCTTTCTTTCAGCTGTATCGAATAAGGAGCATAGAATGGAAATTAATTACATGTCCTGCTACAGGATTCCTTTAAATGTGACTCTTCTTACTGTTACACTGTTACGCAAACAGTGTGAAGATGACAACACTTGTGTTAGGATTCAAGGCTATAAAGTTAGAAGACAAACTGACAGAACAGAAGAAATAGGAAAAGCAATAGCAGAATACCTTGAGGAGCAGCTAAAGAGGATGAGTCCACGAGTGAGGAGCACGAAGAGAAAACAGATAAAGAGAAAAACAGGGAGAAAAGAGGACAGACACAGATCAGACAGAAAACAGCAGAATCCTAAACACAGCCAGCATGCATCACTCTGCAGCATAAAAGATGAAGAACACAAAGCACTAAGACAATATTCAAAGCAGTGCATTTCGCAGTGAAGCACGCACACACACACACACACACACACACACACACACACACACACACAGGACAGATAATTTCACACTCAGAGATGATTAAAACTAGTTATATAATTCATATCCCTATTTGTACAGGCATGAGTGGAGACGCAACAAAATGTCAGGTATTCAAATCATGGAGGTCTGGTTTTTGCATGTATACATTTTGAATCTGTTCCAGTATAAATAGATATAAATTTGAATCCAAAAAAGGAGACGTTTAGTGAAAAGAATTAATGTACACAATTTTTCACTATGTTCGCAAACATAGTCAATCAGCTCAGACATGTTTGATATCTGACCTTTCATCCTTCAGAGTGCCAGAGCAAGTAATGGTGTAATGGAAATCTATCCATTACACCGAACCTATCCATTTTTCAATATTGGAATCCATACCACCGAAAAATTAATACAGACTTGATGTGGTTTTGGAGACAAAATGTATATATGGCCATGTATTTAAAAGTCTTTTTAAGCACGCATATGAAAATCTGGCCGTGCATTTAGGATTTTAAATGATTTTCTGCGAGAAAAACCTCCTTTACTTGTTCACTACATTTGCCTTGTAGCTCTAAAACACTGATCGTGTCTAATCGACTGTCGATTTGATTTTCTGCCAAATCTTTAATCCTGCGTTGGGGCTGCTGTTTCATCGATGTGAAATGGTATTACAAAACCTTGGATTTGTTTTGGTAAAACACATTTCTTTCTTCCTAGAAGTAGGAGTAGGAAATGCGGCAAAAATATAAAATTCTGATAATTGAAGACATCATTATGTTAATTCACTTTGGCTAGGCTTCCCTAAGAAAAGTATTGAAAGAGAAAAACAAAACAATTTCAGTATCCAAACACCCACATTTGTACAATGGCTAAAATTACAACAGCACTGATATCTATGAAACGTAGAATGTTTGTTTATCATGATATCAAAATCACACATTGTCACATTGTCCAGTCCTAAGTAGAAGTGCACTAATGCTTTTTTTTTTTGACCATGATGGCTTAAAAGTCAGGCATTTTAAAGCATACACAGGGCAGGAAAGGGCTCATGACTTGCTTAAAGACCCGACATCAGGCTCTACGAAAGATCTGTGAGTTCAAACTGGAGAAATTCCTTGAGATCCCCTACTAAATGAGCATAGACATTTGCGTGATACGCATCATCAGAAAGCGACTGTGTGCTCATGTACCTTGACCATGCTGGTGCTCTCAGCGTCACTGTTCATCATGATGCTGAATGAGGTGAAGAGATTCCTCACGGACTCCATGAAGTCTGATTCTCCTTTATTCTCATACAGCCTATTTGTGAAATCACACACACACACACACACACACACACACACACACACACAGAGACAAGCCATTTAAGCTGCGTGATAAACAAAACCTTATAAAACCTGGGATAAATACCAGCTGGTGGCATCCTTGTCCTCAGATGACAGTCTAGCCTGTGTGCGTGTGTGTGTGTTTGTGTGAGAGAGAGAGAGTGTGCACAGTATGCTAATGCAGCATATTAATATAACCTGACCACCAGTGTTACATTCAAAACAATGCTCCAGAACAGAAACGCACGTATATTTATCAAAATATGAGTAGGATCTGGGATACAGTCCATTAGTCTTCGGTTTTATTAAAATGCTGAAGATAATCACTTCTCTCGGGATGTCTGTGAAGTGATTTCAGACAGGATCGATGGCATCGGGGTGTAGCCCGGAGCTGAAGACTGAATTATTTAATCAAAGTGATTTCTGAAGAGTATAGACTTTACTAGTCTGGATTGCCTTACTCTATTTCACTTCATTTTACAAATCTTCTGAAATATTCTCATTTCATGTTGATTTTTCCTGGGATAGCATCACTTTAATGGCTATCACATTAATCTACTCATAAATTAATTAATTAATTAATACATTTTATGAAATATATAGCTAAATCCATGTGCCCTTAATGCTGGAAACAGAGCTTGTTTCAGGGCCAGAAAAATGCAAATCAGATGAAAAATCAAATCAAATGGAAGGAAAAAAAACAAGCCAGAACCTTTGCATAGAAATATTGTGAATCACAATATGAGAAAAACCTAACACTCTAAACACATGACTGGAAAATAAACCCAGTTCCCAAATATTATAAATAATCCCCATAACTGAAAACAACGGCAAACAGATTTCAAAGACATACACAGCAGCATAGGACCAGGTACGTTAAACCACTCTGCTGAAGGCTTTTAATGAATAAGCCAGAGAAAGGACAGTGTGTCCTCTCCCCGTGGGCCTGGAGCTCATCACTTCCTGTGAACTCAATTTATCTAGGGGTCATTACGCTACACAGCACCACCCCAAACACCGACCTGCAGCCTCCTCCATCGCCTGCCAGGCTGTTAGATACGAACCCTGTCAGTCAAGACAGAAGCTCCATTCCAGCCCAAGAAAGATCCAACATGAAACAGGGAAATAATGCAATTCCTCTGTAAATTAGAGTGTCGCTTTGGAATGGAGTGAAATGAGAAATTCTGGGTATTAGATTTACTCACAAAATCTACAAAAAATTTATACATATATATATATGTATATATGTGTGTGTGTGTGTGTGTGTATATACATATATACATATATATATATACATACACACATATATATATATATATATATATATATATATATATATATATATATATATATATATATATACAAAATATTTTAAATATTAAAATATTTAAATATTATATATATATATATATATATATATATATATATATATATATATATATATATATATATATATATATACATATATACATATATATATATATATATATATATATATATAATATTTAAATATTTTGTCATAAACCCTCAAACAGGAACACATTATGGGCATTTTAAGCAAAACTACTATTTGAATAAGCCAAGATATTATTCAGTGCTTCATTTTTAATGTTTGTATGTTTATCCATAGTTGCTACTGAAGCTACATTCACATAGTTTTCATTTTTTCAGAATTATTTGACTCCAGCCATGCACATTTCAGACACACCACCTTCATCTTTACTACTCAGCTACAGGGCAGCAAAATCAGATACAAAACATGATCTTCTGTAGATGTAGTATCATATCTGAATACCTGGTTAAGCACTTGAGGCACCAGAACTCCAATACTGAAGTTACTATTTGGGTATTCATTATACACTACACCCACATGAAGCTGGAGAGAAAATATGAAAAACAAAAACCATATTTAACCATAATTTTGATCCCGGATCATAAAAAATCTCCATCACCTCCACAGTGTGATTTACCTGAGATTGGATAATTTAATTAGAGCGGCCAGACAGCAGCTCTGCAGAGACTAGACATCAGAATCCGATCCCTAGCCAGCTGTCTACAGATGTAATGTGGGTTATTAAAGATGAAGCTAAGCCTGTGTTCGTAAAGTGGCTCAGAACAGGAGAACTGCTTCTGAACCAGTTTTCATTTTTAATTCATAGTACATTGTGATCAGTGATAAAACCCAGCCTGGTCCATGGGCAGCGAGATTTCATTTTTCACAGTTTCATTAAAGTTTCATTTTTAACAATGGACGCTTACCCAACAGAATGCCTTAATAAAAGCACTTCTTGTGTGCTTTTTGGAAAGGTTGGTATACTTATATTAAACACTCAGTAGAATTACTATTAGCGTAATAGCGCAATAAGAAGGCATGCATTACAGTGATTTTTCATGGTAAGGGTGTTCTTAGGCATGACACAAAGTGCAAGCCTTATTTGTGATAATTTTTTAAACAGCAACAAAAGCAATATGATAAAAATCCAGTGCTCAGTTGAATGCATTATTAATAATATTAAATTACAGTGCTGCAGGTGAAGTGGTATCATGCAAGATTCCCATTATTGAGACCTGGGTTCGATTCCTAGGCAGCGCACCGACTTTTCCAAAATTTCCCCTAGCAGATCAATAAAGTACATCTATCTATCTAGCTAGCCATTCTTACACCATGCAACATAGTCTGTTAACAGTAAGCCTGGGTTGCTAAGCAACATACAGGTCAAAGATTAGGGTATTATATGGAGAGAACAATGGCTTAAAAGTGTGCCGTATCTGTTGTTGTTTGTTTGTTTAAAACCAGAATTACATTAATGTAATGCAGTCACGGGCGTACGTATGTCAGACATTTTACAAAGATTTCAAACGCCATTGAGCCGATCAGATTTTAGAACGGAAAATATTCATTTTATAATCTGTCTCTGGAAACCCAAACATAGGAGAGGAAACGTACTGGTTGAAGAGGACCCGAGATCGCACGATGAACTTGAAGATGTACTCCAGAGCCTTCATGGCCTTCAGCAGCTGATCTGTCAACTTCTCGGCATGGTCCACGTAGTTCTTCAAAACCTTCGTCAGTTTCCTGATGAACACACACACACAAAAAACTCACACATGCCGCATTGAATACCTGAGTCTCACATCCACACTAGTATTATTACACTGTTAATTTAGCAGTTCCAGCTGGCGTTCCGATTAAAAGGTCATTTATAATGTGAGAATATTATGAAATTACTGCAGTTCACCAGGAGAAGCTTTTTTATTCAGCTGCTCATAATGATGAGGAGATTCACTCACGTGTAAGCCAGGGTGGCACTGAAGTGTTTCCGGATGTACGTCTCCAGAACAGGGTTAAAATGCTGGAACTTTCTGTCTGCTATCAATCCAATTATAAACACCTAGCCAAGACACAAAGTCTCATTAAAACATAACCCAGCAAAAATTAAGTTTTATTTTTTTTTTTAAAAAAATGAACCTAAAAGGGTGAAACAGTCAAAAACATGACTCAAAGTACTCAAAGGAAAGAAAAGTATGAGACTGAGAGAGAGTTACAGACTTTTACAGACTTTTTCAGCAAACATAAAGGCTGTTAATTTTACAGCACATAACTGATCAAAGACCACAACTCGAAACAAGTGGAAAACAGTGGTGATGATACTATGGTATACTCGATTCTGACTGGTCAGAAAGTGCTGATATAACAGCAGCTCTGAAAGTAGTGCCGGCTACCAGGATCACATTAATCATTCTAATGTGTTATTGTTTCAGTAGTAACAACTTATATAGGGCCTTGCATGGCAGATGCATAAACATCTGTAACTGTTAATAAGGTGAAGTTTTTGGAAGGAGTCTCCAGTGTCACAGATAATGTTTGAAACAGGAGAGCCTTCATTACAGAAGTCTTTACGTTTTCTCAATAACATGACAACCTGCATTTCTTGTCATGACTTCAAAAGACAAAAAAAAAAAAAAAAAAACAATTGGCTGGTGAGGGAATGGCTGTTTATGGTTACTATAACTTAAGTTACAACATGAGCTTGTTTTGAGGAAGTTCCACAACATTAAAGGTAACTGTAAGTGGATAAAGAGTATGACATGGTATTGTTTAATATATATATTTTTTTAAATATTAATGCTTGCAAAATCTCTATGGTATAAGAGGAATAAAACACTTCAGATGCATGCTGTTAGAGGAAAATATTCAACCTCAGGGTTTTAACAGTAACTCTGCTTAGTGTAGGGCTGCAAAACATCTCCCCTCCACTGATTGTTTTCCTATAACCGCACAGCCTTTTGCCTCTTTTATTCCTTTCTTAGAAAGCAATTTACAGTGTCTGCTTTCACACTGCAAAAACAACACTTCATATGACATGCATGGCTGAATACTGTACACTCAACTGATACAGAAACGTGAACAAAATTATATTAATACCTTAAAATAACACAACCAATGGTGCATAAAAGGCAGACCGTTTCTAAGCTTGGACACACAATAAAGAAGCAATACTGTTTACTAAGAGACAAGAAGCAAGTAGCAACCTGCCCAATTAGTGTGTCAGCATTCCATTAATCTTCTTGTGCGTGCATATGGGTGTGTGTTATGGTTATGAAAAACATGCCCAGAGCATATTTCACAAAGACAAGCATTTAATTATACATTTCAATAGCATTCTGGTAGAGTATCTTCAGCAAAGACTACACAACATAAGTGCAGAAAAGAAGAGAAGAAAATATTATATAGCACAGATAGAACCTACTGTACACTCAGAGTTCTGTTTATTTTCATATCATATTTGTTTACAGTTATGAGAAATAGACTAGCTTTTTTTAAGCACCAAATATCAGTATTATAATCATGAGTCTCAAAGCTAATAAGTGTTCTCATTTAATTTATGAACTAGTTTAATCGGTTTGCCTTTAAAGGGGCAGTTCGTAATTTTTGTATGTTCTCTGCTGTCTGTCAGGAAAACACTAACAATCCTCCCCCGTCCCCTGAAACAGTCTCATTCCATCTTTTCAAACTGTGCATGTCTGTATGAATTGCCTTTAAAGGAAAAGAGGCAAGGCTGAATGCTCTGATTTAGCTGGTGGCAGAGCTTATTTCAGGGCCAGAAAATGTAAATGATTTGAAACCAAAAATCTTGCTCTATCAGTTGTGTGGACATACTGTGCCTTGCAGTTTCTATAATAATATATCTGGAATTATATAATAATTATAGCTATAGAAACACTTTCATTAACAAACAGCTTTAATATGTGTATTATACTGAGGAAGCTCTTACCAAGGCATCAAACACCAGTGTGTCAAATGTGTCACTGTCAGAGTTTTCCATCATTATGTTGAATAAAGCATCCAGAGTGTCCTGCAAGAACTGGAACCACAAGAACAACATTTAAGGTAATTATTATGTGTTATATTTTATTATATTCAGGATCTCAGCTACTTGTTGAAAGCCATAGTTACAGAAATAACATGCTTTACATGATGATGCCTCAAATGCTGATGTGTTCAAATGGCATTCAGGAGATCTTACTGTTACAAAACTGCCTCAGGAGATCTTACTGCTACAAAATGTCATATATATATACACACATACATATACATATACACATATATATACATATATACACACACAAATATATATATATATATATATATGCATATTCGTTAGGCAGTAACCGGAAATGTGAAGCTGGTAATTAGACACAAGGTAGAGAAAATAAATTCATATTTCCAGGAAATTCTGTCTAAACCTTGTCTTAAAACGGAAGACAAAAATATGAGTTCAAAGGAGCCACAATAGCCAAAGAGGATGACAGGCAATGGCACGACTAACAACTGACATCCCAATTTAGTGCACTTTCTTGACACTAAAAACTATTTTATATTATATTATATATAATATTTAATATTTCATTTTTAATATTTAATTTTTATAAATATGTTCAACCTGCAACCTGTAATTGTAAACTGATATCTATTATTAGAAAAAGATAGAACAGTTTTGTAGGATCTTCGTGCAAGTAAAATTGCTCAAGATCAGTCAGTGTTTCAAATGAAGTCTTAAGCAATAGTGCACTTCATAGAATGTTTGGGACGCACCTGGTACATTGCTGCTAGACATACACAGACTGCACCAGTGAGCAACTATTTGTTCCCGTAAGCTACCATTTCCACAAGAATTGCTTAACCACACACAAGGCCACATGATCCTAATCTAGGAGTTATTTTAGTCCTGGTGTAAACACAATGTACAAGTTCAAACAGGTACAAATTGTGTAATAGGCAATTCCCTCCTTCTATGTGCTGTGAGAAGACAGATAACAAAAAGGTACTAAAGCTAACTTCAACTACATATGGCATGTATCCACAAATTGGACTCGTCAGATATTCAGGGAGAACTTTCTATATAATATTCTATAACTACATATACATATATACATATATATCTCCTTAGCCAGTAGCTCAATTTAACATACCTGCCATGTGTATGGACAGGCTTGAAAATCTACATTTATCGCACACTCACTTTGAGATAAACACTCGCCTACAGAAATAATGCTCATGTTTTATGTTTGCAACTCTATGTCTGCCTCTCATACATACAGTAAATCAGTGTGACCCACAGTGGCTTGACTTGGGATTAGAGCGCTCACAATGGAGGTCACAGTGGGGAGAAAATACATTTTTCTATTCCAGCAGGATCTCTCTCTTAACCGTCCTTCTCCCTTTGATTATCTATCATGTTCAAGCTGCGAGCTAAACCAGCCTGCTAGAACCACACAGAGATACAGTGTTGCTAGGAAACAAAGAGAACACAACTGTGTTATCTAACCCACAGAAGAGAACCTGTACAATGGAATGCTTCGAATGAAAATCTCTTCTCGGTGTAGTGCGGTTGTAATGAAAACTGGTGGATTCTGACAAAACTTGAGAAAGTGTTCTAGTTCATTTCCCACCATCTTAAGAGACAAAAACAGTAAAAGTGACAGCACTGTCATACTGGCACAAGACAACGTTAAGTTCAGCATATAAGTGGTGCTTGGATTAACAGTGTTCATTTGTCCACATAAAATGCTAAGGTTAAATGATGTGAACCTGCAGACAGTTTGGACAACTGGGCGGTTTATACTAAGTCAATACTGGAGTGCTCAAAACACATATCAACCATCAATCATTTCAGATTTCTGTGTTGACTAGCTCATCTGCAGTTTGTGTTTTTGTTTTGTTTTTTTTCTTGAGGCAAACAGGAAACCGCTATTCTGGCGTATTTCGAGCGATAACTCATAACTGTGGACATTGTTGTTAAATTACAGAGCTCCAAAACACAATGCATAAAAGGTTGGCAGGTCTGCTAAGCACTCAGCAAAAGACAGTGCTGACAGCCCCACTCTCAAGTACTTTTCGTTTCTGGTGGTACCACTCAGTAGTTACCAAAAAAAAAACATGGTGGTACCACTCAGTAGTTACCAAAAAAAAAAAAAAAACATAGAGCTATACTTATTGAACCAGTGGGCAAGAGAAAAAGCACAGTTCTCATTTTACAATGCTAAATGGGAGACTTTATTCAGGTAGGAAAAAAATGCCTTTACTCTCTAGAGCCACACCTTAAACTCCAACTCCAGTAAATATATATATATCTCCAGAGGCAATGTGTTACTCCTGCTCTGATTCTGTTCATTACTGAATGATTTAGCTTTTTTTTTTTGGCGAAAGCCAGCCATACCTGTCTAATACCTGTCTAGACTTGTACTAGAACATTGCTGAAACAAACATTGTTAAAACATCCAAAGTTGCTCTGCGAACAAAAAAAAAAAAAAAAAAAAAAAAAAAAAAAAAAAAAAAAATCGCATTTTGGCCTCTTTCCTGCTGTACTACTAGAGTCTCAAACAATTCTCCAGACACCCCAGTGGGATGAAACAAAGGAATGAGAGTCACTATATAACGTGCTTAGCAGCTAAATTGCTTTAACTCAACAATGTTCTGAAGAAAAAGTATGGATTAGATATTGCAAACGGAGGTTATAAAGTTATGTATACATAATATATCTTGTGATGATATTTATGTCCAAGATTCTCTCTCTTTTACCCAAAAATAAACTTTCAGCTGCAGTACTTTCATCAGAAATGGCCACTGGAAATGCTAATCAATAACACATATAAAAAGGCTTTTCAGAGTGATAGCATTAATATGCTCAGTGCCATCACTGAAATGAAAATGTTTTATGGGCACTTCATATTTTATATATCACTACATAACATCTTGCTATATATAAAGCCTGTTACATTAGAACCTCAGCCAATGAACTAAATCAGTAAACCTAGTCACTGATCTTCAGCGCTAAGGTCTTAGAAACAGCATGCACACACCTTGACCACCTCTCCTCCGTCCACCTTCATTAGCTGACGCAAGTTCTGCTGGAGCAGGCTGGTGTTCGAGCGCCATTTCAGCAAACCAAGCAGATCCACTACGAAAGAGAGAGAGATATTATGTTATAAATGACATCTTTTGCATACTTCTAGTGTTCCCACTGGGAAATTCAGTGAGATGTTGTGTCCAATTAATACCCACATGATGTACTTCTCTGGAACTACCAAAAACAGGAAGTGGTGGAACGCTGGGCACTTTTTGTACTCACTAAATTAGGCAGTTTTGTACAGCCTGCTCTATGAGATGGAAGGTTAGGAACCACCAGAACCTGATGAAGATATATTTTTAGAAAAAATAATCTTGACACATTATGCAAGAAGGCCAGAGACAAAGTTTGAAGGAAACATTTTTGGATTTTACAAGTGAAGGCAGCTCCGCTCTAGTGAGGCTCTGAGACCATATGGTGATTTGTCATTGTGTTAACCTTTAGTGTTCAAGATGTTACTACCTTACAAATATCCACATATCAAATGGTATACAATGCCTGGTTTGAGACATACCCAGAGAGATATCAAGTGAGTACTATTTCCATCAATTTCATTAAGCACTGTTTTTAGAAGTTCAGACTAGTGATGTGATTAAAGGAGCGCACACACACTCGTGGGAGTCAAGGCCAGCTTTAATTTTCCTTGATGTAAGTCTTCGTTCAAGACAGGATCTTCATTAGGCATTCAATGTTCTACACCACTGCAGCTACACAAGGACACGAGGACGTTTTCAAAGGACTCGCAATTTTTCACACGAGTACAGATGCACCCACACATGGTATGCGCAAAATTATTGTGTGACATGGAAAATAAATGAGCCAGTATTGTTACACTCCTGGAAACAAAGGTGCCAGATTGTACTTTTTCTTGTCACTGGGAGAGTACCATCAAGGGTATCTACCATCAATCTTTTGTAGCTGTAAAATGCAGCATTCACCTGGAAACATGAATGTCCAATATTTATTTATTTTATAGCTTTAGAAATAATTTAAGGTACATAATTGGACCTTAAGGAACACTTTACTCTAAAAGCTAAATATAGATACAAAACGTGCACCTTCCCAGGTAAAAGATACACACTAAAGGTAGAAAAGATGCATCATTGATGGTACTACCCCAGCAACAAGGAAAATTTGGTTTCTCTATTTCCGAGAGTGTACTTAGCAGCTTCCTGTTACCTTGTAAACATTTGGGCTAGCATGCTCACAGAAAAACACATGAAGCATGATGTTTAAAATGGTCTCACTTCTCCTGTATATATTAGGCAAGAATGGAGCTAGTCAATTAAGATTCATTACATGTAGCTTACAACTAACTAGGATGTTGAGCATTAGACCA
The DNA here is from genome assembly GCF_027358585.1 of Pangasianodon hypophthalmus. Lineage (NCBI taxonomy): Eukaryota > Metazoa > Chordata > Actinopteri > Siluriformes > Pangasiidae > Pangasianodon > Pangasianodon hypophthalmus. The sequence continues at coordinate 19,529,661 of NC_069721.1, forward strand.
TGTAATGCAGCAGGGTTTCCCAATTCACAAGAACTCTGCATAATAATGTACCCTATTCCCATTTTCACTACCAACAGCAAAGCACATACCTGCTAAGGTGCATCATTTCAACTCTAACCTACTGCAATAGAACTGTGGGATTTCTATTCACACCCATTAAACTCCACTGTGTCTACAAAACACAAAATAGTGCACTATGTAGTGGATACGGTGTGGTTTTAAAAATCCAGGAACTCCCAGCATCACTGTTTCAGCTCTTCACCTCATTATTAAACGCTTCATATGCTGGGAGCAGGGAAACCTTGAAATTGTGAAGGGCAGTGGACCCCCAGGACTGTATTTATGAAAGCCTGTAATAAAGAATCCCACATCTATAACTGTTAGTAATAGTATCTATTGACTGCCATACAGCATCATAACTATAGCTCTCAAGGACATTATTTTATGGCCAGTGTAATTGCTGAACATTCCCAGCCCTCATTTTGTTTGTGCCTGCCAGTGCAATGGCCAATTTATCAAATGACTGTGCCGGGTTTAGATAAGGTCCTCAGGGTCATTTATGGAGCTTTAACTAAACCTTTGAAGCACACAAAGCTGGTAAATGCAGTCACCCACATCAAGAGATACAAACTACAATCGACATCAACGGAATTAATCTATTTGAGGCAACAAGGACATGTTGTGAGAGAAATGGGATGACTCGAAATTTTGTACCATAATTAATCAAATTTAAGTGTGTTTGTTTGGGGGGGTAAATAAAGAGTTGCTTAAAGATTTATATCCAATTTAGCTCCAGTAAAAATCAAGGCCCTGCATCCTCAGTGTGATGCTCGCTTTACCTTTTAACAATGGTGGTAGCTACGTTTCAAAATAGAACAAAGATACTGTTAAGCGTTTCTGACATGATACTCAGACATCCATCTCGTATCTGTTTTACAAATATGCATACATCTTAACCAAGGTTTCAATCCCCACAAACTGTGTGAAGCATGCAACTTTCCTCTGTCAAAACACAACCCATCCATCTTCTTCTTCTTCTTTTTTTTTTAAAAAAGCTGTCCAATTGTATTTCTCTCACACTTGCACATGAGTGAGACCTAAACTTTTGAGAAATCACTCCCCTAGAATTTAGTGTACTAGTGGAAATTTCCCGACCTGGATGGCTACAGAATGACAAATGTTTGTATTTTTGTTCACTTGATCAAAAGACTTTATGATTGGATGATGAATTCTGTAAGTTATATAACCTGGAACAGCACACCATCTTCCAAGACTAAAACTGCCCATAACAGCTCTGGGGAAAATGGCTTTACAAATGTGTAATCTTTCACAGAAACACTCTCCGCTTCAAGCTGGCATGTAGGCTAAAAGTTATGTGAGCTGTGAGCAGTAAAAAGTGATATCTGTACAGTTTAGGACTTTTTAAATGGATTCCACAGCTCCCATGTGGACCTTCATAACCATCCACCATGGCACATACAGCCATCTCTGTGATGGCAGGAGGGATTGACATTTAATGCTCGGCCCAACATGAGACCAAAGGAGCATAAATCTACAGAAGCGGGGAGGCGAGGTGAAGCAGTGTACACCAGCATACTTTGGTTTGAAGCTACTCAAACACTTATAGGGCAAGAGGGAAGTCTGCTCCATGGGGGTCTAAATCAAATTAAGGCTCAAGGCTTCAAACATTCACACTCACATGTACTGCTTTCTTCACCTAGCCACATCTCTCAAGACAGAAAATCACTATTAACCCTATTAATACGTGGACAATTTTTATGCGGTTTTGCCACTGTACACTGCCGAATTATCCACAGCCAAGTATTTAAATGCAAATACTTATACAAAATAAAGATCTTAACTAGAAAATTGTACTTTTTACACAACTTAAGGCTGGCATTCCTTATCATACCCATGTTTGGTTGAAACCCAACAGTGCTCATCACCCTGAGAATACCATCTCCACAGTGAAGCATGGTGGTGGCGGCATCACATTGCAGGGATGCTTTTCCTTTTCAGAGAATGGAAAACTAGTCAGAGATGAGGGAAAGATGGTTGAAGCCCCATTCAGGGCAATTCTAGAAGAAACCATCTACAAAACACCACTAGGTAATGCCCTATCTAGTGAGCATATAAGTTACTCAGATAGACATTTGGAATCTGGCCTAAATAACTTTACTTAGACATGAAGTCAAGTCTAGATGGCAGGTTTTTAATGAGGATACTGAGTCAGTATCAGTGACAAAATACATGAAAAAAAAAATGAATCTGAGTTTTTATCTTCCACGGTTTACATGACAAATACAATGCAGCACTGCTGCTAATGTTCACTCTGTCTGTGGCAGCATAAAATTGTAGGCTCATGAATATTCAAAAGCATTTAAATACTAAACTAATAAGTGATTATGCAGTGTTACAGCCTGCCAACCACACACACACGGCTGCAATTCCATTTCAAGGTGTCTATGAATGTTTATAGACACCTTGAAATGGACTGTAACGAGTGACCTTGGAATTATTGTTAATCTTCAATACAGTCAAAACAGATACAACATTGAAACCAAATACTTAATTATTAAACACTATCTCAATCGCTTTCTGTTTTCTGACATCTCGTTATACCTCTATCCAACTGCTCTTACCTCCTTTCTGTCTTGTTTTATGTTTAAATGTGATTGTTTGCGCATGACGATCATTCATTTGTTGTACAAGATTGTTGTTTGTGTGATTGTTTTATGAAATGTATGTGTGTAAAGATTGTTTATTTGTTGTGCAAGATGTTTGAATGTGTATGTAATTTTTTTGTTGTATGTGATTATTTACTTATTAGATGTACAAGATGTTTGTGATTATTTTTTAAAGATGTATGCATGTGACCAGTGTTTATTTGTACAAAATGTTTGCGTGTATATACGATATTTGTTGTATGTGACGATTTTTTTTATATGTTTGTATATAATGATTAGTTGTTATTTGCTACTTCAATGTGTTGGACTCCAGCAGTTTGAGATAAATTATATAAATTATACATATCATTCATATAATCTGGTGTAAACCTTCTCACATATAGTCAGTGTAAATAATATTTATAAAATTGCTCATTTTATGACAAAAGAAGTCAGATAGAACTTTAGAACTTTGTAAACTTGCAGCCTATGGAGAGAGAAATGTGCAGATGAGATGAACCATATAGAATAGTATAGAGTAAACTGGCTGAAAGTTTGCGTAAGACAGAAAGAAAAAGCAAGACACAGCAAGAAAGTGAGAAAGAAAATTAGCAGTCAGGGAAAGGTGTCACACAGGGAAACGACAGGATGGGCGCTGTCTTTCTGTCAGTCTTCATTCTGAAGCTGCATTAGCGGTGGCAGAAATGACCTGATTGTTTAATAAAAGCTAAATGACTACTCTCGCTCTTCCCTCCTGATATTCTTCCTGATATTACGACTTAAGATATTACCATGGCAAGCAGGCATCTACACACAAAGAGCCATCCCACACACACACACACATATGTGCTCGCCTGCAGGCTGCATTGATTTTCACCTGCACTACTGGCACAGAAACCACCAGGCCTAGTGCAGCTTAAGCAGCAGGGTGCTCCAGCCCAATATGCTAATATGTGAGTGTGTGCGTGTGTAATATTCAGAGATGCGCTCTGCTTGATGCGCTCAGCACATCCACGACACAGCATGACCCTTTGTTCGGATGAAATGATGATCAATGCAGCTTCAGGGGCCAAAACAATCTCTCTCTGTCGAGGACAGCTGCAATCCTGCATGTTTACGCACGCGGCTGACGACGTGGCACGGTAAAAGTCATCAGCTAAGTCCTCCATGACCTCATTAACGTGGGTGGCATGCACGGCCCTTCTCTTCATTAAAACGGCGTGTAGACCATGGCTCCGACTCTGGGGTCATATAACCCAGCAGGCCGCCACAGCCACAGATCATTAGCGCCGTGCTAATCAGCGCGTAGGTAGGAAATGTGCTGCGGCACACATTTGGAAGTCTAGCTTGCATGTGGATGGGGAATCCTGACTGCCATCACATGGAAAACATGGGATACGCTGCAGGATTGTAACTCTGCAAATTTCAATCCACTGGCAGCGCACACATGAAATAAAAACCATTTTTCCTGTAGTAGCACATTACGACATCCATCACAGAGCAGGAAAAAAAAAACAAGAGTGAGGATAGAAAGAGCAACAGAGGAGAAAAAGGCATGAAAAAAGAGCAGAGGGGCAGGAGGGAAAGGATTGCAGCAGAGCAGCACTGACTTTTACTGCATTCAGTGTGTGATCAGACTGTAATGATCTATACTTCCTCCTTCCCTCCTCACACTGTGCCTGGACTCTCCTTCAACACCTTTATATGCACATCCGAGCAGAAGCACTGCAGAGTTTTGAGGAATAATGCGGTCACTACTGAGGCTGTCTGAACTGATTTCACTGTTTGAATAATATTTGTATTTCCATGATATTTGTATAATCAAATGCAAAGAAAAAAAATCCACATTTCAGTGTTTGAGATCTCAGGATCTGCTTTCTCCAGACCACACTCTACTTGACCTCAGGGTTCAGGATTTTTTTTTTTGGTGAGTGTGATAGCTGTTTCAAACCTGGGTGCAGTCCAGAGAACTGATCTTAGTAAACACAAGGGTTTGGGCCTCACATTAAGAGAACTCGGTTGCCACTGCACCATGTACGAAAGCAATCCACTCCTGGGACCAGGCCTTGAATAATGTGCTTTGTCATATTGCTTCCTGATTTTAAGTTTTTGCAATTCTGTGATAAATACAGAATCGATCTTGGATACGTAGTTGGTCCAAGTGTGAACTTGCCCTTAGATGCCTAATTGAAATCCATCAAATCACATTTCCTAAAATGTCCATTATGAAGATTTTACATAGATTCTTGAGATTCATGAATCAAGCTCAACATCTACAGGTATTTAAATAAAAACAAATCTAAAACAATAAAGTGTATCATAAAACTATGATATTACCTCATCTTTTTCATCTTCTCGGGATATATGTGGAATAAAACACTTGGGGAGGTGTAATGTGGCCTGACATAAAGCTGAGTCACTGTTACCACCTAAACCACCTTATTCTCCAGTAACAGCATGTCTTGCAGTGTTTTAATCCTCAACTTGCCAACGATTACATTTTTTTTAAAATGAAAGAACCATTATAGTTACCATTTAGGGCTACATTTATTGTTGTGGAATATCTGTACAAGTTAGTTCCACTTATGTTATCACTTATACTATCACAGCTACAACAAGTAGAACCTGACGTCAGTGGCATCAGTAGGAATGCCAACAAGTCTAGTCCTTCTTGTTATCAATTTATATGCCTGAAATAATCTTAAAATACACTCAGACATTTCAGACATTTAACCTTGCTGTGACCTTCACCCTGTCTGGTTTTATTTTAAAATCTAAATCAGCTCATCTGTTGGTTACAATGATAATTCCATATAAATCCTACAATCACTCAACTATTCATTCTTGACATGTCGATCTAAAGAGAATCTCGGATGGACGAATGCACAGACAAAATGAAAACAACAACTCTACCACCTAGTAGCAGAGGCATAAAACCTCCTCTATGAAAGTCAATAAGAATAACAATACTACTCCTGAAGACTTTACTGGGGTGGAAAACTTAACTAGCTTTACCTGTGTTACAAAGTGCTGACACTGGAGACTCCTTCCACACATGGTAAGTTAATGTCTACTTACAGAAAACATCACCAAATCAACAATTACAAGTTTTTCTTTGTTAAATAACAAAACATTTTTATTCTGTTTATTATTTATTACTATAGAAATGATCACGTATTAGAATGAGTGCACTGCGATTTTCCTTGCAGCCAGCACTACTGCCAGAGCTGTTATTATAAAATATTTATCAACACCTACTGACCAATCAGCCTTAAGAATTCAACAGCACTGTGGTATAAGAGATTTTATAGACACATTAATATTTTAAATCTTTTAAGTAATAAAAATTCACCCCCCACAGTTTCATTTAACACCTCTCTCACAAACACTCACACATACTCAGGATGTGGGCAGGACCAGGGTTTCACCTACAGTACAGTATTTAAACTTTCACTAAACAGCAGTAATAGCAGTTTTAGTTGTTTTGTGTCATGTTGTTTTATCTTCTTGTGCAGAACACTAGGCTACTTGGGTTTAGTCCAAAATGCCCAGCGCGTGTGTTACTGCAGCTGAGGATACACTCAGGCCAAATCTCTGTCCAGTCCTGTCCTAATGATCTGCTGCCTGCTTCCTGTCTGCGTGTGTGAATTCAGCACACCTCACATGCCCCATTCTCCAGGTCCCAGGCTACAGAAAGGGATTCTCCTATATTTAATAAGCCCATGTTTCTTTAGCACGCAGCGAGAGTGACAGCATCTTTTGCATTCCTGTCCCATTCTCGCTGCCTCTCACTGTCTGCGTTTCCTCTCTACAGCCCCAGGCTGATTACTCTTACTGAAAAGAGGGAGTGATAAATAGAAGGAATGGAAAAGGAGGGAGGAGGAGGAGCGAGAGGGAACGTAAATAGGAAAAGACAGTCAAGATAAAGAAAACAATCCCTCACTAGGCAGAGTGAATGATAGATTGAAAAAGGAGAGGAATGAGAGAATGAAGAAGGATCGTTTTTTCATGCAGGCATGAAGAAAAGCCCTCCAGCCTGAGTAGAGCTGTGTATGTATGTGTGTGTCTCACCGTTCTGCGTGAGCTTGGTGGAACACACCAGAGTGGCAATCTGGAAGGAGTCTTTGCTGATGGTACAGTTGCCCAGGCTCTGTGAGCTCTTGCCTGTGGGGAAGTGGCCTTTCTCCTCTAGCTCAAGTTTGGTGGCTGGTAGGCTCAGATAGAGAGAAGAGTCTTCCAGCTTCTTAGCCTCAGCCTGAAAACAACAGCACAGAGAAATGAACACACACACAAACACACACACACCAGCAGCTAGGCTCACCAGGTGACTTGACAATAATGCTCGAGAAATATGTGAGAGGACAGAAGTGGGTGATTCAGACAAAATGTTATATAATGATATTTTAAGATTTTGAATAGTAAAGTTTAGGCATGTAACCCTTATCTTTCTAGCAACCTTTCTAGCATCTGGAAAGGTTGCTAGAAAGATAAGGGTTACATGCCTAAACTTTACTATCTGGTTGTGACTAGAGGTGTGCATCAGACTGGGATCCCACGAGACGCTAGAAAAAAAAGTCACGTAAGCAAGACCTTTTGACTTTAACGTTGCAAAAGCTTGTGGGAAAAATAAAGTCCATGTTCATTCAATGCATATACAACTTCATCCTCAGTAGCTGTCTGGTCAGGGTCAAATTAGGCTGCTGGTTTGTGTTTTTGTACTTTGGGCAATAGAAACAAATACATTTTTTAGAAAATAGCAAAAGCAGGTACTAACAAAAATAATAACTGTATAATCAGGATTAAAGAAACAGCCTCACCAGTGCGGGAATTTCAAAGACAGGTTGGTGAGGAAACTACTGTTTATAGCTGCTATAACAAAAGTAATATTAAGGAAAAACACATAAAATACCATACTGTTATACAAAATAATGCACATGGGGTGGGGGGTGTGATGCGGCACAACGCACAAGCAGAGTGCCACTAACCCCCACCTAAAGTGCATTTCTTCCTTTTACAGCACAGTTTGGAGTGTGTTAATCAGCTTATACCCCAGCAATTTGCCAACAATTATAACATGTTTAAATTATTTATGAAAGACTGGTTACACATTTTAATGGTTTATAGTTAAACTTTTATGTTGTGGAAAGTCTGAGAGACCAGTTACTCCCTATTATCACCTGTGTTATAGCTGCGATAAACAGTCATTCTCTCACCACCCTCTCTCTCTCTCTCTCTCTATCATTTTACCAAGAATTCAGAAAGCAAAAACTCTACTGTCCTTCTATAAATGTTAAATAAATATCGCCTATAAAAAAGTCATCACATCAGCGATTATAAGGTTTACTTTGTTGGGGGAAAAAAAAAAAAAAAAAGTTTGTTTTTATGTTGAGCATCCACCATACAAGTACCTGTGTATCTGCTGTTACTGCAGAAACAATAACGCATTAGAACAAGCACATTAATATAAATCTGTCATTCAAGCTGCAGATCTGAAAATAATGCACACCTTGAGACCAATCAGGTTCAAGCGTCCTACCGCATCACAGTGCATTATTAACAGGAGCTAACCTGTATCTTGCGTGTATGTCATGTTTGCATATAGCAGTGCTTTCGTCGAGATATCCTACTGGGCTTTACTGCTGAAGGTCTGAATTGGCAAACATGCGTGTGCAAACCAGGGAGTGTTCAATGATTGTGGTATCGATTTTTCAATTTTCAATGCTGACAGTCATTCAAACCCGGAATCGCATTGTAATCTGATGCGGCCATACGGTAGACTGTGGAACAGATTTTCCTGTTTAAAACGTTACAATAGTGAGTTATTCGTGACTGGTCTCATGATCCACTACACCACCAGAAACAGGTAAATCCAAGTTACATGCCAATTCCAACTCCCTGTCTTAAAAAAAATAACAGTCCTGATCTCAAGGAGACTGCAGACTTTGCTACAGATGAGATGAGGCAGATGAGGGGAGGAGATTTAACACTGATTGGACGGGCGCACATCCTCACAGCCGATTAGCATAACTCAATAGGGATATGCCCAGGTCAGGCTCAGCATAATTCTGACATTTGATATGCATAAATGCAGAAATGAAGGCCCTAAAAAGCTTAATTGTTTAATGATTACAGGGTCAAGGGCTAAACAGCATTAGGTCAGCATGATCAGGACTGGCAGACTCAATACGCCTCTCACATCAGCAAGTGTGTGAACACACTGAAACACCAGTCAGTCTCTGTGTGTGTGTGTGTGTGTGTGTGTATATGGGAGTGTGTGTGTGTGAGAGAGAGAGAGAGAGAGAGAGAGAGAGAGAGAGAGAGAGTGTGAGAGATAGAGAGCGTGCAAGTTACCTTGTAGACGATAAGATCGTGTTCTCCATCCCTGAGTGTTGTGCCGTCATATCTCATCAGCTTCACAAAAGACAAGGCAAAAATCTTCTCTGACCTGTCTTTGTCTGCATGAGCAGAAGAGAAAGAAAGACAAACACACACACATTGGTATTGTACCATGAGAGCCCTGTGTATATCCAGCACAAACAGGAATGACTATTTCAGTAGTGGGTCTGCAGGGACAGTGCTAAGCTTTTAAAAGCCCAATTGTATGAGTGTAAGCTTTTCCAGCACACTTTAGATCTTTATACTCAAAGGCTTGTAAACAGTTTTTGTTAAAGTGATACCAAGACTGCACTGAACACTGAAGTGCAAAACTAACACTGAAAATGAGTCTTAGATAACATCTACAGCATGTAAGAAGAAACTGGAAACCTAAAAGGATGAAAAATGACAATGCCAACATGCCATACAGAATCCGCAGAAGCATGACGATGATAATAATGGCTATTTTACTCTAAATTGACACCACAATTATTACAATTAAGCAAATTTAGGAGCAAAATAGTTTTCATACCCTTCTGCCTTTTAACACAAACTTTGCTTTTATATTTTACATAAGCTTTTATTTTTTTAAGTGTAATGTAACAGTATAAATAAATATTGACAAAATTAAGGCACAGTCACCACAAAGCAAGCATGAATGTAAAAATGTGAACACAGTTATTTTTTTTTATTATCCACAGTTTATTTCATTAATCTGTAATTACTTGTGACAAACTCTGTATGTTTATGTATACACAGCCAGTTAAAAACATGAAAACCTGGTGTTTATAATTTATTCGAGTTTTAATCACTAAAAATGATGCAGAATAAGTAAGATGGTAAGCTGGCCAGTAAGTCTGTAAGCAAGCCAGTAAGAAAGCCATTAAGTACAGTGGGCAAGTACACCAGTAAGAAAGTCAGTAAACCAGTGAGTCAGTAAGCCAGTAAGCCAGCAAGCAAATCAGTAAGCAAGTCGGTAAAAAATCCAGTAAGTAACCAAGTAAGTAAGCAAGTAAGCCATTAAGTACAGTCAGTAAGTAAAACAGTAAGCAAGTCACTAAGTCAGCAAGTAAGCCAGTAAGGAATCCAGCTAGTAAGTAACTCAGTAAGCAAGCCATTAAGTCATACAGTAATCCAGCAAGGAAGTCAGTCAGTATGTAAGCCAGTAGGTCAGTAAGACAGTAATTAGGACAGGAAGTAAGTAAACCATTAAGTCACTAAGTAAACCAGTAAGTCAATAAGTATGTATCCCAGTAATTCAGTAAATAAGCAAGCCAGTAATCCAGCAAGTCAGTAAGTATGTGTATAAGTCAATAAATAAGCCAGTAAGTTATTAAGTACGTCAGTGAGAAAGTCAGTCAGTAAGCAAGCAAGTCAGTAAGTCAGTAATTAAGTCAGTAAGCAAGCAAGTCAGTAAGTCAGTAATTAAGTCAGTAAGTAAGTAATTAAGTCAGTAAGCCGGTAAGTAAATAACTAAATATTTAACATTAGCACATTCGCTAGCTTTGGCCAAGTTCACCAATTTTTAGTCTGGCTCTGGCTGCGTTGAGCTATGCACAGGTAGTTCATATATTAATAGTAAATTTTATCTTTATACTCAGAATCCATGAAGAAAACCAATGGAAGAATAACACATAACAGCCAGGCATAAAAATATTCACGAGCTGTGTCAAACGAATGACATTAGCTACACTCAAACACGAGGGCGTGAGTGGGTGAAGAGGCCAGAATTAGCATAAACAGAGGAGCAGAGTTATAGCTCTGTCTCAGTCACTAGACTTAAATGCATCAGAGCTGCACAACAAGCTCAAATTTACATTCAGCAGACCACAACCCTCCCACATCCCTGCTTCATAAATCCACACAGCCAGCCAGTGCACAGACACAAAACCAGAGCCATCAGTCAGAGAGAGCGAGAGAGCAAGAGAGAGAGAGAGAGAAACAGGGGAATAAGGGACAGAGAAAGGATGAGGGAGATGAATATTACACAGAGAGAGACGGCCAAGTTCCTCAGTGAGACTTCTGCTGTAAAATTGGAGCTGGCAGTGGGGCAGAAGCCAACAACCAGCTACACACAGACAGTTCATGATTCAAGGATTAATTTGTGTTTTGAGGCAGCTGGCCACATTCCTGGGTGGAGGACTGGATAACACAGGATATTCTGGCACTCTGTCCACTGCAAGGTGACACAGTAGAGTGGCTTAATAGATGCAGCCACAGAGACATCACACACCTTGGAGGACACACCGTGGATTCTAAAATACTCTGGTTTCTGTTTTTTTTTTTTTTTTTGCAGGGCACAATATATTCTGGCTAAGATACGGATAATCAAACTTTCATATTTTTAATTGTGAACAAATATTACAAATAACAATAAACAAATGGCTTCCTGGAATAACCACTTTGACTACCAGGACCTCAAGACTTTTATTCCTCAATAAACTATTATGATTGTCAACAATTGTCAACACTACAAAAAGGTCCTTCAGATGCTTAATGTTTTTGGCTTCCAAAAAGGAGTTTGACTTTCAAAAAAAAAAAAAAAAGGGAAAAAAAAAAAAAGTGCAATCTTCTGAATACAGCCTTTAGGAGTGCAGGTAACAAGTTCTGACAAAGTAAAGAAAAAATAAATAAACTGACTAATCAAAATAAAAATTATTTTTTCTAATAATAATAATAATAATAATAATAATAACAATAACAATAACAAAATGATAAACTCAATAATGAAACCAATATTTCAGTTTCCTAAATGCTTACAAACCAACGCGTGCCGTCTGAATTTTGAAATCTGACACCAAATGCACCAAAGTTTATTATCCCAAAGATACACCAATTATTGACCATGGACCATTTTTGATTAAGCATTATTAAAGCTGTAATAGAAGTTTAGTGGTAGGCCGCACTGCGCACTTCTCCCAATGGTGGCTTGGAGTTTCTGAGTTTAATCAGAGGTGAAATTGTCATTTGAAAAATTGCTCCAATTCTCTCAAACTGAGACAAACTGCTCCCTGGGGTGCTGCAAATGTCAGCCTTCCAAGTGACTAAAGCCATCAAACCCACTGCATCATCCAGCACAAAATCCCCAGAGACCAGGCACAGCCCAGCTACACACACACACACACACACACACACACACACACACACACACACACACCCAGACAGACACACTCTGAGAACCTAAACCCCAGCAAAGAAGCACATGCACCATAATGATGGGCAAAGGAAGAGGTCACAGAGGTCACGGCACAACTCCCATTACCATGGTTACTAGAAGGAAGAACGTGAGCTCTCCAGTGTCCATCATGCTGGTAAAGATCAGTCATAACTCCATGATGGAGGACAGGCAGAGTGACAGAAAGATGGACAGTGACAGAGATGCAGGTTTGGCTGAGATCAAAGATGGGCAACATTTCTGATACATGCATTTGAAATACAAAATATTATTTAGTAATTTGTATTATATGGTCATAAAAGCCAAATACAGAAAATACTTCATCTTCGACTCAAAATTCTCTGCTAAATTCACCAAAAATTCAGATTGTTTGCTAAATTTAAAATGTTCAAATCTGATTTTTTATGCATTTTTTTAATTTGTACGTAAAGCTTTGTAGTTGAATTTGATCATATGGAAATCGCATTCCATGTTTGAATGTTTCACATTCAATGTTATATTAATCAGGTGAAGAAAATCCAAATTCAACTTTTGGATGTCACAATCCACTACAAATCAAATCAAATTCAGATTCCTTTTTTTTTTTTTTTTTTTTTTTTTTTTTTTAAAACAGTACATCCGGAGAGTCAGGAAAAGCAAAAGAGCATAGAGATGCTTTGATATCATAGAGATGCAACGAGTACCATAAGAAAAAGCATGACAGGATGCTTAAAAGCATTTGAAATATTTCTAATTGCTAATGTACTTTATAAATCATCATACTTTTTGCTATCTAACACACGATGCTAGCTTGCAGGCAAAGCTGCTAAGATCTTGTAGTTATGTTAAAACAAACACCACCAGAGAGATATATAACTGCAGTGTAATATTCTTGGTACATAGCTTAAAAATGAAAGGGACAGTATAATTGATTGACCTTTCATAAATTAATGGCCTTTTTTGCTCCCTTACAAAATGTACTTCAGCTGCAACATATTGGAATTTAATTTTTTGTGCAAAATATTTAAGTGTAAATGTCCAACATATCTTGGATGTATTTTTGAAGAAAAAAAAATTATTGTAATCAGCAAAAAAAAAAAAAAAAAAGAATTATGAGCAATACAGAGCTAAGAAATGTTCATACAGATAATTGCAAGTGACATTTGAGTAGCAGACATCATTATGCAACACTTGGCCAAGAATGGAAAAAATGCCACCAAGAAATGTCAAATTTGAAACAGAGGAAAGAGAAATGTTACAGCACTGGAGAAGAATTCAGATCCAGCCACTTCAACAGCACGTTCTGTTTATTTACAAACTGTCGCATGCTACCACGTTAACTTAAAGGCGGTGTTCTAATAGCTACATTTAATGATCACAAGCACTTCATCGCAACTAACATAAACCTACATACACATTTTTAAAGCATGTATCTTTTATTCTAGGTCAGGTGGGTGTATTAAGACACATTTTTCCTGACAAAAGTATCACATAAACCAAAGTTACAGTACCTTTATTTAGCATTAGAAAAAAAAAAATGCACTACTGTCAGTACAACGTCATAAAATTGTCAATCTTCCACAGAAATCGCAAAAAATGGCAAACATCTAAATAAATAGCAAAATTAAACTTGACTTGTAATAATATTTAACTCTGTCTTGGCAAGTGGTGTCACATTTTCTCTCTGTTATTTTCCCCTCGTTCATAATATAACGGAAATGAAATGGAAAGTGTCATAACAATGTCAACAACTATCAGTTTCACTCGACTCGGGTGTTGTGACAACTTGACAACAAAATGATCAAAGTTCTATACAAGAATACAACTTTATAAATGTTTCTGCAGGCTTGTCAGTCGTCATGAAGGGCTTATGTATGAGTGTTATGCAAGGAATAAAACATGTCGGGGCATGCTGTTATAGGAAAATAATCCACGACAGGGAGTTGTAATAAAACCCAACATTAAGCGGAGTTCAACCTGGAAGTTGATTATTTACCAATGAGAGCATGTGCTGAAGTGTTTTATTCCTCTTATACCACAGCGATTTCCCAACGATTACAATTTTTACTTTATTAAAGAATGACATATGTTTTTAAACTTTCATGTTCATGATTTCAGGTTCATGTTCATGAGACAGGTTAGTTCCTGTTTTCACTTATGCTGTAGTAGATGCATCAACTCTCTTGAAGTTAATGGGGGGTGGGCAGTTTATCATTGTTACCAGAAACCAGAAAGCACAAAGTCCTCCATCATGAAGACTTTCCCATGGCGGAAAACCTACTAAGCATAACAACGTGCTGACACTAGAGACACCTATAAATGTTAATTAAACATCTCCTAACAGAAAGCTTCACAATATTCATGATCATGTTTATCTCTGTTAAATAATGCCACCGTATATTAATCCAGAGCATTTGAAGTACACGTGCCTGTGACTGAGTGATAACGTATTATAATGACTGCATTAACATAAACCTGTAATTTGAATTACTACCCGTACTACTGTCAGAGATGTACTATTGAAAAAAGTAAAATAATATAATAAAAATAATCATAAAAAATAAATAATATAATAAAAAAATATAATATAAATATTCCTTAATTGAAATGCTTCCAAGTGTTTTCGCTGCCTTCCTTCCTCTACTGAACCTCACCTTCAAGGTCATTCTCACAATTAACAAAACATATTAAAAATCATTACTTAAAAAAACATATTTGGAAATTGGTAAATGAATTATACCACACTGCAGCTACAGCATCTGTCACGATCACCGTCATCCTGCCGTAATTTAACATCTGACAGTGTGTGTTTGAGGAGGCTGTGTTTGAAACAGCAGGCTTGCTGGCTTCCTTAATTGATTGTTTTACATACGTTGCTCTCTACCAGCCAAGCAGCACCTACTACACCATGCCACAGCAGATGGGGAGGCATGTTCGCCAACACACACACACACACACACACACACACTTTTATAAGCTTGAACATTCACAAAAGAACATCTCACTGTACTACATCTACACGAACACACGGGTGTCTACATATACCACGCACACACACCCTAATGTGCTAAACGTGTTTATTGCATCACATATCCACCATATCCAAAACCATAAACAATCCAACACAGTTTTCTCCAACTTCTCCATCTCACAAACACACACACACACACACACACACTTAGACTGCAGATGGCGTAGCACTATTACCACTGTGTTTCACTGCAATTACACAGGAACCAAATAACAGACTACAAATAAAAACAGAGTAATTTAATGGAAGGTAGAAATGAAAGGTATCACTGTGTCCATTCAAAACCACGTCTCAAAAACCCACGGACACGAGCTGCCCCGAGTATCTACAACCTGATGGTACTTCATTATAATCTGACTGAAGAATTTATCAAGAATTTTATTTAGGAATCACTCTGATATTAGTTAAATGTTATCCAATTGTTATTATGGATTTGCACTAAAAGTCAGGTAATTCAGCTAAACCAACACTTTCAAACAGTGTAACTCTTGTTTCTCAAAGGGTGAAGATCCTTATAGCATGGCGTCATGTCAGTGTCTAAATGATGCTAAACAGTGGTCTAGCCTGCAACAGCCTGACATATATACATAGAAACTCAGAGTGATTATACTAGAGAGAAACTGATGGCAAGTCTCTAGATACATAAAACTTTGTTCTTTTTGGCCCTGCTCAAGATGTAATATTTTACAATTACAACTTCAAGGACATTGTGGCACTGGACACCAAGGTAGCAGAATAAAATTAGCTAGCTAAATGTGACTATTATAGGCAACTCCGCGGTAAGAACTTGATCTAGCTATTTAGCATTAGATAGCTAGTTTGTTAATGTAGATTTTAGGCAAGCTATGTAGGTTTGTTAAAGCAATATAAATTAGGTATGCTGGCTAACTAGCAGGTTTAATCCTGTTAAAATGGTAGTTAGCTAGCCAACTTCACTGACATGACAATTAGCTACTACTTGTGTGCGTGTGTGTGTGTGTGTAATCAAATCAACAGCAGGGGAAATCAACAGCAGGGGATCATTCATACTTGTGCTTCTAGACACACAGGCCCAGTGGTGTAACGTGTGGGATGCATCACTGAGTGTTGGACGTGTATGTGTGTGTGTTTAGACTGGCACTCACAGTCCTGAGACGACCGATGTTTGAAAGTGAAGCGCAGATGACTCCTGTTAACATCCTCAATAGGGATGGCCACCTAGGAGACAAAAAGAAAAAACTTTAAGGTCTCTCTCACTCACACACACACACTCTTCTGTGCTGATAGATGGTGATCATTAAAAACACACAAATATGGACTTACACACACACACACACACACACACACACAACACACTAAAAGGTCTTGAAATAGACTAGATTCTAAAAAAGCTGGAACATTAACATATGCAACAAGTAAAGAATAAAACATAATCGGATGTGCTGATGCAGGAAAATAATCCAAGCCTGGTTGTTTTTCTCCTGTGGCAGAAAATTTACTGACTGTTACAAAGTACTACCATTTCAGTACACACTTTCCATAAATGTTAAATAAGCATCTTCACCATATAAACGATTATGTGTTTTTCTTTGCTAAATAATGGTTTTAATCCATTTAGTATTAGACTTAGATTAGATATTTCATTTCCCTTTCCTTTTTTTTTTTTTTTGAAAGAAATGCAACAAGCAATGCCACTATTTAATGATATCCGAAGGATTCACATGAGGAATCTGTCATACAATTATAAAGAAGCAGATGAAAAGATGAAATTCCAGCAGCAGGGAAAAACAGAAAGCACTACCACAGCTGCTGCTGATTCACTGCTCCTTAAATGGGTTTCATTTATTTCCTCGACTCGGCACTTCCTGACAAAATAAATGCTCTCTCTTTTTGCATACTATATGCACATTCCATTACCCTGCGGAAGATGAAACAGTTTGGACCTGTTTGTACTTTTCACTTTGTGTTTAAATCTGTGTAGCAGAAATGCAACAGCACAAACTTGGAGTTTTCTCACCTTGATGGTCTCGAACCAGCGCGGCTGTTTGACCTGATAGTAAATGACAGACTTGTACTCTGTAATTCCCTCATCTCCAGCACCAGGGAAGATCACATTCTGCAAGAAAGACACACTGAATTTACCACATTTCAGAATAAAACATTACAAGGTTTTTAATAAACATAAAAAAGCATCATTTTAAGTGACACCATTTCCGTAACCGGAGTGATGTAGCGGAGGCCGAGGAACTGTCACTATCACTGCTGGCATTTCTACCTCTGTGATTTTTCTAACATATGGCAATGTTTCTAATGGTTCAGACTTCAAACTTTCCAGTTTAGGCCACGCCCACTTCTAATTTACATCCAAATACAGATGTAGACACAGATATTTAAAGCAGTAAACACATCCAAATAGCATTGTATTGCATTACACCCTTACTATATACGATATATTTACTGTATATATATATATATATATATATATATATATATTTACTTATATATTTACTATATATATTTATATATTTACTGTATGGGCGTGGGCGTGGCCGAAACACAATACATACATTTTTCACAAATCACACAAAACAAGCCAAACTTTTTTTCCAATTAAATTAGATTTTTATAAAAAAAACCTCCAATGCAAACGCACCCTGCAGTTAGAATAATACAGACCTAAACTATGACCATCCTATTCCTGTTTCCTTACTTGGAAAAAAATTCAGTGCATTTAGATTTAGTGCATTTAGCATTCAGTATAAGCTGAGTATAGCACTTTATAACTGCTTCATGTGACTCTCTTGTAACATCCTTTCAAAATCCACCCAGTTATCCAACATTTCAAATATTTAATAAATAAAAATTTGAATATTAAATATTTCAAAATATTTAGTATTTAAAAATATTAAATAAAAGCACATATTTCATTTAAAAATACGTGACTGAAAAAAATATACGTTTTTGGTAGTAGTTACTTTAAGGCTGTTATGAGGGAAGGAAAGGGCAGTCCACTAAAACACCTGGTTAATTTTCGACCAAACACACACACGCGCGCACGCACATGCACGCACGCACACACTTGCACACACTTACTCTTTTAGCCCTATCAATCATCACTTAGAGCTTCTAACACTTTAAGACAGGCACTAATTAAGAGCCCTAACTGCCCAGCCATCTAACAGAGACAGCGGGGGGTCAGAACTTGACAGACAGGGGATAGACAGATAAGTAGAAGTAAAGAAAGAGGTCAGAAACACACAGAGAGAGTGGGCTGAGAGGCCGTCAGAATTAATTTCACTGTTTTAATATAACTGGAGTACGTATAAAAAATAAAAAAAAACACATTCAAATGTGCCACTTTTAAATATTTTACACAAGCTCAAAATATACTTAAAGAGCCTTGTCTCATTTACAAATTTTTATTGTAAATCAATTCTCTAATTAAATGAAAAACAATGTATGTGTCCTAAAAATCAACATTATACACAAACAGTTAACAAAATCAATCATACTAGTCTACTGGGGTTCAATCAAATGGGATTTTATTGAGCATATAGCGCACTACACTGGTTCAACACCACTATCCTACACCCTACAGAGTGATAATATATTGAGAAGCCATTTAGGACTGAACATAATTGTGCAATAGAACTGTTTGAGAGAGAGACAAAGAGAGAGAGAGACAAAGAGAGAAAGAAATACAGACAAAGAAAGAGAAAATATACAAACAGAGAACAAGATACAGGGAGAGAGCAAGATACAGGCAGAGAGAGAGAGAGAGAGAGAGAGAGAGAATGAGAGAATGTTGGACAGACGGAGGGCAGATGGTTTAGCAGAGTCTCCTGATCAACATCTTTAAAGGGCAGGTGGTTAACAGCAGACTGCTCACCTGGCAACTGAGACAAAGTGTGTGTGTGTGTGTGTGTGTGTGTGTGTGTGTGTGTGTGCTTAACACAGAGTGCCAAGTCTCATTATATACCTCCAGTCTCTTGCCCTCCTCATCGTACACAGACATGGTGACTTCCACGTTCTTGGGTGTGGTTTTACTGCCTTTATCGAAGTCCCCGTGAGTCAGTGTCACATAAATGTCATTACGAACGTCACCTGAAAACATGATGATAGCTTACATCTCCAAAATACAGCCACATAGAGCAGGTGCTGAGTATAAAAATACATGAGGTAGAGCTTGATAAATCACTAATGGACATAAAATATTAAAGAGCACGGCACTGCGGTTAGCAGGTTTCTCTCAGTTCTCATTGATGTTCTATACTCCTACAGCACACCACTTTTACAAACCTTTATAGCATCGCTCTTATCTGTTCAATTGATCTCCGTAAATTTATTTCACAGAATTAAAAGCCTCAGCGTGCAGAAACAGGTGCATGTTTAACAAATGTAAAACACACAAGCCGCGGCAGAGGAAAAGGAAAACAGCACAGGGATTTGGGGTGATAAATGGGTTTAATTTGCACCTGGCATGATGATCTCAGGGAAGCCCATTTTGCGGGCGACGGCAGTGGAGCGGTCCACCAGGTGGGGGAAATCCTTCCGGATCTGATGGATATCACCGGGCAACAGCTTCAGAGTCACCCAAAGCCCTAAGCAAAACAGAGACAGGGGGGAATTGCACAATCACAGGCTTTCTGTAAGTAACACACACACCCAAGTGGTGCATTGGACACTCTTTTGGGAAACTCTGCATGATATAATAAAATTCTCGTATAAGATTTGTGTCTCATCTGTAAATAGCTATTTGTAATGTGACCATTAATATTGCAGTATAGCACTGTGGCATTTTCTTCACTAGGGAGACTTACTGAACATTATCTGCCTATATGCAGAGTGAATTCCCGTAACATGGTTATAGCTAGAGGTTTATGCTGAAAAATGGTGTACTTGGAAAGAAAAAGCTGTAGCACTTTATTTTATTGTAAAATAAATATTTAATTTCCGTTACACAGGCTGGATATCGGACTTGAGTGAACAATACCAGGCTTGTACAGCCGCAAGGCACTAATTACTCCGAATATAGCAGATAGTTCTGTACTTACAAATAACACTCGACAATATGGAATACTAGTATTACGGAAGTCCAGAAAGGCCACAAGTTTTTTTTTCCCCCCCTGTAATCTCAAGATATCAAAAGTTGTTTTCTTAAGATCGCAACTTATTTTTATGATGTCAAAAAGATTAGGCGTACATGCTGTACATCAGGGACAAGCACATCCGTATTTACTTTCACAGACTGACACAACGGAAATAGCTGGTGCAGGGATACAGCTCCACGGTCCTGGGTTCGACCCTGTGCTTGGATGACTGCATGGAGATCGACTTTATTTTTCCTCAACTTTTGCCTTGGGGATCAGTGAAGTACATCTATCCATCTAGCTGTATGTTTTTCAGTGCTAGCCAATTTCCAAATTAGTGTCTGTCACTTGAGAAGGTGACACTAGTGATTCATTGCCAGCCAATTTGAGGGACCAAGTCATCGCCATGGTTGTCGTATGATATTTGACAGATGCTGCCTAAATGTTTTTTTTTTTTTGGCTCACAAGACAAATGGTGATCAAAATCTTCAGGAATATGATGTAATTACTGCACAATTGCCGTAACCCCAATATATGACTGTGTGCTACTCGACACAATGATGTAATGCCAAGTGTCAAGTCAAGTGTTTTTTTTTTTTTTTTTTTTTTTTAAATTGTCATTCTTCTACATAGCTTGTATACTTTGGAACAAAATGTTGTTTCCCCAGGACCATGGTGCACCATAATACATTGTGAGACGAGGGCAAACAATACAAAAAATATACAGGGCAATAAATGCACAGGACAGTGCACGTCAACCAGATAGGAAAACAAAATGTATAGAGTGGAAAAACTAGCGTAAAAATTGCCTGTAATCTATTGACTTTCTAGACGGGACAACAAAACAGTGTATAGAGTGGAAAAACTAGCGTAAAAATTGTCGATAATCTATTGACTTTTTATTGGCAACAATAAAAAAAAGTCATAATAGTATATTGAGAGTAATAACAGAAAAAGCAGCATTACAGAGTGTAGGTATCCAGTGATAGATGTACAGCGGTAGCTGCTGGGATGGTTTTGATTAGTTCAGGTGAGTGTTGGGAGGCAGCAGTGTGTTGAGTATTCAGACTGCCTCAGGGAAAAAGCTGTTGCGGAATCTGGTGGTGGTAGCACGGATGCTCCGGTACCTTCTGCCAGATGGTAGGAGGGTTTAAAGTCAATGGGAGGGATACGAGAGGTCGTCCACAATGCTGGATGCCTTGCAGATGAAGCGTTTGTTGAAGGGGGTGGCGAAGTGGGTAGAGAGACCCCGATGATGATCTCAGCTGTCCTAACAATTCACTGTAGAGTCTCACATACCAGATGGTGAGACAGCTGGTCAGAACACACTCTATTGTCCTTCTGTAAAAGGATTGTCAGAGGGTGGTTGGGGGGGGGGGGAGGGGGGTGCAGGGGCTGTTTCTCTTCAGCCTCCACAGGAAGTGGAGGCGCTGCTGGGCCTTCTTGGCTAGGCAGGTGGTGTTGAGAGTGCAGGAGAGGTCCTCTGTCATGTGCACACTCAAACACGGAGCTTTTGACTCTCTCCACAGTTGTTAGTTTATGTGCAGTGGTGAGTGATCCAGTTGGGTCCTTCCGCCTCCTGAATTCAATAGTCAACTCCGGTTTTACCGACATTAGGTTACCGACTGTTGTCTCTACACCATTCTGTGAGCTGTTCCACCTCCTCCCTGTACGCTGACTCATTACTGATTAGATCCACAACTGTAGCAACATCAGCAAACTTGATAATGTGATTTGAACTGTATTTTGCAGCACAGTCATGAGTCAGCAGTGTAAACAGCAGTGGACTGAGCATGCAGCCCTGGGGAGTGCCGGTGTACAGTCTGGAGGTGGTGAGTAGTATGTTACTGCTATGCGATGTCAGAAAAAGAGCTTCCGTTATAGCAAGATCACAATCATGATAAATTATGATCTCAAGAAAACAACTTTGTTGTCTGGTGAGCAGAAAAACAAAATAAGCTGTGATCTTGAAAATACATCTTGTGTTAAGATCACCAAAAGAAATTAAATAAATAAATAAATAAATAAATAACTCATGGACTTTCTGAACTTCCAAACAGTCTGGTAGACATGTAAGCATAATATATTTATTTATTTTTTATTTTTTTGGCAGAAACTTTTAGTCTATGCCCACTTTGGGATATGCAAATACACAAATATACAGGTATTTGCAGCACTAAAGATATTCACTACATATTCACATACTAGTACCAACACTAGTACTTCTAGTATTAATATCTAATAGTTTTCACGCAAGACACTACATACTTAAATATCTAATATGCAAAAGAACTGCAATACGTCACTGGCACACATTTATGATGCTTCCTAATATCACTTACTCTTTAATTATTTAATGATATTTTAATAATTACACATAATTTAATAAAAATAAGAAATAAAACAATATAAGATCCGTAAATCAGTGTAAGGGAGTGTTTTTTTTTTTTTTTTTAAACAGCCTCATGTGGGCTATTAAATGTGCCGGCATCCTGACAGACAGGTGTTTCCACACTGCCACACTGTGCTGAGACTCTTTATTTAAATGTTCTTTTCACTGGTTTTCTAATTAATTACATCTCTGCGCAACGTTCTCTTTCTCTCTCACTTCCACACACAACCTCTATCAGCCAAGCTGCACTATTTTACAACACCACCATTAGCAATCGTTTATAAAACAATTAAGAATTGCAGTTTGGATTCATTGCTAACACAACCACCCAAGACATTTAAACGTATTGAGTGTGTATGTTTTAAAATAAGGGGAAAATGTACTATTCTATAATGAGCTAAATGAAATGAACTGGCACTCTTAAACTGAAGTAGGAGAAGCATAGTGGTAATTACTTCAATTTGTTTTTAAAAGAATTATGCAAGATGCGTCTCAAATGCATTTTTTGTAACTCCCGACCTCCATTTCCAGCTCATTTTTAACATTATTCATCATCAGGTATTAAAATATTCCATAATTAAGCAATTAACAATTACGACTCAGTGAACAGAAAGGCATCTTAATGCATAAAGCGTGTTTAAGTCTGAGTCTATCTGTCCATCTCTCTTTCTCTGTGTTTTCTCCTCTGTGAGAAGTGGAAGATGGGGGTGGCATTTAGTGCTGCAGAGATCCATGTGACATGACACCAGCAGACAGTTAGTTTGTGCATCATAACAAATCCAGCTGGAGGTGAACCTGCTGGTCTCCAGCTGGCATAAACATGGCACAGAGAGCAGTGAAGTAGCAAGAGGCCAGACCACGCTAAAGACACACACACACTCGTCTGAGCCGCACTTAAAGTAGGTATGTTAACACCACTAGTACTCATCATGTAACTCCAATCAAATAGTAACACTATTCAAACTATCATAATTGGATTTAGTTTGGGATGATGCAAAGTAAAATAAGACTTATAGTTTATGTTATATTAAACTGTTGACTTGTGGCGTGGTGCTGTCGCTTGTCTGTCTCATATGGCTGCCTATTGAACAGGAGTCCAAAAAAAATTTTTTTTCAGACCACAGAAGAACCAGAAGCCTAATTTAATCTTACATTAAATTGACAGAATAGGCCTATTCCTACAGGACTTTTTTTTTTCTGCTCTGTGATAAAACTCAGAGAGCTATAAATGAACACAACACTAGCTTCTAGCAGATTCTTTAACTCCGAACCTTTCCATTACACACAGTGATATGACATTAGTAAATAATTAAATTGTTTATGCAATACATTGTTTCTGTTGTGGAGTATGCAGATATTAAGTGAGGCTTTATTCTGTCTGAGTCTGACCATGTAATGGTCAATTTAATCAGCTTAAAAGTTGCAATAGTTGTACTCTTTCTTTGGATTATCTTTAGATTATTTTTATAAACTTGCTCCAAGTAAAGACAGTACAGACATGTCCAACTGATACAAACCATAAGCCACAAGACTCTTTCCAAAACATTCATTTTATGATTAGAGGAATATTTTTGCTCTTAGGGCGTTTCTACACTTTTTCCCAAATATGTGAGTCCACAACCAAGACCGATCCTGGACTAGTTTGGGGGCGAGGCTCATAATCTCAGGTTTGCTTTCACAAAATGATAGTCAAATACTGAATTACTGTACTGAATTATAGTCAAATACTTAAGTTTAATACTGACTTATAAGCAAATATTGAATTTTAGTACTGAATTACAAATACCGAATAATAAGTACTGAATTAAGGTACTGAAATCATGTACTAAATTGTAGTACTGAATTCTAATCAAATACTGAGTTGCAGTAATGAATGATCAAAAACCAAATTAAAGCATTGAATTTAAGTTTATCTAAGTATAAATATAAGTTTACCTATTTGTTGTTTTTTTTCCTTTGGTACCAACATTCCTGTGGTACCAACATTTGGTTCTGACATTGTGCAGGAATACCTGCGAAAAGGGAGCCGCTCTCATATAAAAAGATTTTTAGCCATGTAGGCCGGCAAGAGATGTCAGACTTTTCATGATGTTGTAAGCCCAACTCCAAACTTTAAATGCTCATTACTAGTTTAAATTAGCCAGGAGAGCAAAGATTAAACAGCAGGGAGGAAATAAATACCAAGAAGGAGGGGAAAAAACTATACAGGCTTCTCTGGCATCACTGCATTTGACTTGTCAGCGTTTCAGGCAGCACTATAAAAGAAGTACCTCCACTGATTTAGTTATTTATGCAAAAAGGATCCATAATGAAGTGTTCATATCTAGATAATAAGATTGGTGCATGGGAATGAGAGTGTATGCAAGTTGCAAAGGGACTGTGCGTGCTGCAGGTGCGTCTTACCTTGGCCCTTATGATTGACCTCTTTGGCGCTGATGACTTTGTTGATGACACTCTGGAGAAAGTCATTCTCTCCTGCCACCCTGGGTGAAAAACGGGAGATGTTCAGCTGCCTGTGGCGGATGGCGTCATCCAGCGCAAGCCTGGAGTTCACACACGATGACGGGCAACACACCACAGGGAGGGAGAGAGACGGGGAGGGGTAGAGAAAGAGGCAGCAATAAAGAGAGACAAACAAAAAAATAAAGAACAAAGGGTGAAAGATGAAGATGAGCAGAATGTGAAGAAGGAGAGGAGGATGATAAAGGGAATGGGGGAGGAAGGGGAGAGAAAAGAGGGAAAAGACCAAAACAGTGATGCAAATACCATGACAGGAGACAAAAGCCATTTTGTTAGCACACAGTGATCAAGGGTGGGTAATAAAGAGACACAGAGAGAGAGAGTGCAATTTAAGAGACGCGCCCACTCCACTCTGAGCCCTGACAAGACACAAGCCTGAAGAGACGTGTCCTAATGCTGGACAAGAAGCTGCCCTGAGGGTGTGTGTGACAGCGGCTGAAACTCATGTCCCCAGCACCAGAAGGACCAACCCTCACATCTTAAACAGGACACAGACACACAGCGAGAGACACAGTAAAAGAGTGCTGCTATAGTGGAACACTAGTGCTGTGTGAATACTGAAAATAAGTAAAAATGCTACATAGTAAAAAGTGTAGAAGCTGGATAAGCGTTAGTGTCAGAGCTGAATATATGGAGAAGAGTGTGTGTGTTTGTGTGGCCAAACACAGGAGCCAAAAGAGACAAACCACTGACACAAACACACACGCACACACAAAAACACACACACCAAAGAAAATCTTCTACAGAATCAGGTTGTGAAATTCTATTCCTAAAAAAACTCTTCGCCTCTGATGCATGACTTGCTTAAATAAGATAACATTTTAGAAGTGAAACTATGAAACACTTTTTATATCTACAGTCTTTAATTTTGTCTTCAGGTTTCTGTCACAGGGCTGTTACTGTAACACCACAAAAACTTCAGTTACTAGAAGTTATCCTGTCACCACACGAGTAGTGGGTTTTTCTGTTTTTTTTTTTTTTTTTTTTTTTTTTTAAAGCAGTGGTGAACTTAGAGTCAAGATTAACATTTGCTTCATTGATGGACACTAATGGTAAAACTGCAGTGACTATTTGGAGCTCCAGTCATAGTTCCGGCTGTAGCATGCAGGGAAAAAACAGCACTCCACACGTGAGCACAAACAGCCACAACCTGGCTGTTTGTGCCAGCTTTCTCACCCTGCCTAATGTCCATGTAGCTGGACGCTGCATTGTTACAACATATTCTTAAGGCAGAATGAACTGATCAACAAAAACACATACACATGTTCATGCCAGGACTACTGCTGGGGTATTCAACTAAAACACCCAGTTATGTAAAATTCCTTGGTTACAAAGGTCCAGATAAGCCACTAACATGAGTGAATGGTGATTACAGGTAACTTTTAATGCTTCATATTAATTAGTTCATGACTTTAAATAGTCTATGAACTAATAGGTTAGGTTTTGTTTCACAGTGGTCGCTTCACAAACGAGACTTTTTGAATTTGACGCAGGGAGAACAAACACACACATCTCTGTCCATTATGCTTTCATCACAATTTTTTTTAAACTGTCGTGAGTTCACTAATCGCTAAGAGAGGGTAAATAAAAGAAAAAGTCTATTAAAATATGAAAAATTCTCCCCTTTCTGAACTAATGTCTGCCTTCGGCTAAATAATTCATTTAAATTCATGTGACTGGCTGCAGCAAGTCGCAACAGATGATCTGTCCTTGTCCATAATGCACTACTCAAAGCAAAACGTAAAATCGGAAGACAAACAACAGCAAGGGGAAAGCTATTTATCAACCAATGGAACAAAGCTTTGACTAATATCTAGGCGAGTCAGAATGTGAGTGTGTGGAGAAATAAATGGCATCCATCGAGTCTCAATTTCCTCTTTTTAATTTCAAATGTCCTAGAACTGCCTGGAACAGCTAGCTATCATAGCACAGGAAGTGAGATTTGTTTCGATAAGGATGTGAAAAGTGACCGTTGTAACTTTTGTGACTAACTAACATTTCTACCTCTGAGGTGCCAACACTGCTAACAAGAAAACCCTACCAAGCAGACAGAAAACCCAGAACTTTACCACCAACACCCTAGCACATATCAGTGGACAAGACAGCTCCTTGCTAATGGCATAAATAATCAGTACATTCTACCCTGCACGTTCACTGACCCGAGACTACAACCCCACCGTCTTGTCTATTGGTTCACAAAACCGAGGCTTGTGAAATCGCAGGTCAAAGGTCACCTAGAAAAAGTTGGCACAAAAAAAAAAAAAAAAATCAAAAGAAAATGGATGTCTTCAACGTCTCATGCCCTTTCCCCTTCTGTGAAGTGACTTTTTGGCTTTTTTTATTTAATTTTTTTAAACAAAGTTTGTAGGTTTCTCCCATATCTCCATAGCAAGGAGTCAAATATCCTAAATGCTACAGCTAAACCATAAATATTGGCACCTCTACTACCTGTCATACTGCCTGACACCTTGGCAATTTTGTGCTACTATGCAGTTACTGTATATATATTTTTTTTAATCTAAATCCTGATAGCCTTATTCTGAGACATAACTGCAAGTATATCAAGACAAAACAAAAGAGTCTCACAGAGAGCATCAAAGACAAAAACAATAAACATTTGTAACACCCATCTTTCCTGCCATTAATCTTTCAACCTTAACTTCAGAAAAGTCTATCATCAAAAACATAATCTCTAGAGCAGCATTAACCATCAGGAAAAGACTTGAATTCTATGATCTCTTCCATCTTCTGCCACTGCAGTTAACGACCTGCACATCCTCCACACTGGGCTGCTCCCAAAACTACATGTCCAGGGAGACCAAAAACGCACTGATACTGAATGTATGCTTTACAATAACATTTGAGAGAATGCACCTTATCGGAAACATGCATGGGAGCGTAATTGCTTCCAGTCTTTTACAGGGCTGGAAAAGGTTAAAATGCCTGCAGGCAGACTAAAAGAGTTCAAATTAGAGTGAGAATCCTGAGAGAGAAAGGGTTACCAGCTCCTCGTGGACAAGAGTTAATGAGCTCTGCTTAATTGAGCCAGGAGGTAACAGGCAGGAACAAGTGGTCCAGGCTACAGCTAATCACGTACCAAGAGCTTTAAACCACAGAAAACCTATATAGTGTATGACCCAAGAGGAAGCCCGCGGCACAGGACAAGAGTTAACACTGCCGGCTCTGAGCACTTTAAACACCTGTTCTCTATCTGTTACACACTGCTTTAAGGCCAAAGTGGAAACTGTTGCTAATGCCTGTGTGCTTAAAGTGTTCACATAGCTCTTCGTGCTCATGGTTGTGTTTAAAGTCTCAATGTGTTTTTTGAGTTATGTCACACATGTTTGAATCAAGGTTGACCATCAGAGGTGACGATGGTGATGGAGAGCCACAAGAACATCACTGGGAGACATGTGACGCATCTGAGTGGTAGACTTATAATTAATTTATTTATATATTACAATTCTTGATAAATTCATATTACTTACACTTATTAAAATTGCATTTTATTAAGGAGGTAGCAAGACGTTCTGGCCTTGAACAGCACCAGTTTCTCTGAAAACTTAAAAAATCCTTTAAAAAAAAAAAAAAAAAAAGGTAAATCCCACCCTCTTTGATATGAATAAATGGCAACTTTTTTCTCTCAACCAAGGGATGATTGGAAAAGGGAATATTGTGTAGGAAGACGCACAGCTAAAAACGCGCCATCATCCCATGTTTGCTGTTAATGAGCTTCTACAGAATGTTTAACTGGACAAATACAAAATGAGTACAATTTGGCTGAACCAAATCTACTTTTTTTCCCCTAGAGATACTATTCTACTGGTGTTCATGACACTAAAGAACTGGTACAAAAAGCTCAGAAACACTAATTTTGATTTAAGTAATTTAAGTTTAAGTAATTACTTTAAGTAATGCAGAAATGTATGTAAGCAGTCAAACTGCCTGTGTGGCAATACTGCATGATGTTCAGAAGGCTGCGTTCATACTCACGGCTGAAAAGGGATGAAGTGCTGCTTGTCTTCGTCATCCATTTTGCCAGTGATGATATCAGTGACATCCATTACTGTGGAAACAGAGGAAAAAAGAAAGGAAAAGTTAGTCATTGCTGCAGGACGGGATGTACTGGGTCCGTAGCTGTTAGCAACATCAGTCAAATGGCCTCCTTCTGTGAAATTAGACAGTTCTTGGCCACAATGAGTGTCTGCCAAGCGAAAGCTTGTGGTTACTTGTGGGTTATGGAGGCAGTGGGGTGCTGATGAAAGTGCCACTGCTGAGGTGCTATTTTACTCAGCTTCTCAGAGAGAAATTCTTTTTAGAAAGGTGAAGAAGAAGGTGAGGAGGATGGGAGGGGGGAAAAATGATGCTTTTCTCCTTCCCACTTCAAAAACCTGTTTGATGTTGAAGCTGACAGTTGCACATCCTCCCACATCTTCCTCCGTTCTCACATGCATGGGGAAAAAACACCACTCAGACCACATCAAAGCATGGAGGTTGTCTGTACACCCTGTCAGATTACAACACTGTAAAAGTATATTCTGTATATGTATCTACGGATGTAACCGAATACACATATATTATTCAGATTGAACAAATAATATGTCGTACATGGATACAGATATGAATAGGAGGCACATTATACTTTTTCCTGAAAGCCTGCTATAAAGGCATCTGGCTGAATCTGCGGGGGAAAAAAAGTCACACTTCGGAGGTTTTTACTTTCATGCATGCCCAAGCAAGCGGTCATATATGAATCTTCCAGGACAAAGAAAGATCATGGGAAATAGATCCAGCTTTGTTAGAAAATAAATTGAATAAATAAATTTAATTAATTAATCAACAAAAAAAAAAAAAAACAGCCCCACACATACTTCCTGTTTAGGCCACACCCACTTCAGGTTCAAATCTGAACAGAAATACAAATACGGATATGTTGAGCACTTAACAGATACAGATATTGGGAGCACTTAACAGATACAGTGAACGGGATTGTGTTACACCCCTAATGTATCCTAAGCACACTGGGGCCATTTTGGTGCCTCTGAACGCATTACATACAATCACAGCGTAAAGCCTGACAAATTGGCTGCGTAGAGAAAAAGCAATCACATTTGTGCCAATGAGCTCTCCAAGATGAACCCACTGAGTTCAATCTCCTCTTATCGGACGGAGAAACGAGGACTGATTTTCTCTGGTGATGAGCAGTGGGCTGAGAGCCAATCTAATTAGTTTACTGTGGAGCAGGCATCTCTGCCACCAGGGAGAAATCACTCACCAATTCCTCGTTCTATTCCTGTGACCTCTGATTATCAAAAATATTCACGCAGCTAGGCGAGACAAGATTCTTTGTTCACTCCAACTGTTGTACACTCCAGAGCTTTTTAAGAAGCCTTCTGACAGATCATTAACAAATTATACAAATTATAAACCTCATGCCACGCTTAGAAAGACAACTAACACTACAAAAATATATATATATATTTAAAACAAAGGCAATCAAACATGTCTACAAAAGGTGTAGGAATGGACTTTTAATCATAACAAAGAGTTTAGTGATTGTTTCGAATGAATCTGGTTACCCTTCTCACCCAGGTACAAGCGTATCAAACGTGTGTGGAGCTACAAATAATGAAGGCCACTGATTGGTCAAAAGCATCATCACACCTGTTTAATGTCTCTGGCTAGCATCACTTTTTCCACACAAGAGTATATCTCAGAAATCTTCAATTTCTTTCTTTCGCTTTCTTTTTCTTACATATTCAGGAGGTGTTTTTTTTTTTTCCACAATTTTATCACAATTTCATGTTTCAGATTCATTTTTGTTTATTTACCAATAGTAAAGGTTTCTCATCACTGGCATTCAACTTAACTTCAAATTTCTTATCCATGATCAAAAATTCTCCATCTTCAACAAATTAAGTTAAATCCCAAATGGTTTCCTATTCACTGTGTTTGCTCACTAAATAGGGTATAACAATGACACTGAAGCAACAGATTTAGAAAGAAATTTGAAATTTTGCCACAAAAAGGGCTTTTTCTTGTATCTCTGCTGTATTTTAATGGTGTCTTTCAGTGTTTGCACTCGAAATCTTAATGTTCAATAAAAGTAAATTAATGAGTAAGAGTAAAACTCTTAAAAGATTTCACCTTGGACAATATTCAATTGACATTTCGGCTTCAAAGAAAATAATGTGAAGCAGCATTTTACCCTACAATCTCCAGAGAACTATTCCTGCTTTCACATGTATGTTATGTAATGGGAAGCCAGTAAGGTACTCTATCAGCATACACAAGTCCCAAATTTGGATTTGCTGCCGGTCCGATGGGCAAGTGCTGTAAGCAATATACACTTCCAAATTCTAAGGTATATTATCCAGTAACTATACGGAAAACAATGTAAAATAACTATAAAAAAAATTGTGAAAGTGAAATGTGGGACTATCTATCGTTTCTGGGATCTGGGAGAATTGTGCAATCACTGTTTACCTGCCACTCCAAAGGGCCTTCGGAGCCCAGACGTCAGCTTTTTAGTGTTGTTGTCACGCAGTTCCATGCGCCCAACTCGGACGATCTGACAGACAAAACTGATTTTCTCCCGCTTCAGATCCTCACTGCCCAGATCCTGTGTAGCAACCACAAACACACATCATCTCATTACATACACAAAAAACAAGTATGTGGCCTCCTCAGCTGTGAAAATGAGGACAAAAGAATGAATCTGAAAGGAGAAAATTGGCATCTCCTGTAGGCTTAGCGCAGATGTGCCAAGATCAAGTGTCTTGTTAACACTGTGTAGTTTTTTTTCTTCTTTTGCTGGTTGAGGAGGGAATGATTGATCCACTGATTGGACCTTTTCCAGAGTGAGTAAACTTTCACAAAGTGGGCTCTTTTGCAGGGTAAATTGTAATGCCCTAATAGTGTCTGATTGGTATAGTGCCTCATTTCCTGTGGTGGGACACAGTGTTCACACGGGGATGCAGCTGCTACTCTCCATTGGTGCTATTGGAAGAGTGGTTACAGAATAATATACTATATAATATTCTAACAATATTCTAATCAACAGTGGGTGATGATGGCTCTTCATGAAATCAGCTGGGCTGCAAGTTCTACTAATGCACTGATTCCATGGCCTCTTGATTAAGGTGTAATTAGTGTGCCACAATACTGTAATTATGATGTTAACCAAAAAAAGAAGAACACAAATTAAAGTCTGACTTCATGAATACTATAATTACTCAACTGGGACACAATGCTTTCTCTGGCAAAATGTCACACTTGGTTGATTCATTGTCTAAATGTTTACCTGAAACAGGAGAATGGGAACTACCTCTACACTGCAATGATACATATGACAATTATTAAGACCCTGAATATTTAAAAGCTACAGTGAGGCCTTAGGAATAAAAAGAGCAAATGATGTAGAAAGGAGAAAAAAAATCTCAAGGGAGTGATTGGAATGAGAGCTTTACCCTCTATCACACTGGACGTTATTTAGACAAATGAGCAAAGAGCAGAAGAGATAGGGAGGATACGCACTGTGAACACGGCTCGCAGGTTGTGAAGCTGATCGATGTCTTTGACCAGACCAGAGCTGGACCACCGGACAAGGTAGTTCTCACTGTGAAAGAGAAAAAAAGTGAGAAGGGCTTCTTTTATACAACACTAATACAAACACAAACTACAATTCTGAAACAGTGATCACTGGGGACTTAGTTGCCTCCTTCACCCTCCTCATTACTGTGCAGTATACACAAGGATCCTCGTCCTGGCAAACTCTCCACTGTTCCAGACTTTTAATTAATCACAGTGATTGTGTGTAATGGTATTTTAAATGAATATTAACAGGAATGTTGAACACAATGCCCAGACTTGGAACAAAACTGAATTTTTGACCAACATGTTCTGATCAGCAGGCCTATTTCACACAGTTTACCCCATGAGATCTGTCTGTTTTGTGTTTAAAGCTCTTTTTAATCGGTGATGGACGACAAAGATTTCTGCATGTGCAACCTAATATTCATACCCAAAAAAAAGGGAAATGGCTTATGGTCCAGCAATAGAGTTTCTGGAGAGAAAAAGATCTATATGCAATAGCAGTGCCAATAATTTTTCCAAATGGTTTTGAGAGAAAATTCTACTAAATAAAGTTATCATGAGAATGACTTTTCTTTACATACACATTTCTTACATTTTTAGAACAGATCATTTAATTATGTGCCATGTTTTATTTTATACAATACTTGTTGCCCATTCTTGATAAATTGCATAATACGCTTTAGTCCTGTTGAATAAGAGGGATAAAAATGTGCATATCACAGGAAGTCATTCTGAAAGGAATAAAATGATGAAAGCCTAAAGATCAGACAAATGATCAGTGATATTTAAAAAAAAATTAAAAATTAAAAAAACAGCTCAGGGTTTTACACAATTCCTTTTTTAAAAGGCTTTGATCCAAGAACAGCAGTCCCTTCCAAAACATTACATTCTGTTTCCGTATTTGAGTGTGTGCACACACGTACACACTACTTTGTTCTACATATGTATTTATAGACAATGTATGCTTTGTGGTTCAAGTGTGTGCCTGTGCCCTGGTTTGGTGTGCATGTGCACTTATTACGCTTACATCTAAGCATTGGGCTGGTCGATGGACAACTGTGTCAGTACTGAGAGTGTCTCTGAATGAAATACCTGATGAATTTGTACTCATTGGGGTCGTAGAGGGACATGAGCACCTCAGCATCCTCTCCGATCTTACACACCACGTTCTTCAGCGTCACAAACAGAGCAAAGGACGGCGTGGAGGCAAACTTGGCCTGTCTACTCAGATCCAGATTCTGTCTCTGAGACTAGGGGGAGAAAAAAAGGAAAGAAAGAAAGAAAGACTTGCTCTGATTAGGGGGGTTTCACACCTGGCCCAATTCAGGGTCCTGGGAGAATAACATAGAGAATTACACAGAAGAATTCTTTCTGAACTGCGGATCAGCTGCATAATTCCATACATCACTTTGTGCATGCAGGTTTACAGGCGCTAGGTTCATCCGTTTATTGTTTATTTCCTCTGGTATGAACACTCAAGGAGCAAGAACAGTGCTTTTATAAAGGAACCATTCTTGTATGAAGAAAATTTTTAGCCATGCATTTTCCACGATGATCTCAGTGCCAGCACTCTCACCACAAAGGTGAGCTAACTACAGAACTCCAGTCCTGAAAGTGTGGCTTTAACAATCAATAAGACAGTCTTTCTCCTCCGCTGACCATAATAACCCTTTCCCTGTGATCACGAAACCTAAAACAGGAAGTAACGTGCCAAGCCGAACCAATCTCGTTGCTCAGCATGCAGCGTTGCAACACAGTATGATGGAAGCAAGCCTGTTTTCCAGAGGACCAGGGACTCGTTCTCTGGACCACTCCCGAGCTTGAAAACACCGTTCACACTTCACCAACCATACCGAGGTTTGGGGAGCAAACTGACACTGAGTTGGAAAAAAACATGCAAGAGTTAAACAACCTAGGATCAGGATTAGAGCCATGCTACTGTAATCTACTGGCATTATGCTTCTGATACATTGCCCCTGATCCTTTAGCATGTTGAAAGTGAAAACGCAAGTAACCCAAGACTGACTGATAAAGAAAAAAAATTGACAATGGATCAGGAAACAAGTGCTGTCAAGTCTAAGTGGGTATTTGCAATCATCGGCAAACTCTACAGCCCTAATCTGGGTCATTTGATAGATACTGACTACATTGTAGAAATGATGAATGCAAAGTGCTTTTACAGCTGTGAAAGCCCATGAGTCTGGACAAATATGAACATATGAAAAATCTAAAACTAAAGCAACCTAAAAAGCCTGAGAAAAAAAACAACTAACTGCCAGAAATTCCCGCTTCTCTAATGTTCGCTGTAATATAAACTCAGCAAAAGATGCAATATGTGTGTGTATGTGTGTTTGTGTGTGTGTGAGAGAGAGAATGCTAAGAAAAAAACATTACAGTCGCATCTGCTGTGCAGTTCACCCGTTCCCAGAGCACATATGGAAATAGAGATCACGTGTCAACCACAGAATGCACATGTGAGGTTATCTAAGCTTCACACCTGTCTATTTGCGAGTCTTGCACTTCAGATTAGGCCTCTCTCTGTGACGCTGCAGGGCAAGTGTGCACACGTGTATGCATACGTTGGAGGGAGTTATTACCAAAAAAAAAAAAAAAGAAGACAGAGAGTGACAGTAAACCTCATTGAGCATGCACAAGAGTGTATGCATGGATGTGAGAGGTTTCAAGGCTGATCTGGCAGACTGAAAGCTGATCTTGTCTTTTTCTCACTCTCTGAACATGTTTAGTTAAAGGAATAAGTCTCATTCCATCAAAACCAGCATTTCACAATACAGGGTTGTACGTTTTTACATGGTGACTAATACACAGGAAACCTGAACTACACAATTGACCCCATTCCTATAAAAAGTCTCATTTAAATAGTAGATAAGAAATAATTACGGAAATCAGTGTGAATATTATAACTGATAATATCTTAAGTATGCATAGCTGTAACTCCACTAGCCTTGGGTATATTCCACATGCACTAAAACTGAGAGTGGGTTAATAATAGCACACAACCATTATGCAACGGAGAGGGACATCGCTAAGAATTCTGGATCCCCTGAAAGAATATTCTTCTGGTCCCCAAACTCTATTTTCACACTGCATTTTATTTACATCACCACCTCACACCACACTAGCGAGGATACTGATACCAGTCGAAAAGATGAATAATAAAAGTTTACGAAAAAAAAAAAAAACACTAATAATTGTAAATGGTGTAAATGGTGTAACTGTCCAATATTTCACCCACATCGTCAAGCGAGTACAAGCTCAAATCCAGAAAATGCCACAGACAAAACTCACTTCCATGAATTTGCAATATACTTGGTTTTTTAAGACTTTTTTTTTTTTTTTTTTTTTTTTTACCTTCTCCTCCTGAATGCGTTCTTCGATCTGTCTGGATGCAGCCTCGTGTGCTCGGAACAGGTTGATGGTGCTGGTGAGGTCTGGGTCCAAAATGTTCCCATCCTTATCTCTCACCACCAGATCCAGATCCAAAACCCTGACGAGCAGAGCAGAACAAGACAAGTCAAGAAGGGGAACGCAAACAGAAAACAGCCATCTGAAGGTGTGGTGATTAACACAACAACCAATATGGCAAATGCATATTCCAGGTATTTTAAGTGCACAGATAGTTTCTATAGTGCAACATTTCCTCCTAGGTATTAAAGTGTACTGTTTAATAAATAAGCAGAAACCAGTTCAGACTAATTTCCACTAAACTCTGAATCTTCCTTCCATCTGAAACAATCACAGCAGTTTGGTAAAAGTCGCCCCTCAAGACAAAGTTCAATTAATTTTTATTTATATAGTGCTTCGAACAATAGACATTTGTCACAAAGCAGCTTTATAGAAATGCCAATGTAGATTTAGAGCTCTAATGAGCAACCCAGAGGCCACAGTGGCAAAGGAAAAACTCCCTGAGAAAACATGAGGAAGAAACCTTAAGAGGAACCAGACTCCAAAGGGAATCCATCCTCTTCTGGGTGACACCGGATAGTGGGATTATAAGTCACCCTGCCATCTATTTCCTTAAAGACACCTTTAAAATAAAGAGAGGAGCAGAACATGTGCTTTCACGCTCTCCTCAAACTCATTTATCACACATAGTGCTGTGTCGTAGCAAATCCTTCGGTTTAACTGCAGCTCTCATTGTGAGGTGGAAGTGTCGGCCATTTTCAATCAAGTGGCTTGTAATTCTAACTAATTTAAAACATGATGTTTGTACATGGACCACATGTCACTTGCTCATACTTGCTGTTTAATACCCCAACCCATCACTGGGTATACAGGTAAACTCCTCTTACTGCTCTGAAATACTGTAAATACTCAGGGCTCTCCAATGCAAAAACCAGGCTTAGCAGTTACTGACTTTTTTAAATAAATGAATAGTGCAATGTTATCTTTGCTTCAGGGTATTAATCCTTGTTATCAAATAAATAAATAAAAATCAGTTTTATAAACCAAAACATCTGCATGGTAAAGGGGACTGTTTGCTTCTGTTCACTCTACATTTAATTTCAGGGTTACTAATTACAGAAACGCCATATAAGCAGGACGTAACGTGAACGTGCTTTGAATAGTTCTGTTTTGCTCCCATAATGCTCCCATAAGTGTAAAAATGCTCTAGGTGAAATTCCCTAAAGGCTTCAAAATATTAATGCTGAGACAACGTCTGTGATGCTTCTGTGGAGACGAAACTACCTACGCAAACTTACAAGCTTGCATTATTGTGTGCCTGAGTGCTCCAGTACTGTAGGTGGTGCTATTAAAATGACTAAACTGCCTAATTTGTTCCATATTTACAAAAAGGAAAGAAAGAAAAAATATGACAGGTGGTACATGAGCCTATTGAATAATTGAGGGTTATGGATGAAGACTTTAGCATGCTAGGGAAAACTAGAATGAATCAGCTCAGGCATGCCTTTTTTGTAAGGACCAATCACAGCCTTGATTGCATGAAATTTGCAGAATTCGGCATCTGACATGTATGCATGCTGTCTGTTTGCTCTGCAATTATGCCATTGTTTGTGGAAGCTAGCTCAACGCCGTCTCCGTATGCATGATAAGATAATTACAATGCCAAACCCTGTCACACAGGTTATAAAATGGGAAAGTTTTTCAAAATTCTCTCTTATTGTGTTGAAGCATGATCACTAAGCACACTAAATCTACATGGATAAAGCAGGAAGTGGAAGCTGAGAGCACACACTTGTTGCCATAGTCGATCTTGGAGGTGACTTTCTGCTTGAGTTCGGAGAGCTCGTCCTGTGGAAGAGTTCCTGACAGAATCTGTGATCGCCACTCGATGAGATCATAGATCATGTCACGAACGGTATTAAACATCTCACGCTTGTCACCCTGTGGAACACACACACACACACACACACACACACAGCTTAGTCAGTGGATACAGTGCAATGAGGGCTAATTAAGCTGCCATGTTCACTCTGACACAGCAGGAGTGTGAATTTTAATAAGAGTCAGCATGGTGAACTACACACGAACTTTCCAAAAAAATTATGATACTGACTTGAATGCACTTGTGGCCAACATGATGTAGGCCACTGTGTATTAGAGCTGTCAGAATGTTTTAGTAATCACATTCAGATTTCAATAACTTCTATGATCTGGTATATTAATGGGCCTAAAATTTTGCTGCTACTGACTGAAGAAACATTACGAGTAGCACTAAACACAAGCAGAGAAAATTACAAGAAGGCCATATCATATTTACATCATAAGCATCAATGTAGAAGGTTCATTTTTGTTAATTTTTCCATAGTAATTTTCATCGGTCGCTCATATTTAGCTCAGTTTCACAGAGATCCAAGCAAAAATCATATTCAACACACATTTAAGCCGAATCTTAAATGGCTTTTTATTCGGAGCTGAGTTCTGCGTGCTTAGTGAGAATTTAATAGTGAAACTGCACACACGGCGCATTAAAAGCATGATAAAATAGCTTATATTCTACTCATACATCATGATTTCACAACCATCATTTAATATTTGGTGGCTTCATTCATTTGTGTGCACAAGTAATTTTCGACACACAATATAAAAAAAATAAAATGCAAAATAACAGGGCGTACTAGATTGAGTGCTATTTTAAGCACTATTAATTATTCAGTAACTACAGTGAAATGCGAAAAGTATGTAATTATGCGTTAAACGCTGGGAACGACGACACACAGCTTCACTGTCTGCACTGAAGTTTTGTGAGCATCAGCCACTACTTCAGAGACTCACGCTGCATTTTGCCAGCACAGAAGATCTTACTGAGGACCTAAAGACTTTTACTCACCACATACAAATCCCTCCAGATGGAAGCCCATTCCCGCAGAGTGGTGGTGACCTCATGCACCAGAGGCAGCTCTGTGGGAATGACTGTCTCCTTTGGTCTAACATAATGGAGAGTATTATGGAGGAATGAGGAGAAATAAGACAGAACAAGAGAAAGATACTTCATCAGACTTCATTAACAGATTTGTTAAAACATACTTTTTACATATGTAAGCACGAAATCCACAAAAAAAAAAAAAAACTTTTCAATAAGCATGTGCTTTAAATTTGCACATGTTCAGGCTGTGAGAGAAGCCTCTCTCTCCATAGAGTATACTCAGCTCATATCCTCAATCTTGTCTTAATAAAGAAAAGTGCTCTCTCCATTATTAATCCTGACCTTCTCTGCACAGCACATTCAGATCATTTCAGTCATGTTCGAGGACGGTTGTTCTGAAACCTGCTCCCAATCAGCACGCCCATTACTCACTCACCAAGTAGCTGCGCCACTCCAAATGCTTTTTCTTTTTAAAAAAAAAAAATTAAAAAAAAACACCAAAACCCTACCTCTCCCTCATTCATATAACAGGGGGATGATGTGCAAGCAGTTTAATGTGCACTTCTTCCAGGGCAAAACTATAAAACTCTAAGTATCACACTTCTAATCTCAGACAGTGAGTATCATTTAAACTAATGAGAGCTCAATGACAGACGTTAAGCGCATCAGGAATGTGGATCTTCTCGTATAGTACATATTTAAGCACAGAAATTTTCCCATATATTAACTTTTTACCACAATCCTAGGTAGGCTTGATCAATACAACAACATACACGATATTACACTGCCACAGTATGTAGTGATGTTTATCGATTATATTGTGTATTCAGCCAATGTTTACACATTTTGTGTAGGAGCTCTGCAATTTAACATCAGCTTATGCTAGTACAAGTTCACTCGAAATCACTCAAAAATCTGCCAAGAGTGCAGGCGTTTTTCTCGCTAACATAACAGGAGATGAGCCAATTGACATGTTAATCTGGAATGATTTATGCCGGTGTTTTCATCTCTCCAACATTAAGTGACATTGCCTGGAAAGCCCCGTCCCATCTCCTCAGACTTGCATGTTCTTGTCTCAATAACGTTAATGGTCACGATAATTAGAATGTAATTAAACATGCTGTTTTTTTTTTGTTTTTTTTTTTTAAAGCTCTCCTGTGTCAGTGCTGAATTCCAGCTCATGTGCATGTGTGTTACAAAGTAGGCATACAGATGCTGCATATTTATAGTAACTTTCAATTTTCCTATACAATAATCAGAACTAGAACAACATAAAAAAGGCTTAGGAAAGAGCATTACAACAAAAGCCTATTTCATCTAACAATCTGAAGATTTTTTATTTTTTGGGTGTGGTGTGCAGATTCTGATTACCCTTCATATACATGTGCAAGCCTGCAGTAGCCTATTCCTAACATCACATGTTCGTTCCTTAAACCTGAAATGGTGAAAATGCTTGTGCTCATTTGTTATTTTAGGTGATCAGTTCTGGACGATTCCATCATCTACAGTCGCGTAAATAAGTTGTTTGTGGGTCTTTCCACTTTCAGTTTTGTCTTCAGTAAGTGAAAAGCATGCTCAATTGGGTTGAGGTCAGGTGACTGACTTTGCCATTTAAGAACATTCCATTTTTTTGCCTTAAGAAGCTCTTGGGTTGCTTTCGCAGTATGTTTTGGGTCATTATCCCTCTGTACTGTGAAGCGCTGTCCCATCAGTTTTGCAGCATTTGACTGAATGTGAGCAGAATGTGTAGCCCTACACACTTCAGAATTCATCCTGCTACTTCTATCAGCAGCCACATCATCAATAAATACGAGTGACCCAGTTCCACTGGCAGCCATACATGCCCATGCCATAACACTGCCTCCACATGATTGACAGATGATGAGGTATGCTTTGGATCATGAGCCTTTCTTTTCCTTCTCCATATTCTTCTCTTTTCATCATTCTGGTACAAGTTAATCTTGGTTTCAACTGCCCAAAAAATCTTGTTCCAGAACTCTTTTTTTATTTTTTTGATGTTTTCTAGCAAAGTGTAATCTGGCCTTTCTGTTCTCGAGTGTTACCAGTGGGTTCCATCTAGAGGTAAACCCTCTATATATACAATCATGAAGGTGTCTCTTGATTGTAGACTTTGACAATTATATGCCTCCCTCCTCGAGTGTGTGCTTGACTTGGCTAGATGTTGTGAAGGGGGTTTTCTTCAGCAAGGATAGAATTCTGCAATCATCCACATTAGTTGTCTTCCAAGGTCTTCCAGGCCTTTTAGTGTTTCTGAGCTTACCAATGCATTCCTTCTTTTTAAACAATACCAAATTGTTGACTTGGCCATCTATGCTATCTGTCTAATAGGTCTGTTTTGTTTTCTCAGCCTAATGATGGACCTCTTTTTACTGTATATTGAGAGTTCCCAAGAACAGCTACCAAATGCAAATTCAACGCTTGGAATCAACTCCAGACCTTTTATCTCCTTAATCTGTCATGAAATAATGAGGAAACATGCCACCCTGGCCATGAAACTGCTTATAATTGTCCAATTACTTTTGAGCCTGTGAAAGTGGAAGGACTCTGTAAGAAGTGGCTGTATTTCCTGTATTTGCTGTATACGGTTAGTGCAATATTCTTGTTAAACCCCTTGCAT
Source organism: Pangasianodon hypophthalmus (assembly GCF_027358585.1). Taxonomy (NCBI): domain Eukaryota; kingdom Metazoa; phylum Chordata; class Actinopteri; order Siluriformes; family Pangasiidae; genus Pangasianodon; species Pangasianodon hypophthalmus. The sequence continues at coordinate 19,571,448 of NC_069721.1, forward strand.
TAAAGCTGAAAGTCTACACTTCAAATCACAATCAGTCTTGATTGCTTCATTTCAAATCACTGTATAGTGATTTTTTTCAGTGGTAAATTGTAAGCAGAGTAAAATCAATAACACCCACGCTTAACCCTAGGGATATAGGATTAAAAATACAGCTGTCAAAAAATAGCCTATGCCATAAGAGAAGGCTGGCCTGAGCAACAATGACAAAACTTCAAAAATATACATACCTCTGTTCTGATACACAACACAATGTTCTGTATTCTAAATTATTGAACACCAGCCAAATCATTCCATTTTTAAACTATAAGCAAAAAAATTAGTGCACTGCGGGGCCACTAATTAAAGCCTCATATTATAATAAAAAAAAAAATGAATGAAAAAATGGAGGTAGCTTTAAAATGAAAAAAGTAAAATGACTTACCCACTGCCTTCAACTGTAGCCTCTTTCAAATGTACGTAACAGGCAGGAAATATGCCCTGCAAGGATAAAATATATCTCTGCATTATGTCTACACCATTTCAGTGCAAACTAACAAAACCAAAAATCAAAATTAAACATGAGATCTAAAATGACTCCTGATATCCAAAGACACTTGACTTGACTTGACTCAAGCTTCTTGACTAAACTACTAACTCATCTTCTCAGGCCCCGACCTCCTCATAAATCAGCTCACCTTTTTTGAGCGCCTCCTCAGTCGGTGTCCCCTGTACCAGCCTGCAAGACAAGATGTAATACATTACTGATATTGTAAACAGCTGTGATTGCATTACGCTGACAATATGCATCTCATTACCGGAGCGCAAACTCTCATTCCTTCGCACAAGTGAGCGCTCGTATTTCCCCGTATCCGGGGGATGTGTTTAATAAATCACTGCGTGACATGATCTCTGAGGCTCTGAACAAAACATTCAATGCTAATGATTTTTTACAAATTGTATGTGCTCGGGGCCAAGAATGCTTATACACAACAACTGAATAATGCCTGGATGGAGGGAGACTGTATTTGACAAAAAAAATGAATGAATGCATTTGAGGGGTAATTACTAAAAATGTCTAGCTTTGGAAAATATGGTGGCTGCTCATGGAATATGACCGACTCCAATCTCACATCCTACGATGGAGTGAAGGCATTACTCTCGTTGACAAAGAAATATGGTTCCATTTTCCCAGAATGCCACTGGTGTCAAACCTGAGAGAATCCATCACAGGCATATGGAGAAAAGAAAGTGTGTGTGTGTGTGTGTGTAAAACTCACCTTCATACGTCTCCAGTATGTGTACTGTGTCTCCAATTTGCAGTGAAAGCTCCTCCTCACTGCGAGCATCATAGTTATAAATCGCTAAAAGACAGAAGGAGAAGAATAAAATTAGGTACACATCAGGTACACGGACCACAACACTAGCACATCATCAAGAAGGCAGGCAGAATGTACAGACGCAAGCAAGTCAAGGTGGGTTTACTGTAATTCCTCTATACAACTTGTAGACATCGGAACAAAATGTTGTTTCATGCAGACCATGGTACATGTTATGAAGTAGCAAGATACACAGGGCTGCATAAAGTGAAAATACACAACAGTGTGAGACAAGTACAAAATGTATAATAAATACTCAGGACGCTCAGGACAGTGTACCATAACTAGGCAGGACAACAGGAGCATAGTGGATGGAAGAACAGCAGCACGCAGGGTCGACAACTCGGTGTGACCTCAACCTTTTTTTATTTCTGCTATGCAATGAAGTTTTTCAAATCCGATGCATTCATTAGATTATTTAACTCTATATAAAATATATTCTCATTCAAGTTATTTATTTCTGCCCAAATCCTACAGCAGCTTGACCTCACAAAATGTCCAAACACCACCCTAAATGTCTGTGATTTGCTTTACTCATTCACCTACCTATACTTTATTTATGCTAATATACACTATATAATAAGAAGAAAACTTTTTAAAACCTTGAGTACAGAACAATTTACCAATTTTTAACTGCTTCGTTAAAATGCATAATATTACTTTAAATAATTAATAAAGTAATTGGTGTTGGAATTTAAAATGAGTTTAGAGGGGGGAAAAAAAGGGATCTACTCGGGTTTGAATTTGGCCTGGTTTTGGACAAATTTTATATATTATTGACTACTGGCTGGCTTTTGTCACACAGACCTGCAGACTTGTAGCTCATATACAAATACAAAAAATATATATTATATAACAGCATTACAGTTTATATAGTACAGTGAGCAAAAGAGTGATTTCAGGCCAGGCTTTAGTATTCAAACAACATATAGGCCTACACAGTGATTAGTTATACAAGGTGATAAACAATTTTGGTAGTCATGTCGCTTAAATAAGCTAAAGTGCTCAGATTTTTCTACTTATTTTACACATCATTTGCTGCTTAAAAAAAAAAAAAAAAAAAAACGCAACAGATTTTTTCCCCTCAGGAGTACAGCAGCCATTTCATAGTATACAGTAAAATCTTGAGCATCTTGATTTTCTAGCTCTAAAGACAAAACCATAAACCTCTGCACCATAACCACAGTAAATATGGAGAAATAAATCTTATTTTTTTATTAAAATTATTAATAATCTAACCTTGCTGGTTAGGCTGTACAATCAGATACAAGGCAGAAGTCAGTGCTAGAAGAGTAAGTTAGGGTTACAATATGTGCATCACACATAGGGGAGAGAAAAAAAAAAAAAAAGTGTCTTATCAGAAGAAAAAGTCTTCAGACGGCACTTTACCTCTACAATAAAATTCACATCTCAGATGAAGAGAGATAAGTATAATTGATTCATACGCAAATCGCTTTCTCATTGCAATCAAACCACACTAGCAATGAGCTCACTTCTCTCAGACGGTCTCAGACCAGTTGTTTTGTTCTGCACCCCAGCGTCATTGCTGTGTTCTCACCATATGTGAAAGCAGTTTAAGTCATAACTTATGGAGCAAGCTTATAAAAGAAAGGCAATCTTTATCTTTTTCTTTTTATTTCCTCTCTCTTTCTGTCTCTGTTCATCAATCCCTTTCCTGCTTTCTCAGTTTCCTCACATTCTCAGGGTCTACAGCTCAGGCAGGGACACTGAGCAGCTTTACAGTGGCCATGAGGTGTCATACAGAGACCATGAGTCCTTAGAAGAGGCCCTTGAATGTCAAGGATATCTGGAAAGAAAGTAGCAAAGAGCAAAACAAAGATCCTTGAGACAGGTATGTTGACAATTGGTTAGAGACTACACTCCAACCGCTAGGCAGTATTTATGACAGCTACCCTTAGGCCCTTAATTAGTGGTCAGTTTCTGAGCACAGGGCAGCTGAATATTTATGGTGGAAGACTGCAACCTTGCACTGATACTGATGTGCATGAAAAAAAAGAAACAAAAAACCCTCACCAAGTCTGGCATTCCCAATATATTCATACCAGTGTCTTTCTCACTCTCTCTCAAACACACACACATACACACACATACATACACACACACACATACATACATACATACACATACACACACACACCAGGGCACTGCAGTATTAAGGTTTCCCTAACTTATAGGTTACTTTCTAGCTGTACATTACTAAACCCCCCTCAGCCCTTCATGGCCTTCAACGCAAAGCCACGATGCAGCTGCAAGACTTTTCAGCCTTCCCATGTTCTCCCACAATAGCCCATTGCTGGGTTTCCTCAACTGACATCCTGTAGCTGCCCGTATCAGATCTAAACTACAGATGCTCACCTACAAAGCCTCAGCTACCTGAAGGCACTTATTAAACCCCGCTCTCCACCACATTCCCATTGGAAACAACAAGCATGGCTCCACCTCGTACCCTGGTACAAGGAAGTCTTACCTCACCCTGGCATCCAGGTGGTGGACTGAACTTCGCCTGGCTGTCCAAACAGTGAGTCAGTCTATCTTCACATGAAGACTGCAGCCCCACCTCTTCACTAAACACCTGAAAGAGCACTAATGATAAGAATAAATGCTGGTACTCTTTTGTTGCTGTACTAACTACTCTCTAAAGGGTTTTAGCTTGAGAGTATTCTTGATCTTGACCTATTTGTACTAGCAAATAGTTGAGGATATGTTTTTCATGGAAACTACCAAGCACTTCTGTAAGTCGCTCTGGATAGGGAGAGGTGCTAAATGCTGTAAAAGTAAATGACCATCACGGGACCGCCACTAATCTGGACCACTCCTATTTTGTCGGTCCACTTCGTAAGTGTAAAGTTACTACACCCTTCATCAGTGTCAGTGTCAAGTGACCACTTCACTGTTGGTGGACTTAATCCGACAGTGGCATTGAGCTGTTTAAAACTTCAGCAATGCTGCTATGCCTGATACACTAATATCACATAGCTTTATATAAAAAGACTGGTATGGTGGGAGTAACTGATAAAACAGCCAAAAAAGCAGACACACAGTAGGCGTACTTCATAAGGTGGTACTTACAAGTGTGTACAATGTAGGTCCACTTTATTTACTCAGTTTATTTTATCCCTCTATCTAATCATCAGTGTCAGACCTACAAGCCACCCACCCACACACACACACACACTCACAAGCACGATACAACCACAGAACAGAGTATTACATCAGATGAGTGATAACACCATTACAGCAGCACACATATAGAACAACCTCTTACACACACACACACACACACACACACACACACACACTTTACTGGTTTTATTTACTCACTCTCAGTCAAATCTCTATAAAATGGCAGAGAACAGAAGACACAAACAAGCTCAGTCAGCAAGCACTAAAGACTTAGTTTCAAACAATAAATTCTACACCAGCGCTGTGAAGTTACAAACAATAAATTCCAGTCAAGCGCTGGAAAATCCTCAACAACCTATCATCAATAACACTCAAACTCTCACTCTTATAGAACAGTGGCACTTATTGTAAAGAAGTTTTATTTGCAAACTGCCTAAATAGTCAAATGTCAACAAAAGTGTAATTTCTTCAATGGCAAGAGCTACAAAAATGGTCAAAGTAGTAGTAAAACAACCTACTACTACTATTATACACACACATTCGTCTTACCAACCTTGTGAGAATGTTCCACTGACATAATACAGATAACCGCTACACCCAAACCTAACCTTAACCTCAAAAACCAAAAGGAAACATTTTGGTTGTTTGCTTTTTTTTTTTTTTTAATGAATACAAGCATTAAGCTTTTTTGTAAGCAAAAAAAAAATTAAAAGCAGGTTTCCTCATGGGGATCAGCCAAATGTCACCACAAGATCAAAACTGTCAAACATTTGTCCCTTCCAAGATATAAAACCATACCCTCACCCACCCACACAGCAGCGTTTCCCAACCATAGCTTATACTTGAGTTGGGCATCCAAGTATATCGATGACTGCACAAAAATATTTCAGCACATATAAATTATTATATCCATTCAGAGAAAAGAGCATGAGTTTCCAATTAGGCCTTGACATGAACAAGGTTCAGGGTCAGAGGCGAAGGCGAACACTGACGAGGTGAGAAGAAGTGGACAGACCTGGAAAAGTTTCTGCTTCCCTGTTGATAGTTTGATGTTAATGAACCTGTGAGTTTGGCCATTATTTTCATTTACATTCAAATTTCAAAATACGTTCAGATTTCAATTACTTAGTATCTGATTTCACCAAAAAAAAAAAAAAAAAAAAAAAAAAATCAAATTTTAACAGATGGAGATGAACTAATGGCTCATATCACAAAGTTTCTTTCTTGAGGGAGAAAAAAATCTTTTGGGGGTAATAATATAAATCATATATCATACATCATATCATATCTTATAACATAATGGCATTGTAGACCCTGAACTGTCGTCTATTTAGATGCAGACCGAATTATTCCAATATGAGCCTGTTGGAAACTCCTTCAAATTAATCTCACTTAGGACACACACTGTGCTCCTATTGATATTTATATAATTGGAAGACTGATACATAATTTTTGCCTTTGAATATGTCCATCTTATGAACACTGGACTAGTATTTGAGCAGTGAAATGCATTCTGACAGCCCCATCAGTAGTGTATGTTTCAGCATGCAGGAGCCTGTAACATGCCAGTGAATGGGCTGAATCCATCACCTGCCTGAGTCCAGTGTACAGCGGGCAGCACTGAAATCTAATCAGCACAGTACACCACCTCCACCATGCGAGTCTCCGTCCCAGCCAGGAGCTTTCATTTGCTTTTGTTCTGCTGCTGTCCTGCATCCTACTATTTATCCAGACGCATGCAGAGAGAGTGAAAGACACAGAGACAGACAGAGGGAGAGAGGACGAGCAAGCAAGGAAACATGAACAATAGAAGAGGAAAATGACTTCAGTGTGGCGCTGACAGAAAGAATACACTGAAAAGCACAAAAGGGTGACTGATACGGGAAAGAGCAGAAGGAATGTCCCTCACAGTTCCTTGGAAATCGTTTGGGAAAAAATGTTAAACACTCCAAGCCAACCAGATTTATAATAGTGTGCAAAGCAATCCGGTTTCATTCATTCATCTATGATGATGAGCAGTAAAATAAAAGGTAGCCATTTTAACAAAAATAAACAAGGCAGAATCATAGTGTCATCATGGAAGCTCCTGACCGAAATAGGCAACATTCACATCCAAATCATGACTTCAGTATTATCATCAGACTTATTTGCTTACCAGCTAAAGTCCCAGATGAATATACAACATAGATGGTAGAAGCCAATCCATATCCATGTTATATTTACATGCTGACAGCACAGCAGACAAGCCTCAGTATAGTGATCTCTCTGACGTTACAGTGGGCTGAGGCTCACCGAAACTGGGCAGTTGAAGACTGGAAAAAGATCAGGCGACATTTTTCCAGTCATCAGCTGTCCCGTGTCTGTGAGCCTGTGCCCACTGTAGCCTCAGATTCCTGTTCTTGATGGACAGGAGTGGAACTCAATGCGGTCTTCTGCTGTTCCATCTCAAGCTTTTGATGTTTTGTCCATTCTGAGACGCTTTTCTGCTCACCACGGCTGTAAAGAATGGTAATTTGAGTTAGTGTAGCTTTCCTATCAGCTCGAACCCATATACCCATGCTCCTCTGACCGCTCTCATCAACAGGGTTGTTTCCACAGCTCACTGGATCTTTTCTGTGTAAACTCTCCAGACTGTTGTGTCAAGCTCTTGACCTCTATCTGATCATGATTTTATGCATTATGCTTAATGAATGAATGAATCAATCAATCAATCAGATTACTGAAAAGTCAATGTGATCAAAATGTGGTCTTAGTGGGCTTTAAAATGCTCACTTTCTTTTCTCAGTTATGCTGTTTATTACCATTTATTAAGATTAATGAATTGCATTATATGAAACAGACAGATATTTGAGGCTATGGAATAAGACGATTCTATCTGTTTGGCCTCAGTTCAGAAATCGACTTTCTATTTGTCTTAGAAACAATTGTAACGTAAATCTAAAGTAACCTAAAAGTCATTGAGCTGAAAATGTAGATATGGCAATAGAGTTTTGATGTCAAAACTTTTTATTATACAAACATGACCTTATAACATGCTGGTCACAATATCAGTATATAATATTAAGCTCACGCTGCAGTTCATAAACCTCTGAAAGTGGCCAAATGATGGAATATACCTCAGAAAGACAAACAGGCACTGTTTACCTGCACTATGGATGGAAAAAGATCCTGCATAATTAGCCTAAGTGCTCAGCTTACTTACACACGCGCCCACACACTCGCAGCTGCCTCATATTAGCTCAACTCAATAGTGATGTGATTAGAATTAAAAGTGAGGCAGGCAAAGAAGCTAATATCCAGCTCTAATCCATGTGCATATATGTGCAACAGGTTATTGAGGAGGAAAAGAGGTGCAGAGGGAGAGAGTGAGAGCGAGCTCACAGAACAAAGAGAAATCAGAGGAAGAGATAAAACGTTCAGCACCAACTGAGAAAATCAGAGAGGAATAAAAGAGGGCACAGAGAATGAGTCTTAGGAAGAGTGTGTGAGTGTGTGTGTGTGGTAGTTTAGCAGTATGAAGAGCTCCCTGAAGCCTTGCAGCTCTCCCAAGTGGTACTGTGCTTCCCAGTCTCCTCATTGTAAAGCACCATTTCACCCTCCACGGTGGCTCTGAATGAACAGAGTGCATTGAGAAGCCTGCAGCAGTGACCTAGAGCAGGATTCCCTGTGGCAGGGCTGTCTCTTAGCCTGTCTGTCTCTCATTCTTACACACACACACACACACACACACACACACACACACACACACACACAGCAGGAGGCTCAGTCAGTGGTCATAACACTCCAAAAAGGCCACTGAAAATCTCCATTAAGCCAAGCTCACACACTGAATGACCCCTGCTGGCTTGGAGAGAAACACTCTATCAGAATCCACTTACAGCTTTATAAAGACGGAACATCACCTCTCAATCACAGATATAATAGGAAATAATGTCAAGGAGTAATAAACTCAATCCTAAATCCTAGACAGCCTGAATGTTGCAGAGCTGAAACGGAGTCAGATTTTATATATATATATATATATATGAAATAATGCAATACTAAATTAAATACACGGAGCCCTAGCAGCCACACTCACCTGCACATTTATAGCTAAAAAAATAAAGAACCATAATCACACAGAAACATCATGTATATAGCTATATAAATTAGGAACCAGAGTTATCAGGTTGCTATAGTATCTAATGGTGTGTATATCTATATTAAAATATACAAGAAGTATTAATAACAGGAAGAACCTTGTATTTATTATAGTACATATTTGGTACAGATCATTCCCTATGCATTGAAACCATAAATCTGACAAATGTTTTAGCCTCATCTACATGGGTATGTAACTTCCGCATTCCACACACACAGTCATGGGCTGGATTTGTACAAACAAACAATTTATTACTTTAGAAAATCTGAATTGATTATACAATTACCAGGTAAACTCTAAATTACTGAGAGTCTTCACAAACAAGAGTCTTTAAGACAGAAATGTGTTTTTTGCTACCTTGGTGAGTTGCTAGCTTTATCTCATTTTTTTAATCAATTTGTGCTGAAATCCTAATATGAGGTATTAGTAGGGGTTAAGGTGTGCATGCACCTCGATAATTGCAAAAAGTAATCTTCTACCAACTGCAATTTTCACCACTGCTGAAAACACAGCTTTATAAGACCTTCTAGTGTTCTAGCATTGCAGAAAATAAAATACACGCTTATTCATTTCAGTGTAAGGATGCTGCATCAGCAGAGTTGAGGCCAAAGAGGGCTTTGAACAGTTTCCCTGTTCTGTCCATCAATTCCTTGTTTCCAGGTGTTCTATCTAGAAGATGGTTTAACCTCCTCAAAGAAGGCAATTATGGCAACAAAGGCACAGCAAAGAAACAAAGGCAAGAGCAGCAACTTGTAAAGGAAAGGATGGGACAGGCAAAGGATGGGAAAACGTGATATTTGAGGAATCACGTCAAGTAAAACCTTACGGAACCTACTGAGACTCATATTAAAGACAGATACAGGTAACTCGTGGTTACGAATGTGAACTGCCAAGATAGAAAGATCCGAGCTGAGCAAAAAGTATTCGGAATTGTGCATACAACTATTAACATGAATGGAGCCTTGACGCTTAAGCTCAACTTTATATGAATGAGTGCGCCAATCAGGCAAGGGTTTTACAAAGGGGAAGACTTTTGAATGGCCATAACCAAATCCGTCTAAATATCATAAAAACGGCCACTGACAGCACGCAGCGGGAGGCTGCCAGAAAATGCTGTTAAGTCATCACATAACATCAGACTTCCTGAACTGGTTTGCGCAATCAGACTCTTAAATGTTTACACCTATTTTTTTTTTTACATGGAAAAAAAAAACTCGCTAAGGGAGATATAACCCTGACACTTTGTGACAGCACTGAACTACTTTTACAGACAAGACAACATAGAATGTGAAAAAGTGTGTCCTTGTCTGGAAATTCTGACACATAACTGCTCAAAAATCCCCGTTTTGTATTTTAAACCTATCACACACTTTAACTGACGTCTATCGCAGACACCCTGCAGCTTACATCTAACCCGACCTGTGTGACAGCCTATGGACAGGAACCAGCTGTAATTCCTTTTCAGTCTTTCCTCTAATGTGAGCTAATTGGAGGCTGCAATGCTGAGACACAGGTCTGAGAGTTTTTAATGGCTGCTGACAGAAACAAAAGAGCTCACCAACTTCACAGAGCACCGCAGGTCCCTGTTCCCACATTAAATCAATTACATTCAGTAATCCATCATGTTTATCTGCTCTGATAGCACTGCTGCAATTAACCTGGCATTTAACAGTACACAAAGCGAAGGAGCAGCAAGGTGGGGGGACAGAGAGATGAGGATGGAGTGGAGGGATGCGAGGTGAAGAGAAAGTCAGGGTACAACAGAATCAAAGTGTTGTTCTGAGCGAGGCAGAGAGGTGGCTGCCAGATCTCTGGCTGTGTTCTAATAAGTGTGTCCTTTTACACTCAAACAGGCAGGCTGTGATATTACAGCTCTCTGTCAGAGACGGGAACTCCAATAGAAGCGTGCTTAGACTGCTTCCACACAAAGGAAAGCCCTGCTCCAGCACTACATATCAGCCTTAACGTGACCTGTATACAGAAAAGGTGTAGTGGATGCATGTGCTGTACTGTACACACACACACACCTTTTGATTAACTGTACATAACATCTTTCCCAAGAATAAGAAGAAAGTGTGCATGGGAATACACACACACACACACACCATTCTCTAGCTTAGACACGTGATTTGTATTTTTACCCCAATCGGCAGGACTACGCATTTTTCCACTTCAGGGTAGACAGGTCTGAAGACGCAAAACATGTTTTTTCAACTCACTGCTTCAACCTTTGCTCAAAAGGGTTACTTGCGTCACATCAGGAAACCAGTATGAGCAGCCAAATCATACGCTTCTGAGCAGCTACGTTTACAAAAGATATCAGTCATTCCATGAGCCATGGGTGGAGCATCTGAGGCTGAGACTAGGTTTTGGTTAACAGATATTTCAGCATACTACCCTTTCTAATGACTGACCAAATTCCTAAAGTATCATCTCGGCTGTGGCCTCCTCTGGATGCAGCCTGAAGAACCTGAAGACAGCAATTAAAAGCTCTGTACACGTACACGGCAATTCACTATCAGCTGTTAAAAAGCATTCCTCTTGCGGTTAAATAGAAGACTTTACATGCCTAAATGTCACTCTAGTCTATTTGTTTAAAACAGGAGCAAGTTCTGAAAATAATCTATAGCTCTATATAAATGTAGTGTGTTGCATTAAGGGAAAGATGATATTAAAATTATTTCTCATTCAGCTACCTCAAGGTATCAGACTAATAACATTTCAAAAGAACTAAAATTATTCAATTAAAATAAAAGTTTAGTTAAGAAATAAAGAAATGTTTTTTTTTAAATAAATGAATAAAACATCAATTAAGTTGACCTGATAGAGACCTAATGGCAACCATGTAACAGTGCACACAGACAGACAGACAGACAGACAGACAGACAGACAGACAGACAGACACACACACACACACACACACACACACACAACAACGTATATTAATAGTGGAGTCGATAAAGGCGCAGTAGGCAGTAATCTTAGAAAGTCTTAGCAGGTAGAAAGAAACCCCTTCATTTCAGAACAAAACCCCTAGCATAACACTACACTTTCACTGTTTATTGACAAAGAAATGCAGTAATACGCTTTGCTTTCGATTAACTTACAAGACCAAGTTTAGTGAATTCACAGGTCAAAATTCATTTTCAAAGTCAGCACAAGTCAAAAGTAACCACAAATGCGTCTTCCACGTCCTGCGTCCTTTCCCCGGTGGCTTTTCTGTCCTGTGAATTTTATATGCTGCTAGATGTTGTCAGCTCTGAGTAGTTATACACCAATCTTCATGTTTCATCTCAAATGAATAGTTTAGTGCTGGAACAAATTGCTCCTAATGGCTTCATACTGTCTGAAGAATTACCCCAATCCTCACTGACTGATACAAAGATTCTCTTTATTTGGGTATTATTCTTCGAATAGATCTTTAAGGCATAATTTGCTGTTATATACAGAAAGGAGCATTATGTTAATAACGAACAAAGCTAATGCTTTTACCCAGGAAAGAGAGACGGCATAAATCAGAGTGCCTAAACAATAAGCTGTAAAAGGCAAATTATTGCAAACTGCACTGTTACTGGGTTTCATTTCATTTTATCTTACGGCAGCAAATGAATATGAACCAAATTCATTATCATTATTTAACATCTTACAGCGAGGAAACGCTTGAGTATATGAATCCCTAATACATTCACAATGTCAGTAATATACATATGGCACAATTAAAAGCTCTGAAGCTGTAGGCATTCGGTTGTAAATACCACTAAAGATTAACAAAGTAAAAGAAAAACAGTCTGAAAGGCGATCGATTCCTGCCCAGGAGAGGCTGAGAAAATCCCCTTAGATAACAACTTTATCCGTGTTTCACAAGCAGAACAATCAAAGGTAGCGCCGACCACATGCTATAGATTCTGGAAGGATGAGTGTGTGTGTGTGTGTGTGTGTGTGTGTGTTTGTGTGTGTGTATGTGTGTGTATGTGTGTGTATGTGTGTATGTGTGTATGTGAGAGAGAGGAGAAGAGATAATGAGGGAAACGAGCTGAGATATAATGGTGCGGAGGAGATGGGGGGGTGTCAGAGGAAAGCAACACACCATCCTTCAAACACAAAGGGTCATGGTTATAATGAATGGAGACTGGACAGTTTTCCCAAGCTCAGGGCATTTAACGCCCACACCAGTAACAGGACTGGGCCTGCAGAGACACAACACGTCAGCTAATGGTGTCTTCTCACTGCCAGGAGTTCGTGCAAATGAGCCAGCAAAGCCAATTTTCACCCAAATCTGAAGAAATACAGCATACGATAATGAATCATAACAGTCTATACTTCTGTGACGTATTTCTCAGTTATAAAGTTATATCTTTAGTTACAGAAAAATGAATCAAGTTGTACAAAAATGAATCATTTATTTAAAAAAAAAAGTCAAGTAAGAATTCCTAAATATTTGTCCTTGTTAAACACTGAATAAATTATAGCTTTAAATCAGATTTAGTAAATTCATTAGAGAATTGTGGGACGGCTCAAGCTTAGTGGGAAAAATCATCTGGACTCTGCTATCTCTCAGGATTCATCAGTCAGATTACGATGAAACTAATTAACCTTGTGCGGTTCTTCACACACCCAAAAAACAATATGAAGAGCCGCTCAAGCCGAGAGTGATAGGCTAAAATATTAATTCCTTACACTGCTAGTATTTAAGTCTCTTTTCAATCATCCATACTGCTCAATCCTCTTTAACAGGCCAGTTTCACACACACACACACACACACACACACACAAATTATACTTCCTAAAAGCTTATGTAAATTTTTAAACAATGAACAATACAAACAATATTCATGAGAGAAAAAGCTGTCTCATAGACCAACAGTAAGACAAAAAAGAAAATCAAAAATCAAGGATAAAACAGCATCAGAATTACAATCACACACACACACACACCTCTGCCAAATGACACCCTCAATCTTTAAATCTGACAGACCAAATCTGTTCACACTCTGTCATCATAAACAAAAGCAGCAAGCATGCACGACAGAACAGAGACGATATACAAGAGTTTCATTTCGCAGAAAATATACAGAACTGAAAAATGTCCTCTCATGTTTTATGCACTTAGACAGATAAGATACTTCCCTGAAGTTAGAATCCAAACTAAAAAAAAATTAAGTATAGCCACTCTAAACAGTTTGAGCCAAAAAAAATTATCATTTGTGCTTGTGTGCTGCTATGTCGTGGCACATTAAAGCAGTAATTTGTTTAAAAAAAATCAAATAGGAACAAGCTATTTTTATACAACTTAAATCAGCATAAACTAACGAATTCATTAAAAGTCAGTACCATTTTCGACAGTACCATTTTTGCAGCTGCAGTAGAGCAGCGCGGGTTTCGGAAAAGCTTGTCAGTGACCGATAGTGGCTGATCGTCAAGAGCAACAAACTGGGGAAAAGCTGTTATTTTCACTCACCTAGCTTTGCCTGTAGATATTTTCTCACCTAGCTAGCATTTGCTGCTGTGTGCTGCTAGCGATGATCTCATCATGCTGAGTTTTATGTTTACAATTTTTTTTTAATCAGGTTACTTGAATTGTAGGAAGATGGTGTAGTAGCTCCTCTTGATATTTTCCAAGAACGCAGATTGCTGTTTGCTTTGTTTGATTTCACTGTTAACTGTAGAGTAGACTAGGCTTATTAGACACCACGTGGATACCAATACCAGTCTCAGTATCAATGCACTTCTAATTAAAGTATATAATTTTTCTAGTTTGGTTGTGATTTGAATGAATTAGGTGTAATGCATTATCACTTCACTCTTAACCACAGACACTAAAAACTAAACAGTCCAGCATTACAAAACGTGAAAAAAAAAAAAAAAATCAAACCAACACCACCGATCACTTTCACTGCACCAGTCAGCACAAACCCACTGAACGCCAACAGCATGGAAGTAGTAGGCTGCTATTCCAGTTATTTTAGGATTGCGAGGTAGAACGCTTAATAAGAGCTTGAAAGGTGTATGCAAGAATGAAAGTAGCAGATGAACAAATGACACATTAGGTTGTAGCTTAAAGAAAGTAAGTAAAGGCTTGGCACAGGCAACCCCAGTCCCTTCTCCATCACCTCTTGCTTCACTAATCCGTCAACTTTGCTCATCTCAAGCCAGCAAGACACTGACAGACGACCTAAAAAATAGTGCTGACTGCACGCTGACAGACAGGAGACACTAATTCAATTTCTTGCGACTCACAGAACATAAATTAGTGACAGCATCAATGAGAACTGCTTAACATCGTGAGACCCTGTGCCCTTTTTTTCTTTTTTTTAAACAAACCTCTTTCTATTCTGTTATAATCAATCAGCTGCTAATCAGCTAAAAAAAGAGCAGTATCTGGGAGTTCTGTGGGTAAAGACTGGTTCACACTTCCTACCGTTCTGAAGCCTTCAGAAAATGTAAAAACACTTCCAAAAGAGAGGGACAGGTGGCTTTGAAAAGCTACTCTCCAAAGCACAAACAGACGAAAATGCATAAAGTATAAACGAGTGGGAGCTGCTAGGAGCTTCAGTTTTGAGGAGTCTGAGGAAAAGATCGAGACACCGTATTGGTACCAAAATTATTACTTTAAATAAAGAGGTGGGAGTATTGTTCCTTTTAAAACCAAGTAACCAGTTAGAAATGATAACAACCAAGCACGCGGTTTCATTTTCTCAAATTAGCCACACAATACATATTCTTTAAGCCATCAAACTACAGATTTGGTTCGTTGGTTGGTGGGTTGGTTGATTAACTGCAGGCACTTTTGTCTTTTGAGTCGAAGCGATACAGTCAAAGTTACAGTCCTTTTTAAGGACTGTTGCAGACTGTTGCAGACTTTTCGAATGTTTGCTGCATTCTAATCTTTAGCTTAGCTAACTGGATTTTAAAGCATTTTGCCAAAACCTGACAAAACAAAACAGTATAATTCTGTATTATCTTCCAGAGAGCAAAACTGGATGAGATTCACACCAAAAACAGCAACATCCCCATTTCATTCAAACTATCACTGCAAGCTGTTTACTAGCTGTTTTTTTTTTTATTCTCCTCCACACAAACAACATTTTTGTAAATATCTCCATCCTCACAAAAACGATTTGAAAATGCTCACAAGAACACCAGTCAATTTGGTGACGACAGTAAGCTCCACACTGTTATATCAAACGCCTGAAGAATAAGTTTAAGGAAGGAGAGAAGGAGAAATGTGGAAAAACAGCAACATGGCCAGAAATTCATTCATTCATCTTCAGTAACCACTTTATCATGCTCAGAGTTGCAGCTGGCCAAAAGTTCTGCAAAATGACAAATACAAGGATTTATAAGTAGGGACTGATGATCAGGTGGAAACTGAAGAAAACTACTTAAGGTTCATTCTGGGTCTTATCCGAAATCTCTGTTCGCAGCGCCAGAGCGAAGGATTAAGAAGCAGTATAGCGCATATCATATTCTGGCACTACCGCGCAAGAGTGAAATTAAACTGCAAACATGTTATCAAATAACATCAGTGGACAGTCAATAGGTCCACTATGAATTTCCCTTTTACACAATTGCACTATTTGTCCATGTAGTGCATAGTTATAGAATAAGAAATACGTCAACAAATTTACAATCTCGTCAGCAGCCAAGATAAACCGAGCTCTAGCACATACATATCACATTCAAAACGGCAATGGGTATGTGCAGGTTGATGTTGTGACATCAGGATTTAAAATTATAATAATAATAATGATAATAATGATAATAATAATAATAATTTTTCTGGTCCCATGAAATGGAGTTTTAAAAATTTCTTCACCTTGGAGGATTTTTTTTTTTTAATTATTCATTTTCAGTGACCTTTAAGTATAAACATAAAGCAACAAAATTGGGCAATTGGGCATATTACACATTAGACATAAATGTTATCAGGATGTAATCCAGAATAAAAGACACGTGACTTCACCCACTGGAAACAGGGTGTGGGAACCTCCGGCTATTCTGTAACACCGTTCCAATTTTCAGATGTTGAGCAGCCCTTAGAGGCACTTACGAGAAAGGATAAACCTGATTTTAACCTTCACGTCCTTTCCTTAGCACAAGTCCTGAAATATCTGTGAAATATCTGTGAAATATCTGCAAAGCTGCATAGGCTGCTAACAGAAACGTTCTAGAAACTCTTGAGCTAGACAACATTGGCGTGGTGTGCAATCTCTGAGCACAATCCTGCTATTGTGAGCAATGAGAGGTGGTGCATAGACGCTAGTGATGCGGCCGTGCCTCTGAATCATCATCTGTTGGCATTCGATGCACAGGCACAGAGAAAGCTATTACAAAAAAAAATAAAATAAAGCCTGGGATAATATTAATTCGATTTTAAATCCTGTTACGATCCTGATCCAATGACAGTTTCACTCAATAAATATATATATGCCTTGTGCGTTTTTAAATGTTTAAATCTACAGCTTATACCATACAGTCTCTATAAACTAACAGTGCTGAGCTGATGGTGACGATACATCACACACTCATCTCCTTTATTCACTCACACACAAGCCTCGTGTGTCCTTCTGTTACACATGCACAGACAGCTAATGTCATAATGCTGCACTGCTCAGGCTTCTACACACACACTTGTATGATACAGCATGTTGTATAGCCATACACATGCACACACAAACACACACACAGCCCTCCTCAGTGATGTCAGTGCTTGTCGGGGCTGCATAGCCGTCATTAATCTTAGTCACGCGCTCTTATCAGTGACATTCTCAACGCTGCCCTGACATTTCTCAGAGCTTCAGCAGTGGACTGGTTAACTCCTTGCTATTGGTGATTGTTGTGCAAATTAGATTTAGGGGTCAACATTAGGTATGCATCTGTAAGCGTCAGGAATGAACATGAGTTTCACTGCTTAAATACTACTTCAGTTTTACTGGAGTCGCTCGTCATCTTTGGCTGAATCTCAAATGCCATTCTAACGATCGTATCATGCACGATCTTGCTATCTATAACACCATAGGGTATGTAACCATAGGGTATAACAAAATAGTTGTATGATGAGCTTTCACGGTTAGTCATGGCAAGTCATCCATTTTTTTTTTAAGCCAATCACAGCAGTCACAACATCTGCACTTCTGAAAAGCCTGGTCAACCTCTCTGGAATACTTTGGCGTGTACATAATGAATTACGGTAGCCTATTTGCGAGTGGGTGTACAAACATGCCTTTCGTACTTTCAGCTTCTTTAAACACATCCTACCAAAAAAATTCAGTCTGACTCTCAAAAGAAAAGAGAAAGAGAAAAAAAAAAAAAGACTAGGATGAGTCAGAAGGGGATGATGCTGAAGTGTTTGGTATTTATTAACAGCCATTTGCTTCCAACAAACAAAAAATAAATAAATGGGCAAACAGAGGAAAGGAAAAAGAGGACCATAAGAGGACAGACTCTCTACGGTGTACAAAACAAATGTTTTAACTACAATACCCACAAAGCAGTGGGCCTAAACTTTAACCCTTTACTCTCTTGTGTTGTGAACATGTTACACTGCTAAATCTTCCGCCTCTTCTTGCATGCTAGGAGTGGATAGTGAAACACATCTTCCAAAGAAAGAACAACAATTAGGACGTTTGACCTTTTTGCTTCCTTTTGGTTTTTGTTATACATACATGGATATGCAAAGATTTCTTAATAAATATTTCCTTTAATTTTCATTTCCACTGGTTTGCGTGTACAGTATTTAAATGGTCGATCAATATCAGTACGCTATGATACTTTTAGACTACGTTATCATACCGTGAAATTTTCAACCATTCCTATCTCTGAGTAGTGAGCGTATATAGTGAATACTAAACCAAGTGGGGTTAGACTCAAAACTGGAAACTGTATGTTCGAAGAGCTGAAATTTAAAATATTCAGGTGCAAAGAGAAGTTGTGAATTTTTACATGGGTTTCACACGGCCTAAGAAATGCAATTTTTTCTAAATATCAAAAAAAATAAATAAAATAAAATAAAATAAACTCATTGCAGGCAAAATAATATGAAAGTGGCGCTAATGCAAATGTTCAATCTCTCTGTAGCAATACAACCTTATAGGCTGTATAGAGACACGGTGCCTTTATTTAATGATCACACTACCACTCAGTATTACTACCACGTGTGTACATACAGTAAGGATATATTACTGCATATACAGTATTTCAAAAAGAAACACAGCATTTTCAATACAACAGGCAAATTCCAGCTCACTACAGAATGATAATATGAAAATGTAGCGAAATTGAGCAGATATACTCAAACCAATAATGTTGAATACAATCCTAGAAACAAGAAATGCAATAGCCTCACACACAAATAAAGGTTATTTACACACTCCCACCTACAATACACACATACACTTATTACTTGGCCACTACACTTTCTGTGCCCTGAAGCAATCATCAGAAAGAGTGTAATCTAATATTCATTGGCCACACTACAGGGAGAAACGAGAGTTCAATATCAGTTCAGCGATCACACAGGTACACTCCACAGTACGAGTTATTCCAGCTCATTATGATTTATGCTTATCTACTTATTTTCTCCCTTTTTGCATGGTCATGTGTATTACTTAATGGCCCATGAGCCTTCACTGTAAGCTATTATTTCTCCTGGATGTGATTGTACAGCCTGCGGCAACAATACTTACAAAAGCCGGCACAAGATCTAATTATAAGTCTTTCTGCACATTGATTTCTATAGCTGAAATTAAGACTTTCTTCTCAATTTGACCACTGAATCACACACTGACAAACAAGAAATTCCTAAACTTTTTGGCAAAAAGAACTTTTGGTAGTGAGCTTTTATGTTGCTTGATATGACAAAGGGGCTTGATATGACAAAGGGGCTCTGAATATGTATGTCTCTGAAAGGTATGTCACACTTTATTTTTGGACACACTTAAACGTAAGTGTGTGGCCTACAGCACTCTAACATGCAAGTTAAGAACAACTTCACTGGAAAATGGCAATCTGGGTCTCGAATGGCGCAATCAGAGCAATATTAGCCAATCGTGGGCATGTGTGAGCTCATGTATGTGGAAGAGGGTAGATAGCGCTTTCCTCTGACTGTGTTATGCTGCCCTGTGACACACCACGAGCAGGATTCGGTTGGTTGGTTTCACACGCTTCAGAGGAATCACATGGTAGCCCTCACCCTCCCTTGCTGGTAGCTGAGGAAAGCTGGCTGGTGTGTGAGAATTGGTAGGTTCAGTGACCAGTGAGCAAATTAAGTAGAAAAAGAAAATCCAAAAGAAGAAAAAGAAAAGGCTCATCTTAAACATGAAGATTTTTTTTTTTTTTTTTTTTTACATTTTGTCTTTTATACAAACACTAAATCTTTTATGTAAAATTCTAGTGCACTTTTTAAACCATTTAACAGCCTTAGACTGTTGTGTTGCTTTTTCTTATCATAAATGTTTGTTCAGCTGACATTTTTAATCAGAGAAAAAGATGCTGCTTCAGCCATTAAAGATCAATTACAATGTTTAGTACATTGTATGCAGAATCTTTTAAAAGGGAATCGTGACATATCTAATGGTGCTCAAATGGAAGTCGTGAACATTCTCATTCAGGATATTCTGGTGTACCATCTAACCTCTCACCATTCAAATGTTTATATGCTGTTGCTAGGCAACTGGGAAGTAGGGATTCTAAGCATAAAGCTAGCCAACGATGGCCAATGATGTAGCTAGACAGCATCTTTTCTACAGGTAGTATAAAGACTGAATGACATGTTGTGAATGTCAACGTTCCCCTCCATGGAGTTCCGGATGCCGCCATTCAGCTAGACGGGCTAGCCTTGTTTCGTGCCAACAGAAACACAGCTCTGTGCGGTAAGGCTCACGGCGGCGGCTTGTGCGTTTACATCAACAATGGTGCAAGAACTCAGTGCTAGTTTCTAGCTATTCAACCCAATCATTCCTCAGCACCTGATTGGAAAGCTGAACCTGCTGGGCCTGAACACCTCCCTCTGCAACTGGATCCTGGACTTCCTGACTGAGGGCCCCACAGGGCTGTGTGCTCAGTCCCCTTCTGTTCACTCTGCTGACTCACGACTGTGTAGCAATGCACAGCTCGAATCACATCATCAAGTTCGCCGATGACACGACCGTGTTGGGTCTCGTCAGCAAGAACGACGAGTCAGCATACAGAGAGGAGGTGCAGCGGCTAACGGACTGGTGCAGAGCCAACAACATGTCTCTGAATGTAGACAAAACTAAAGAGATGGTTGTTGACTTCAGAAGAGCACAGAGTGACCACTCGCCGCTGAACATCGGCGGCTCCTCCGTGCAGATCGTCAAGAGCACCAAGTTTCTTGGGGTTCACCTGGCGGAGAACCTCATCTGGTCCCTCAACACCAGTTCCATAACTAAGAAAGCCCAGCAGTGCCTGTACTTTCTGAGAAGACTGAGGAAAGCCCATCTCCCACCCCCCATCCTCACCACGTTCTACAGAGGGACTATCGAGAGCATCCTGAGCAGCTGCATCACTGCCTGGTTTGGGAATTGCACAGTATTGGATCGCAAAAGAACCTGCAGCGGATAGTGAGGACAGCTGAGAAGATCATCGGGGTCTCTCTTCCCTCCATCACGAACATTTACACCAGACACTGCATGCGCAAAGCCACCAGCATTGTGGATGACCCCACACATCCCTCTCACACACTCTTCACCCTCCGGTAAACGGTACCGTAGCATTCGGTCCCTCACGACCAGACTGTGCAACAGTTTCTTCCCCCATGCCATCAGACTCCTCAATACTCAGAAACTGGACTGAAGAAACACACACACACACATATATCTACACACACAACTGAACATCCTCCATCCTCTCTGCTTTTTGTTTTGCAAGTTTTTGCACATGTTTATGCTGCTATAAATACTCATTATATTATACTGTTAGGCTGCTACTCTTATGTTTACACTTACGTTTACACTATTTCAACTACTTATATTGTACTCTTTGCACTATTTGTCACTAGGTTCACTTTTAAACAGAACTGTGTACTGGTCGGCACTGTAGTCATTGTACTGTCTTGTACTGTCTTGTGCTGTCTGCACTTGTTTGCACTTGTGCACTTTATGTGTATATTATGTAGTCCCTTGTAGTTCTGTGTTGTTCTGTGTCGTCTTATGTAGCACCTTGGTCCTGGAGAAACATTGTTTCGTTTCACTATGTACTTGTATATGGCTCAAATGACAATAAAATCCACTTGAACTTGAACAGTGTTGGCACAATCGTGAGAAAAAAAATGTAATTACACTTAGCACAGACTGTAGACTGAACTTCACTGGGTTTTGACATATTGAGAAACATCAGCGGTGTCACAACTCAGTGGTCTGAAGGTTTTGCCTTGGCAAATACTAAAAAAGTGGAGCATTCATATAGAACTTCCTGGTAAACACAGGGATCCCGGCATCAGAAGAAATCATTTCCCATCTCTATAACATGACAAGGCAGTGTCCATATCAGAAGGTTATTGTGTGATCTTTATTTTTTTTGTTTATTATATCTAACACACACACTAAACAGTCACAAAATTGGCACATTTTCCCTTGAGGTGTTCTTTTATATCTAAAGGACAATGCCAATCAATAGATAATTTCCCCCAAACAAGTGCCTGTTCCTGTGTGTATAGAACACCACGCGATTACACTCGTTCGCTGATGAAATAATAACCGTCTTCTCACATGGGAGCCGGAGGGTTAGAACCGCTTCCTTAGCACATGTTGACTGGTAGAAAATCTAAATCCTTTCCCCGCAGAACTCTCTAATCCTCTCCACACAGAAGCACAGCCATAATATTACTGTCATACAACCCAAACGCTTCCCCCTAATTCCCAGATTACAGAATTCAGAGCTGGAAATCTATTAAGGCATGCCAAACCTCCCAATCCTCCAAAGGTGTACAGTATCAAAACAATCCTCTTTCAGATCTTCATTCAATCCTGATGTCCTACATGCACTCACATTTAAAACTCACACAGCCTGGAGAAGAAAAAAAAAAAAAAAAAAAAAAAAAAAAAAAAAAAAAAAGCAATGCATAACTGATGCAATGATACTGGTGAAAATCTAGTACTTAGTCATGCTGCATGTGTGTGTGAGACAGCATCAACTTCCTCTAAGGACTTTAGTAAATAAGAGCAGAAGCACACTAAAGGCACTGCTTATATGATTCATCACAGATGGAAAAACTACAGCTCTTTACATTTATAGAAAAGGCTCTTCTAAAAAGTCAAGGATATACACTTGCCAGTTTATTAGGTACACCTTCCCCTGTACCTATACTTTTTATTTTTAATAAGGTACTATACGTACCATATAGGTTACATTGAAGGTATACAATAATAATGTATCAAACCCAAAGTAATGTATCAAACCCTGTCATCCCACCCATTAACAGAAAGAGATGACTGAACAAGATTAAGGGCTAAAAATCCAGCCCAGCAGTCTCATCAGCTAAATGCAAATGATTAACATTACCGTTATTTCAGAAAATTTGCAGATGGATAACAGGATAATAATAGGATAATAATATAACTTTCCAAATCACACTGGTACTGTTCTCTGATGAGATAAAAGCGGTTTTGTGTCATTCATGAACGAGTCAGCTATTTGAGCTGAACGTTGAGAGCTAAATCACTGATGTGAAAAGCTGCGTTGCTGACAGCCAAGAATGAGGCTTTATATTTATCAATCTTTAATAAAGTTCTATATAAATGTTTTGCAAGCCAAACCAAAAAAAAAAAAAAAAAAAAAACTGTGCTAGATTTTTCAGCAGATTTTTCAGTAATGCTGATTTACTTCTTACACACTTGCGTATATTGATAAATGTCAATCACCCGTAAATTAGCATGCACCACTGCGACACTGCTGAATCATATTTAATAATGCCAAAAATGCTAACACAGAGATGAGAATAAAATAGCACAGGTGTGGCATGTGCTAAATTCTCCTTTAACACTAACGCAGTCATTGCAACGCGCCAGCTACGGTAGGTCCGGATGCCTCCTTTTATAGGGTGCCAATTCTTTTGTCCTAATAGAATGGCTAGTCTTATTTGTCTTAATTTATGGATTTGTTTTTCGTTAATACCAAATTTCTTGTGTAAGTGCTTCTACGAATGAGTAATGACTACATTTCTCTGTACATTGATTAACGAGGGCCAATGTCCGAAAGGAATGAAAGAGTCAATAACGTTTGTCCTTTTCATTAATGAGTGAGGTAGAGAGGGCTGAGCAATTGTATTTGCATTCATACCAAGTGGTGAGTTTCATCCAGTGAGGGGGAGTACAAGGTAAGTACAAAATCAATTGGCGACGAAGTGTATATAGCTATAGTGTGTATGCCAGTTGTTCATCCGAAGGTGTCCTATTCATGGAAACCACCGTACTTCCTCAGTGTGTGAGGACTCGTCACGTTAGCAGAGCATGCTTTGATAAAGACAGGTCAATTACACTTTCCATTCAAATAACAGGAACTATACTACAGTTCTAAAGACACCATGAATAATAGAGAGAAAATGACACTCACAGATACAACTCTTAGATTCATACCACATACAACAGCTCAGACCCATCATTCCATGCAAAGCAACATCCAAATTCATACAATATTAAGCCGATATTACTAATGCGAGAATCATTTCCTTCTGTAACAATGAAATAGCTGAGCCAAAAGGGAAGAGACCATGAAACTGCACACAGTTCAAAGTGCAAATTCAGGGCCAGATCATAATCATTCATGCATTAGTATTCTTTCGGACCTTAAAACTGAAACCTAACCCTAAACCAGGACACTGAGAGAGAAAATCTGGATGAGGCGTGAGTGTGAACGGGGGTGTGAGCAACAGAGACACAGGGACAGCTTTGAGATGAGCGAACAAAGCTCACCTTCAGCAGCAGAGAGATGTGGGCCAGCGAAAAGAGGAAGCGGCTCAGTGTGTAAGCCGGTCTTCGCTGCAAAAACCTGCACTAACTTCCACCTTTCTCATGTTTCAGTATGCCCAAGATTGGTCATCTGCACAAATATTAAACTTCACACAAGACTAAAGACAGCACGATTTAGTCCATCTGTGCTTCTATAAAAGCAAGTAATAAAAGCTGAACAGTCTGTCTATGATGCAAGATAAATGAAAGTGGAGGAGAGTTATCAGTCAACAACTCAACAAAGGCATTGTTTTCATACTAGGAAAAAAATATGACCTTCGGAAAATTGACGTGTTTGTCTCAATATCCTTCCTGATGGTCCAAAGCGGGAAGGATGCAGCACTCTTAAAACGTTAATGGAAAGACAATTACACAGCCGAAGCACTGTCTCGGACGTCAGTAATAAACGTCGGCAGTGAGCAGTGCCATGACAATCTAGTTAAATGCAAAAGTATGTGTACCCTTAGGACAAAATAAATTTATTGCTACAAGACATTTAATGTGTTAGGTTTCGATCATGTTCCTTCATCATCAAAAGTTACCAGTCATATAGTCACAGAGTGTATATTAAGATCCTACTTGACGTATCCCTCTCGGAAAACATGCACTGTCTTCTCCTCTTTCCCAAAAGCATTATAAAAGTAAGATCGGGTGTGCAAAACAAAAGCAATCAGCCTGAGAGCATCTGAGCAAGGTGGTCTCAGTATGGTTTCCAGGAAACTCTAGCACAGGTCGATTGCAGTGAGATAGCAATTCAAGCCTCAATCGAACCGACTGCAAGAATGAACCCAACAAGCTGTGTATTTTGGGATGTGGGCATTTTTTTATAGATGCGAGTTGATAAACTGAGCTGCAAGGCACAAACTGAGCCAAAAGACAGAGCTGTAACAGCGGAGAAATGGGATGTGCTCTGGATATTTTGACCAAAAAATAAATAAACTGACAAAAAACTTTTTTTTAACTAGTTAATGATATAATTATCTAATCATTTACTTAGTGCCAGCAGCCTTTTCTCCACATTTGGGTCATTTTTTCAGGATATTCACACACATTTGGTAAAGGTTTGAGTGTTTTATAAGGATGTTTTCAGCCCTACACACTCCTCAGATGTTTCGGTCTGTTTAATTACATGCAATGTCAAACCATGCATAAGCCAAATAGCAAACAATCTACAGGTATATATTTCGTTCTGATCTGGACTCTGCAAACTGACTAACAGGTGTTAAAGCACCTTAAGAAAACTAAGATGAGGTATTCTTTCCAAACTATATTTCTGCTGAATTTGCCTCCCAAACCATGGGAGATGCTAACTTTAGAACTCAACTGTATCTTACTGGAGCATGTCTAATTTAGGGAATTTAAACATGTTCCAGACGGACATCGCCGACTTCATGAACACGCGCACACAAAACTAAAATGCTGTGTGTATAGACGCTCGTATATTGTTGTCTATAATGTTTGCTGGCTGAAGAATTTCAGGTTATGGGGAGGAGGGAAAAGACTGCGCGAAGCATTGCTGAGTTAATTGCTTATAAAGAAGGCCTTTAGCTTTCATGACGTTAGCGCATTCTTTTTCCAGCTGCACAGAAAGGGAAATACATGTGCCCACACTTGGACTGCTTTAACTGCAGCTCCACTCCCCCACCACTTTTTATTTAGGTGCTTGAAACTGCTAAACATAATGAATGAGCCATTTTAATGAAAGACAAGCAAGCAAGACACATACACTACAACGTCTACTGAAAAGACTAAAGAACACAGAAAGTGTAATTTCCCCACTGGACAAGTCAAAGCATGGGCTACACCAAGTCTGAGACCCACAGACATCACGAACACATCAAAAGCATGGTTTCAAGTGATAAGAAAAAACAAATCAGGGACTAATGGAGACAGACAGAGACAGTCAAACAAGTATATGCAAAAATGATAATGATAATAATAATAATAATAATACTGAGAACTCACTTTCTAGCAAAAACACACTTTTACGTATCAGATTTGCCCTTCATAAGGCAAGATATGCATTACTAAAAACATCCCCTACAACATCTGATACCATGTGATACTATATAATGTTCTTGGTCATTGACAATGAGACATTACAATACAATAGCCAGAACAAAACCACACTTTACTTCTTTATTGCTCTTCTCTGAAGAGAAATAAAACCCTCTCTTCTCAACTTCATCTCTACGTGAGCCAATGTAGCTAGCTAATACATTTCGTTTAAAATCAGCTCGTTAAGACTATAAAGGACGAGCCTAGTGAATGAACATGCACACATGCACTTTTTATGGCAACTAAGTAAACCAGGTAAACACACAGAGCTGTAACGTCCATAACGTCCCTGATTGATTAATACCATGTAAGTTACACATTTTGGTATTAGTAACAGTATCATTGAGTACCAATGGAATCAAGGCTCTCTAATTACAACAATCAGAAACCATCTTTCCATATGAATCATGTTCAAGTCTCTGTGAAGATAAGGGGGAAGAAAAGGGGGGGAAAAAAAACAACCATGCCCTATTCTTTCCACTCATTTAACAATCACTGTCTCACAGGAGCAGCATATTCCAACTGAACAACATTCACAAGGCAACACTCAAGTTCTCCATCAAAGGGGATTTGAATTCATTCGTCACACAGTGGGGAGAATGGCAAGAAAACAATGCGCGCTCCCCAAGGCTCTGGATCACATTTCACACACACTTTGTGCACCGCCGACAACAAGCTCCAGCATAAAGCGCTACCAGTCTTTTGATGTGCCGGGCTGTTACTACATCACATCTCATCACTGCGGAGTGTTGACATGGACAGCAGGGGAAAGCAATATGCTTTACATATTAATATCAACACGAGAACCCCTGAGAACTAAACGTACAACACACACGTTAAAAATCCCTGCCACACATCATTACTTTTCCCTTAGCCCAAAAAAAAAAAAAAAAACCACTATCTAAATCCATCAATCCATGACAAGAAATTTATTTTGACAAGAATAACACTGACATCAAATGCTAACAACTGTGTATCTATACATCACTATTCCTCTCACCAAGGTCTAAAGACTCAGACATTACCTAGAATAACAGCTTATTCTCCCCGCTCTAACCATGCCTGAGTAGCTCTTCTGCATTATTTCTTAGTTTTTAAATTATTTGTATAATTATCATTTAATAAATTGTGCTTGGAAAATGTCATTTTTGTTACTGATTTTCTTCTATTTTGTTACTGATTCCCTATATTTACCTTATCTCAGTGTGTTTGACTGCATTAGCACATTTTGTAAGGAGCACAGGATAAAAGTCATACATTCATTCATTTTCAGTAACCGCATTATCCTGGTCAGGATCACCCTAGATCCATAGTCTATCCCCGGAACGCTGGGCATGAGGCAGAGTGCGCCAATCCATCGAAGGGCACCATGCACACATGCTCGTGCATGATCCAGGGGCAATTTAGCTGCATGTGGAAACCCACACGGACACGGGAGAAACTCCAAACATTTAATAACCCGAGCTCAGGACCGAGCCAGGGATTCTGGAGCTGTGAGATGGCAGCGCTGCATCACTGAGTTATTTAAATTTCTTTTTGGCATTATTCACATATGCTGCCATTCGCTTTGTTCCCCTCGGTTCATAAAGCCATGCTCTGACTGGTCAAAGAAAAGGTGCATTAAGGACGCAAAAAACATAACAAAAAAAAAAAAAAAAGAAGCCATAGGACTTCCTACAGTCCTGCCATTTGGGACAGGGTAATAGACAATAATTATAACAATCAAGACTATAGCTTAACCAAAGTCTTCAGACCATAATCATCTGATTACTGTATTTAGAAAGTTCAGTTGAAAAATAAACACTCTCTCAAAATCAAAATGCATGCTTCTGTAAGTGGAAATGGCATCAGCATACACACATTATCAAGCCATCAAGCATCAAGACATGTAGAAGAGCAATCTACACACAGCGAGAAAGATTCTTTTAAAAAGCACCAAGCAGCCTTAGGCTGTCTCTGTACCGCTTAAAGCAGTCACTTCAGACTGCTTTTTATATAAAATCTAAGGCAAAAAAATTTCATTACTTGCAACATCATAAATCAGAAGTTCCAAGTAATTCTTTATTCCGGATAAACTCGATCTTTCAGTCTTTCCCGCTCCAGATTTCTGCCACATGTGATTCAGCTCATCACTTCATGATCAAGCTGATATTGAGCTGAGCAAGAAAAATACAGAAAATATGAAAAAATATGCCGCGCATGGTATTCCCACAACTGAAACTGAGTATTTGTGTCAATAATTATCGATCGGTGAGCATATTCCAAGCATTATGTTTTATTAAGTCGGGGAAAAGTCGAGCAGCAAAAGTAATGAGAATAATACAGAAATATTTTAAGATGTGAAAACATAATCGAAATGAAAGATAAACCGAATCAAACGGCTCTTTTCACTGCAGCAGGGCGTGGACCTTGCCTGGAGAGACGCGGCGGGGACGTCCTCGCAGCGTGTGTGTGGAATGCTGCACTCTGACCAGGAATGACGGAAGTTCAGCTCTTAACAGCTCCAGGCAAGCAGCTGCATATCAAACAGAGAAACGCACACCAAAGAACATGAAAAGGCAAAGCGTGCATCTCGCCACAGAGAGGGGGCTGAGAGAAAGTTCCTGTTCCCACCCTCCAGCTCAAACCTTAAAAACAGAGGTTTAGTAATAGCCAAAAAGCCACTAGATGTGGGAAAGAACAGCAGAGATGTGAGCATGTATTTAACCGGCATAAAAGCAGCCACTGGGAGGGATGAAGACAGGACCAAAAATAAAGTGATGTTCTTGTTCAAACTAACCAAAACGGGCAGCACATGCTGCCTTGCCAGAGTCACACACAGAGAAGGAAAGAGTTGCAGAAATGACTCTTTCCTTTACACACTCTCTCACACAGACAGACACACACACCCGACTGCACAGTTCAGGCTACTGCATGTGACACACAGAAGAGCCTGAATAAGTGCAACTACTATGAGTCTGTATAGGATTTTAAATCAAACCTATCTAAACATCTTTGAAAAGCATGTATACATGACTGCTGACGCGTGCGATATGTTTGCACACACCCTCGTTATCGCCATTGACTGCTGGAGTGTCAACAAAATTTGCATTTAAATCTAATGACTGATGTTTTTTGGATGCAAACAGTTTTGGCGGGGATTTGATTTTTCATTTCAGGAATGCATTATGATGATTTTCACTGAAATTCTAAATGCTGCCCGCTCATAACGGGCTCGTAATAAAATAAAAAATCATAATAAAAATGCCATCTTTCAAAAATGCAATTCTGCAACATTTGGACTCAAACCACTGCACAGAGCTACTATTCCTGTTTATTCGCCGTGACAGTCTACCATAGACGTGGTACCACGTGACCTCATGTACACACCTGAACCGCAGAAGAAAAAAAGGGAGAAACAACAATGCAAAACTGGGAGTGAATTTTAAAATGACACAAAAACCTGCATGTAGTGAGAAGAAACAAATTTGCAGTAAAAGTTTAATATTATGTACTGAATGTTAAGTTACTAATTGTTAAACAACGACTAAATGAATGAACTGAGTATTACACATAGAGCATGTTTATCGAGAGCGATCTTCACCTACAAGTGGATTATGAGCTGCTCTTAGCAGAAGAGCAGAAAAAAAAAACTAATTATTTTACCAGCTGTTAATATCACTGGCTTCTGTTTACTTTTCGGAGGACACACTGCGCTCTCGGCCACTTACTAGAATTCAGGCTCTTTTTGCTCTGGTCTTCAGCTAATGTGGTACAAATGAGTAATTGTAAAATGTAGACCAACCATCATTCACAAATATCCACTGGGAGCATGCTACAGAAAGTAGGAAAGATATCTAATATAAAATGGGTCAAAGAGTGGGAATTGTGTTCTTTAATGCATATGCACTGACAATGGTATGTGTATTTTCGTAACTCAGTGACTTAATATATATATATACACATACATATATATATTTTTTTTTGCAACACTACGCTATTTTGGATTTTATTCAGTTATGGACTGTGAGTTTTTTTGACAGTTTTTTCTATATATATTATGCAATGCACAGAATGTCTTTTAATGCTCTGGGTAAACATGACGCCTTGATTTCGTATATTACAACCTGATACATTTGGAAAACACACAGAAATCAGTCCTAGATTAAATTATAACATTCTCGAAAAAGAAAAAAAAAAAAATTTACAGCAGATCCAAAGGGTCCTACAAATGAATTGAAACAAAAATACAATCCAAGCGTACATGCAGCTGAGCAGTTGAAGGCTTGTCATCTTCTTATCACTATCTTGTTATCAGATCAGAACTTTAGCTACTAAACCACCGCTGTCCTCATTTCACAGTTCTGTGGGTTAAAACTTAAAACGAGTTTCAGATAAACTAAACACAGGCAGAGTATTATACTTCTACAGGGAAGACCTTTAGAGATTGCAAGCTTTGCTAGTCGCACCTCTCTTAATGAGCACTTCCTGGAATACCTGAGCTCCGTCTCACATGCTGTAACAGGCCTGCTGGGAAGGCACATGCTTCTTCTACTACCTTGTTCCTCCTAAACCAGCGGCTCTTTTGAGCAGTCCTGGGGGAGCTCTGAGCCCTTTCGCTGCCAGTGGAGTGTTTCTCTGCCCTACTACACCTGATAACAACCCCAGAACTACATTACATACTTCAGCTCTGGGAAATCGGCTTCACCTCCTTTACGTTTCCCTAACATCTAAAGGAAAAACACAACATAGATATTGCAGCAAGCAAGATGTATTTAGTAAGCCAAGTTAATCAGTGTGTTATTTGTGAGGAAAAATAACTTGGACAAAGTGTAACGTGTCAACACTTACTAGAGCTGGATATAAAAGGTTATTGTTATAAGATTATAAACCATTTTACATATTATATATACACTAAACCACACATTCGCTTTCAGCTTGTCATATTTTCAAAGCCCAAAGTTATATATTAATATCAAATCAGATAAAAACCCAAGCAACTTAGCCATAAATAGCTCAGACACTAGGCTCTAAACAAAGCAAAAAACTTGCTATGAACTACTAGTGTATGCAAATTATAATGGCTTTTATTAGGAAAATAATATTAAATGTACACTTTGCTGTATTTCCGGATATATTACTGAAGACTAAAGTCGCAAGAGCCTACAAGAGCAAGACACTGAGAAAACTCCTACAATAATTATTAACCTCCAGTCCATAAACATTCTTTTCTATTGCCCACTGCAGCTGCAGTAATGTTTTATAGATGAATGATGTAAGAGTTTGAAGGTCCAGGATAGATCAAACAGGACTGTATAAAAGTAGGATGGAGAATTTACTACACTTGCAGGACACCTTCAACACGGGATGATGTCATATCCTGGTAAGGACACCTGAAAAAGTTAAATAAAATGCATAAAGGTCCAGTTTCGTAATAATCACTGCTTAGAAAGGAAGTTTTAGATAAGGGACTAACATGACTGAATGGCAATAAGAGTTACCGTTTATTGTTTAACCAATAACAATTAGTTTACGGCTATAAACAAGACAAATCGAAGTGTTTTATTTCGCAGTGGTGCTTCACATAGCCGCTTGCAGGACTAGCGCCACACACTCTGAACGGATGAGACGCCTATTTTGAATCTGACCCATGGAGAGAAAATAAATAAATAAATAAATAAATAAATAAATAAAATCACACTTCGCCTTCTACTCATATTTATATATTCTGTTTCCACTGTTTACTTTATTTTTTTTTAACAAGCCAGGTTGCCACTAATCAGACCAGAGAGCGTCAATAAAATGAAAAATCTATGAAAGTCTGTGAAAGCTGTCCCTTTTTTGACCTAAAGTCTCTAACCCTCTAGCTGTAGTGCATCAACTAAAACTCGTAACGCAGAATTTCCAACCACCAATTCGGTGCAACCACAGAAACCACCCCCTCAACGCCTGCTCAGAAAGTCAGAACGGTCTCCTCAACGCCGAGGTCAGCAGGTGACATCGAACAAGCGTGCATGCTCACAGTATCAACAGTATTTCTTAATTTTTAAACAAATTAAGAAATACTGTTGATGCCCCCCCCCTCCCCCCGTATAATACTGACTGTACAGTTCACTGTTTTGAGGCAGTAAATATACATCACTCAAATCACTAATATCAGCTGGCTAGATTGTTGCTAACCAAAGATGAACATGGAGGCATCCATGTTTTTTTCCCCTCTTTGCAACTTGACAGTGACGTAATTCCGAGCTCCAAATTCCCACTCCCGAGTTCAGCTGAACGCAGCATTAGTCTCTGGTCCGATGAGCTGCCTTCATATGAATAATTTCCATAAATACATGTGATTGGATAAACCAAAGCAGAGGCTCTGCTACAGAAGCCAGGATTGCTCATGTTTAGAGTTGCAGGTTTTGCAATTCTCTTAAAATAAATGTTGCAATGAAAACTAGAATATTGCATTCTTCAGTAACAGTCCCTAAATTTTTCATTCTGCTCCACCTCCACAAACAAATTTCTCCAAAAATAAATAAGTAAATAAATAAATAAATAAATTGCACGCCATGACGTTTGCCTGGAGCCAAATTTCAAAATTAGACGTGATAAAACCACAGACCGTATAGCCAGCTGCTAAAAATTGATCCGCTGACGTACCCTCGGCTCTAGAAGACATGAAAAGTTCACTTGTCCGTCTCAAGAAGCAAAGCAATTTTTCTTGATTATTCCCAGTGCGGGCGAGTCGTGACTGATTGCTAAATCACTGTTATATTGATCTCAGGTCAGCTGTGTGTGTTAAGGCGAGCAGCGGCTGATGGAAAAGGGTGGCATGTGATTTTCTCAACGTCGATATACGTCCCTACTGGCAGGAAAAATTTGGGAAACGCTGGTGTGATACTCAGGGTGAATTGACTAAGTTCAGCAAATCAGTCCATGAAATGTTTACTACATTAAAAGCTACAACTTTAATAGCAACGTAGAGCTCGCATGAAGTTTTTAAACTCTACATCACTTTATCATTAGAGCTGAGCGGGGAATGCAAGGCTGTGTGTGTGTGTGTGTGTGTGTAAAAACGCTGTGTGTGTGTGTGTGTGTGTGTGTGTGTGTGTGTGTGGGAAACGCTAGTGTTATACTCAGGGTGAATTGACTAAGTTCAGCAAATCAGTCCATGAAATGTTTACTACATTAAAAACTACAACTTTAATAGCAACGTAGAGCTCGCATAAAGTTTTTAAACTCTACATCACTTTATCATTAGAGCTGAGTGGGGAATGCAAGGCTGTGTGTGTGTGTGTGTGTGTGTGTGTGTGTGATGTTAGTGACTAGTTGGAAAAGTGTGTGCACATTTACATCACTCTACTCATTACAATACTGTCAAACCCTCACAGCCTTCAACATCAGACTTCACTGTAAATCCCCAAACCTGCCTTTAACATTTCAAATCCCACACACACAACACATACACACCCACACAACCAAATACACCCACACAACCAAATACACATGCGCGCAGCCACACATACACATGCACACACGAGCACCGCCAAACACGCATACACAAACAGCCACATACATCCACACAAACAACTACACACGCAAGCACATCTAAACACCCACAAACACAAACTGGGACGTGCACAGCCAAAAACAACCACAAGCACACACAAACAAAAAATATGAACTATACAAGTACACACAAACAACTACATGCTCACGCACACAACCACATAGATATGCACAAACAGACACACGCACAAATAACCACCCAAACAGAAACAACTATACACGCACAGACAGACAGATACATATACACACAAGCACACGGGAACAACCCCACTCACACAGAAACCACCACACACACACACACCAACCTCACACGCATGCCCACACGCACGCAAACACACATATTACCAATTATATATACACACAGCTCAGAATAAGGCTGCAAAACTAATTTTGTGATCATAATCACAATTTCTGGCTTTAATACAATACAGGTGTTCACTCGATAATGTTTTTTTTTTTAAAATAGCGTTTACACACACACACACACACAGTTCATGTGTTTCTGTTTAGCTTACACATCATATAGAAAGAATCAGCAAAGGAAAAGGAAGTGTGCATAGTTCTGGACGTGGAACAATGAAGTGCTGTGAGAAAATACTTTCAAGATTATCAAATTTCACAGGCACGCATGGAACTGAAGCAACCCGTCACTCCTTTTACTCAAATTCTTCATTTATTTTTGCTCAGCACTGTACTTTTAGTGTATTTGAACATTTATCATCATTAATAGGCAGGAATGTCCTTTTACCTTTATACACCCACACACACCCACACACACCCGGACACACGTCAGAAACCTCGGAGTGTAGATAGACTGGTGGTTAACACCGCTGTGTATCTTTCCTGCTCTGCAATATTGCTGTGCTTTTTCTACTCTTGTGTGTCTCAGCACATTAACCACTCCAGCTCACATCAGTGAAACACCTCATCGTCATGTCGCCTCACTATCACCGGCAAAGACTGAAATAATCTACAGCTGGGCTGCCAGACAGCGTAGTCTACTGTGTTAGAGCATAGAAATCACCAAACGGCGCCAGCCTGCAGAGCTCATCCTTCTCCGATTTGAGGCCGATTCTTCTCATAAGGGCTGGGTGATACGGCAATATAATATTAATATCGGGATTAATTATGTCACAACATGCCTCACTAAGAAATCATGATTTTTTTTTTTTTTTAAACATAACTATAAACTGACTGGACGGAGCTGATGTGAGGTTAAAATGTTGTACTTTGCTTTTAAATTGAAAAATGATTTTTTTATTACAGATTTGTACCTGAATTTTAAATCATTTTCAATATTTTTTTAAATATTTAATAAAAAAAATAAATTATTAATTTAAAAATACATTTATTATAAATGCTTATAAATTATTAATAATCAAAACTAATTTCTAATGCAGCACTACTGTTTTGCTGGCAGTTTGTGAGTAAATGTATATATCCTGATATGATATTTTGTCATATAACCCTCCCCTAGTCTGTTTCTAGAAGGCTAAAGCATATATCAAACCAACTTGATATATAAAATCTCTAGAACAGATGCTCAAAATGAACAGAGCCGATATGTAACGTTTATATCGAAGGAAATTACATAGTCAAGGTGTCTACTAGTCATTTGTCCTTTTTTTTTTTTTCTTTGAGCGGGGTGCGTCACTACACATCAAGAGGAAGGCGTTGTCCAGGGCTTGAGCTCAATTTCCTTTAAATATACTAGATTTAAAACTAATCTAAATCCATTCTGTACTTGTTTCAACTCATTTTTGTGGCATATTAGTGAATATAATTCATTTCATCAGTCTTGTTTCAGATTTTTGTGGTATTGGTGTTTCTGCAATTCTACAGAAAGTATTTGACTTTTAGACCAAGTGCAATTCTCTCCTGAGATTCGGCACTGAAACACAAACTTCCTCATCAGACTTTTAAAAACAAAGATGTTTATTGGTTCTAGCTTTTGAAAAGGGTTTTACTTGCAACCTTTTCTGAAAGAGAACCTCTGTTATAGAATTCCACAAGGGGGAAAAAAACGACAATAATTTAATTATGTGCACATTACGTGTGAACAAGCGGAGTGAGACAGATAGGTAGAAATAAAAGACAGAGATAGAGACAGAGATGAGGAAAGACAGAGAAAGAAACAAAGACAGAGAGACAAAGAAATAGAGACAGAGAAATAGAAAAAGAGATGAGATGAGAAAGAGATAGATAGAGACAGAGCCAGCAAGACGGAGAGATAAAAAGAAAGATAAGTAAGGATTCATGGTTGAACACTTGAGCTTTATTGGGATACGGAGAGAAAGGTTCGTTTTGTCTTTGTACTGACTGGGTCAAAGCACCTCTATGAAGCAATAAAACACGTGTTCAAGAAAGAACCTGTTTGAGAGATCTGCCTAGAACCTCTAGTTGTTCTTTCAAAAAAACAAACTGCACGACTCTCTAGGGTGCTAGATGGAGTGTAAGATAACACAAATTTGCAGATGTGCAGATTTATTTTATTTAAAAAATGGCAACAGTACCAAACATAAATACTATAGCATAACCTACACACTTAGAGACAAATAGTTCTTCATGCGTACTTTTGGCTAGTTGTGGGTTGTTTAAGCAATATCGCACGAGCAATAGCTCAGTTATACTCAGTATCGGCATGGGTGTGATTTGGCCAAAGGCACAAGTGCCATAGCTAATCACGGCCGTCCTGATCTTCAGTATAACAGCACTACTGTGCTATATCGCTTTTATAAAACAGTTCAATAAACAAGAATTTAATATGGAGTAACTGTCATTTCGGACACAACATGGCCAATTGTTCTGTTTATTTTTGCACCGTGAGCAGAAATAGATCCTGAAGAAGCTGCACTCACCCGTCCGATAGCTAGCCCACATTCATTTGCACATTTCTGTCAAAGATGCTTCCGGTGAAATTGTTTTCCCTCCTTCCTTCCTTTTCATCTTCATTCCTATCAAAATTCTTGTGTACAAATGATTTCAGAAGAAATCTGTTTGTATCCAGCTTGAGAAATGAGGCCCACTGTTGCCAAATGCTACGATATAAGAGGATTAAAACACTTCAGGACGTGCTGTTAAAGGAAAATAATCAAGGTGGTAATGACTGGACACACCCTATGTTTATTCCTTACTTATTTTATTATCTTTATTATTTAGTGTTATATCTTTGAGGGATAAATAAAAATACAATGTAAAGGGTTTTTTTTTTTTCTTCATTCATTTCAGCTGCTGGTACTCATGACCTTATTTGTGACTACCCACAGCTCATGACCACAAGAGAGAACAGGGAAGTAGACCGACTGGTACGCAGAGAGCATCACCAGCATGCATGCAAAAAATAAAATTAAAAAAAAAAAAAAAAAAAAACTCAGCTCCTGCATAAAGATACTTTAGTACCTTAACTCTTTTCCTTTGTATTATTATTACATTTATATTTATAGCATTTGGCAGATGCCCTTATCCAGACTGACATTTTATATATATATATATATATATATATATATATATATATTTTTTTTTTTTTTATTTAAAAAAATTTAATTAATTTTTTTAATTAATTTTTTTTTATTAAACTGAGCAGTTGAAGGTTAAGGGCCTTGCTCAAGGGCCCAGCAGTGGCAGCTTGGTGATGCTGGGATTTGAACTCCTGACCTTCTGATATCACGATATCTCATGGTATTTTTTGTGGTAATGATATAAGTGATGATATGAAAATAGTAACATTCAACACTATCTTTTTGGCCACAAGTCACATCAGCATACAGTCTTGAGAGCCGTCTGATTCACCTCTGATCTTCTGTATCCGATCCAACTCCATATTACGGAGGAAGCTCTTTTTTTGGGAATTAATCATTCTTCCTCGTCTAGAGTTGGAACTCTGCCTTCTGCTGTTCCGCTGTCTGTTCTCGTTCTTCATGCGAGATGCCCATGTCACGTCACGTAAACACATCATCACCTATACAGTTAATATCACGGGACGACAAATTCTTATCATGGGGAGGAACTGTACCAGTACATCATGGACAATACAATATGGCACAGCCCTACTTCCAATCAGAAGCCCAATGTCTTATCCACTGAGCTACCACTGCTTATTATTATTATTATTATTTATTATAGGTGGCACAGTGGGACGCACTGCCACCTCACAGGTCCTGCGTACAATCCTGAGCTCAGGTTACTATCTGTGCAGAGTTCCTGTGCATGTTTTCCTGCGTTGGCGTAGATTTGCTCCAACTTTCCATAAACATGCAGGTTGGCAGATTAGCAATGCTAAACTGCCCATAGGTGTGAGTGTGTGCAAGTGTGTGTGTTGCCCTGTGATACACGATCATCTCACCCGGGATAAATTCTGTTGCTCCTGGGATAGGCTCTGGATTCACCACAACCCTCACCAGGATAATGTGGTTACAGAAGATGCATGAACATTTTCAGTAGTAGTAGTACTACAGGCTGTCCCAAAAGTCTTCATGCACAGGGGAAATTAACACTTTTTTTTTTTTTTTTTTTAAGCGAACCGTAACTTTATTTACAAAACATCCTCTATATGATTGCTATTTCTTTGTAAACACACGGAGTTGTCTCTTGCACTCATGATGAACTCATGTTAACACATGCACGTAATTGCATGTCCATTGCAACCTTGCGAAAGTTTCTCGAAGCAGCTTTGAGAATGATTTCAGTATGTTCTGCTTTTGTTAAAGGCATTCTTAAAGGCTTTTTGAAAAAAAAAAAAAAAAAAAAAAAAGATATATAATATAAACAAAGTATGGAAGACATTTTGGTGAAAAGTTTTAATCTGCCCTATGTATGCAGACTTTTGGGACACCCTGTATTAGCAGTAGTAGTATTATCTAATATCCTTTAACTCCGTGTAGATGTGAAGGTTGTGAAGTTTATCAGGATCAGGGGGTAATAAGATGTTCAAACTGAGCCCTGAATTCCCGGATGTTTACAAATCCCCACAACAAGCTGGAACAAAGTTGCAATGGCTTCCCAGCACCGCTAGCAGCCGGCCTCTCTCTCTCACACACACACACACACACACTACAGAAACATGTAGGAACAAGAAGACATTCCCAGGAGCCGTGTGCAGGAACTTCCCGACACTCCTTCACATATCCACATACATTTCTTCCCAAAAAGCCTGAGAACCGACATGTTGTTGTTGTTTTTTTAACACAAACTCGACATGTAAACAAACCTTGTGTGCTGTAATAGCTTGAGTGTGGCTTTCACAGCTCTCACAGCGCATTGTGGCTCCTAAACAGCGACAAAAGTTACAAAACATAACGCTGGGGGAGGAAAAAAAAACACGCCATGGAGGTAAAGTGGTTAGAAAATCCGCCCTGGTGGTCAGTTTTGCTACAAAAGTATCAGCGGTAGTGCTGTAATCAGTGCTCCATCATTCCCTTTCAGGCCCCTCACACAGGAAACAGAGCAGCTAGGCGAGTCTCTGACAACTGAGTCCCTGAGTGAGAAAACTGTTCAACTCTTAGTTTGCATTTATTCAAATCCAAAATCAGCACTTCCCAAACACACACATACACACACACGTCCACCACATTCCCAGTTATTTACACTGACTTATCACAGCCTTCCATAAGGCCTTCCATATCACAAAACTGCGCAGGAAAAGTGCAGAGCCCGGGCGTGTAAAAAAAAAAACATAGAGAGGGAGAGAGAGAGTAATTCACCATTCCGGCTCAACTTCTACACTACTCACCGACGCCGTACTTTTCCTTCTTGGTAGGAATCCAGCGCGACATCCTCACTCAAACTCACAGACTATCAGCTCGGAATGGCGTTCACCGGTCCAGCCACATGCACAGCTTCTCCCCCCCGGACTTTCTGTGTGGTTGTCTTCACTGTTAGTGAGCTGGGAAGCCGCATCTAAGCGCCATTTTCCATCGTTAACTGCCTGATCCGCGAGAGGGTGCACACTGAGAGAGAAAAGTTTTGGTCACGTGGTTCCAGCTCTACCCACCCGAGGAGATTCCACAATATTTTCATTTTTAATTAAATTTAGTTTGATTTATCAGTAGTGTTATCTTTTCTTTATCCTTAAAAGAATATGAAAAATGTACATTCATCACAAGGATGGGAAGTGTGAGTCAAGTGAGTCGGTTTCTTTAAAAGTGAGTCATTTTAGAGAATCGATTCCAAACCAATGCAATGTTTGGGAAATTGAATCTATTAATAGTGTGAATAGTAATAACTGCATGTACACACTCCTGGGCAAAAAAAAAAAGAGCCAAGCCCAAAATGGAAAAATATCAAGCTTTTAATGGTCTTAACAACAAATCATTGGTGAGGAAATCAGCAAGAATTAAACAGATAGATAAAGGAAGTTAGTATGTGAGAGCTTTCCCCTGTGAGTTCTTTAAATGTTTAAGCCTTGTGGCTCTTGATGGGTTGCATCAGGTGTGGCATATAACCAAATAATGACTAATCTTTTAAGAAAAAAAAAACATCCCTGAAGATATTACTGAATTTAACATCAAACATTTTAATCATTATCATGATTTTACCTTTGCGTACAAGAAGACTATATAAGTGAATTTTCCAGTTTCTAGCTTTTCCCCAAACAAACAGTTCACTGCAGCAAAAGTACACGAGCAAATGGAGGCACAGGAGCTCTCAGGAGTGCATTTCTTTCATTCTTGCTCATTTTCTGACCAATAATTTGTTGTTAAGACCATTAAAAGCTTAATATTTTTGCATTTTGGGCTTGGCCCTTTTTTTTTTTTTCTTTTTTTTTTCCCAGGAGTGTTTGTTTGTTTGTTTGTCTGTTTGTTTGTTTGTCAGTATGGCACACTAATAAACACACAACTTATAAGACCATGTCAGTATGAGAACATTTTATATAGAGTATATTGTTCACATATAGATTTTTCCAATATGCATGAATATCAAACCTCTTGTGTCAACGCTCATACAAATGATTTATGAATAATATCCAGCTTGAGAAATGTGGCCCATTGTTGGCAAACGCTATGGTACAAGAGGAAATTACTTCAGGATGTGCTATTATAGGAAAATAATCAAGGTGGTAATGGATGGACACACCTGATCATGTTTATTCCTTACTTATTTTATTATCTTTTTTATTATTTAGTGTTATATCTTTGATAGATAAATAAAAGTGCAACATAAAGTTTTTTTTTCATTCATTAACTCATTTCAGCTGCTGGTACTCTTATTCACCACACTAATAAATACAGCACTTATAGGGCCATGTCGATATGGGAACATATTATATATTGGATAGTGCCGTCATATAGTTTTTTACAAAATTGCAGTAATAATAATAATGTGTAAATAGCTGTTATAGCAGTTTTCCTGTCCTCAATTTAACAATTGATTGTCGAGACCTTTTACATTTCAGTATTTCTTTTTCTGTTTCTCTAAACGATATATACACTATATGGCCAAAAGATTGTGGACACCTGACCATCACACCCATACGTGCTTGTTGAACATCCCGTTCCAGATTTAGTCCCCCTTTGCTGTTACAATATCCTCCACTCTTCTGGGAAGGCTTTCCACTAGATTTTGGAATGTGGCTGTGGGGACCCCAGTCTATCGCAGAACACCATGCACACACATTCATGCACTCTTTCACACCTAGGGGCATTTTAGCCTAGCCAATCCACCTACCTGCATATTTTTAGGAGGTTTGAGGAAACCAGAGAATCTTGAGGAAACCCACACAGACATGTTAACCTCCACACAGAGAGTAAACAGAGCTCAGGATCAAACCAGGGTTTTGAGGCTACCCACTCACCACCATACCTCTGCCAGATAGAATTTCCTTATGATTACATTTACTCTCTTGGCAGTTTCTTTTATTAAAGTCTACAGCTGTGTTTAGTATTTGAGGGTTAGGCATCTTGCTAAGTGACAGATTCTAGGTGGATTCTAAGTCAGTTCTAGGATTTGACCCACCAACCTTCCAATCAGTAGGCGAGTGCCTTGAAAGCTCAGCCACAGATGGTAGAGGAGTTTTGATAAAAAATTGCAACATACTTATGGCAATAGCCAGTGTAAACTGTGTCTCACCAAAACTGTCCCAAATGCAAGCGATGCTTGTGCGGCATTTCAGTTTTGTTTGGTTCAAAATTTAAAGCCTTGGCCAGATTGTAATCTCTGCTTGCTGTCTTACCTGAGTCTTATCAAAGCTGCGTTGTGGCTGTGTTTTGGCAAAGTTGGTCGAGTTCCTTGCTGTTATTTCATGATGATATTTGGGAAGGTGGTAATAAATGTGGGCCAGCATTGGGACATTACTTACCAGGGCATCAACTGTATTACTGCCAGTTATACTGTGAACTGTAGGTTACCAGCAGCTCATTAACTGAAGCTCTTTTTTTTTCAGTTTCAGAATGAAATTGGGCATATGCATTGATGCAAGACTTGTAACTGTAGCCTATACAGTATTCCTTCCTGCTATTTGAGCAACAAAAAAACCCTCACACAATTGTATCTCTTAAAGTCGTAGCTGAAAGAACTGAATCAGCAGAAGGAGTCATAATGCACGTCACACATCAAGAACGTCATGCTGAGCAGGAACTAGATAAATCTGGGTGTGTCTCTGGCTTGATTAGAACTAGAAAAAATCTGTATGTGTAAAGAAGAACAAGTCACTTATTTTGGCTTTAGTTCAAATTTATTGAGGTCAATTTCATATCTTCATAACTTGGATACTGATGAATCTGATATTAGCCAAAATAAAATATGCCATATTGCATGGTTATGTGCATTTTCTTTTCCCTCTTATCAGCATGTCATATTTGCGATTAAGGTTCCCACGATATATTAAACGGAACAGGCTATATAGCCATCCATCACTGTCTAGGCTGTTATATTTCTGTTTACCCGTCGTATTAAATTCCAGGAGGAGAGGGCTTGGGCTTGACAGGCCTCTTCCTCCTGTTCTGTTAGCAAACATTAATATTCAGCATTATCTGTGCAGCCTTGAGGGGATTCTGGCAAACAATTAATAACCATTACACCATAACATATCAAATTAGGAGGAGAGAAACACACACACACACACAAAAGGAGTCAAAGCACATTGTTGCTCTCCTGAGAATATAGTGTGAATAAAATAGCAGGCTCCTTACTGTGTTTGGGATTTCATTGTGAGTAACAGATTAACATTTTATACAGCACTTTTCTAGACATAAAAATGCAGTATTGTGCAAAAAAGTCCAATTTTTTAAAAATGAAATGCTATCTTACATGCCTCTATTATGCTCAGTGCATTAGTGTGTCGGTAGAAAAGAGAATATATTAGAATTCAAAACCTTTTTTTTTTTTCAAAATAGATACTAATTTTTGTATTTTGTTAAATAATGGATCATATTGTGTAATAGACCATGTTTCTTTTTAAATCATCATCAAGGCTGTCTGGAATTTGATCTGAAGAATAAAAAAAAAAAAAAAAAAAAAAAAACAATTTCTTTAATAAGCCGGGAACATCCTTCCAGCCAATTATTTTTAGAAAACTGAGAATTTTTCAACATAAAGGGCAAATGATGACCTGATTAAATTTCTATAGGTTATTTTAATGTGTACTATTCAATATAGCGATTCATTTAATACCTAGAAACTTTGTCTTCTTTTTACAGAATTTCTCTAGAATTGCCTAACCCTTGTATGTGAACATTTTACTTGAATTATCTAAAAAATAAATAAATAAATAAAATAAGTCCAAAGGAGGCAACTGCTATTATAAGACAAAGTTAATTGTCGATAGACAAATTGATCTAGATCTATGCTGACCACGATTGCACACTATTGATCTATTTAATTTCAGTAATTTTGTTTATATTTAGCATTTAAAAGTCACACTTGATTCACATGGAGCACTGGGTCAAAGAATATAAGCTTTTAATGAACAATGTGGAAGAAAAGGTTTTTATTCATTCATTGTCAGTAATCCTGGCCAAGCATATGTTAAGAGGAGAATCAGAGAAGCTAAAGGAAACTCATGTGGGCACAGGGAGAAAATGTGAAACTCTGACCAGACAGTAAACCAAGCTCAGGATCGAACCCTTGTCCAGGCAGCTGTAAAGCACCAAAACTACACCCGTGCACCACCGTGACCGTTCAAGTTGTTTTCAGTTGAATTAAAATAATATGGTGCATTAAAGCTATTTTGTTCATAAATAAGAAGTAGAAAAATAATCATGTGCCTGGCTAGATCAGTTGAGACTCTTAATCTCAGGATTGTGGGTTGAGTCCTGCGCTGGGCACCAAATCCAGACACTGGGGTAGTACAGGCTAGTGCATTCTCAGTGCCCGCCCTAAGCCCAGATACAATGGGAGGGTTGCATCAGGAAGGGAATCCGCCATAAAACCTATGCCAGTTCAAATATGCAGATCATAAACCGGATTTCCATAATGGAGACGAGTGATCTGTTGTGGCAACCCCTAACCGGCGCAGCCGAAAGAAGAAGTAGAAAAGTAATCTTTATTATCAACCTCTGTGAAATGTTTTATATACCCTTTCATAAGACTTTGCAGAAAAAGAACATTCGAGCTTATACCCCAAAGGGCTGTTCGGTATGCCCCTCTAGGGGAACCCTTTAATAACTTCACAACAGTAGGTTTTCCTAGAGGAAACCCACACGGACAT
This sequence comes from Pangasianodon hypophthalmus, assembly GCF_027358585.1. Taxonomy (NCBI): domain Eukaryota; kingdom Metazoa; phylum Chordata; class Actinopteri; order Siluriformes; family Pangasiidae; genus Pangasianodon; species Pangasianodon hypophthalmus. Next base: position 19,616,292 of record NC_069721.1, read on the forward strand.
GGGCAGAACAAGAGAAATTGCAAACAGACAGTAACTGGTGCTTGAGAGGGTCCAGGGTTCAATTCTGAGTGGCAATAAATGACAAGTGATAAGCGATAAAGTGCAATAAAACTGTTTTGTTTTGTTCATTTTGATGTAGAATTGTGATTTCAGTGCTGAGCAAAGTTGATTATGATTATCATTTTAGCCATTATCATGCAGTCCTGCCATAAATCCTGCAGTCATGACTTTGAGAAAAGAATAAACCTTTTTTGGAGTATGTCACATACACTTTCATCAACATGTGAAGAAGACGCAGTGCACAATAAACTTTAAAAAAGGTTCCACAGAATTCTTTTAGAAAGAAAAGGAATGGGTCATATTAAGAGGTCAAATATATGCAGTGGACTATTTCCACCATATGTAATATGACCCATAGAGTGTTTGCAAACACAAAACTGACCTCACTGTACCTACAGAGACACTGTGTTTGTTTATATGCTGCTCATGTGATGCTTTACAGTATGATATTTTTGCACAGGCTTGTGTTTAACACATTCATATGCTGGTATTTATGACTAATTATACAATTTTCTCAGTCTTTGTGCTCGCATGTTGTCTTGAATATGTAATATGTACTGTATAATTCCCTACCCAGTGTATTTATTTAATGTTCTGTGTATTTTTGTCTTTTTCTGAGACAATGGAAGAAATTCACCCTTCAGCTCTTACACTGTACATCACATCCTTCAACCCCTTACCTCCAGCAGAAGACTCAGAGCCAAAACAACCAGACACACATATAGCATTTTTTTCCCCAGAGCTGTAGCCGTCATTAACCACAGAGAATCCAGCACTTCTTTTGATATAACGCGGATGTCATTGGTCTGCACCATTACGCACTGATGTATAATCTAAACAATAATATGGCAATTATTATTTTATTAGGGCAGTGAGTTTCCTCCAGATTTCCTCTGGATTCTCCAGTTTCCTCCTACCTCCTAAAAACATGGCATTAGGTGGATATGTGTGTGTGTAAGATTCCCTGTGATTAGGCTCATCAGTCCATTATAATGAGTGTGTGGGAAAATTCTGCTGGAGCAACCTGTATCAGTCGCTCTATCAGCAGAGGGCGATGTTAGTCTTTTCCCACTGCCAACCACCCATCTGCCTTCCCTCTAGGTTGAACAGGAAGTGTGCTAGCCAGATATGCTCTTATATTGTCATGCTTAAGATAGTTTACTGAATTTCTATTTTTAAACCGAGGACAAAGAGAGAGCAATACACACGGACGCCTTCATTATAGACTAAACAGATGAACAACAACAATCACTTTGCATACAGGCTGAAGAGAAACACACCATTAACTGGCTGGTTGCTGGTTTGAATCCCATGACATGACGTATTACGTATTCCTGGCTGGAGATTGGGCTTTGAATTGGAGAGCTGCTAATAGCAGGATCCTAGATGTGACCAGTCTGTTCTTGGAACCCATTAAAACACTTAAAACGTTCAAGACGTTGACAATGTTTCTTTTTGAATCTTCAGAAAATGTATGTACATCTTTGAAAATGTATGATTATTATGGGTTTAGACACATTCTTTCCCTCATTTTCTCCTCACTTTGGTCACCTGTCAATTCTCTCCCTCCAGCCAGCGCTCCCCTGTCATACGACAGCAACCAAGGGTGAAGGCTAACATGATTCCTCAGAGACATGTGAAGCCAGCCAATCATATGTTTTGCTGCTGCTGCTGAGGCTGCATCACTGGGCTGCATAATAGACTCAGAGGTAAATGCTGTCTACCCTCTTCCTCATACATGAGCTCACAGATGCTTGCAATTGGCTAGTGTCATGTGATTGACAGGGGAGAGAGAGTATCCCATCCTTTCCATGTAGAGAGCAAGGCCAATTTTTCTTGGTTCCCAGCCATGGATGACTGTGGTATTGTTGTGGTACTGTTTCTTTCTTTCTTTCTTTCTTTCTTTCTTTCTTATTGTTTACCTTTCTCTTTCTTCTTCTTCTTCTTCTTCTTCTTCTTCTCCTCCTCTATGTCAAACTCCACCTATAAGACTTATGTTTTTCCAAAATTCAGCAAAGCCTTACTCATTGTAATTGAATCCACAACATAAAACCAATATAAATATATTCTCAAAGGTACAACCATGGTCCTTATGATCCAATAATCTCCCCTAAATGGTATATAAAAGAACGTGTGTGTCCTCTAAATAAGATTAAAAAAAATCTGTACCCTTGAGGTTACCACATCAGTGACATGCATTTTCACCCCAAAAATACCTTTTCTTCTGAGAGTGTATTGTATATGCAGAAACACTCCCGTACCAGACCAGTGACCTTAACCCAAGGGCTATGAGTATTTTAGTGAGACTTCAGAAGCATGTGGGTGATGTTGATGGCAACAAAAACAAGCTGTTCCTCTCATATGCTGCCCAATGGCTCCTTTCAGCTCAAATACTCAGTAATCACATGACAAGGATAGAGCTTTTAGCCATGTCTTCTGACACACACATGAAAGATACACACCCAACTACCAGGGATCTGATCTTTTTTCAACATTATGGATACTGACAGAACAAGATCTATCAGATGGATTAAAGAAAAACAAGAATTTTCTCTTTTGAGTGACTGATATTGATGAATAACGTGCAAAAAAAAAAAAAAAAAAAAAAAAAACAGATTCATGAACTACCAGGGTAAAAAAACAGTCAGCTCTGATTTCAGATTGCCTTTAATCAACTGCTGTTCATAAAATGTAGCTGATTAATATAGACTACTTCTTAGGATGAAATATCCAACCAACTAACTAACTAAATAAATAAATAAATAACATGATAAAAATGGTTTGCTTTGACCTCACAGCCTGAAAGAGCCAGGTACTTATCAAGTATTGTACAGGCTCTTCTTCTCTCTCTTCAGATGAAAAAAAAGAGGTTTTTCCAGTTCTATAGTTTAGAGATGTTTGATATTTTGTAAATAAGAGTGTGCTATGTAGCTATGACAATGATGTACCTCAATACATGGCTCCCTGATGTGTAAATGTCTATAAATGCAACATAGACTCCCAAAGTGAAGGTCATCAGTGAAAGAAACACACAATAGCCTTCAAGGCGAAGTATCTAAGCCAAAAAAAAAGAAGAAGCCGGTTTACACACCGTGGTAGATATGGAGCTTTTCTGTAAGTCTTTTGTTCACTCTGAGCAACATGCATAGTCATACTCATGCTTGACTGGAGACAGCACCACCAGCAGCTCTTCTTCAGAGAGAAAGAGAAAGAGAGAGAGACTGACAGAAAGGGAGAGAGTCTAATAGCGGTGTCCTTCCTAATATTTCCACTGAAGACGTGTTGGAGCAGTTAGATGCTTCCTTTGCATCTAATAACGCCGCAGATTGATCTGTTCTCTCCGGGACTACCACACAATTAGGTAAACAAAACTCTATTCACAATCCCAGCTGCTCTCACACTCACCCTCTGATTGCTCAGCTCTCGGGTGTGATAATAAGTACACCTTATTCCATGCCACTGCAGCATGCAGCTTCTTTAATCCATTTATTATAAGACGTTTTCAAAAGGACAGCTACAGAATGTGTAGTGTAATTTCGTTTTTCTTCTCTGTTTAATTTTTTCCACAGCATTCCTGTTTCTCAGAGTCGAAGGAGTTTTTTTCAGATCACAGCCCAAATACTTTTTACCTCCCAGGCGGTTACCGGGGCATCCGAACAGAATTGTCCTGTGTATTTGTGCATTTTGTGTAAAGGAATCCTTATGGATGTAAAATCCGAAAGCTGGAGACGACAACCTATGCCTCGGAGTCAAGCTGGACAGGACAGCATGTCTCACATAGCATGGAGGAGATCTGGAGATGAAAGTTCCTGGGATAGGCCTCCTCGTGCAGCTCGTCCGCACAGCTGTATTGAAGGCAGACTGAAGGATGAGTGGCTCCAAACATTTAACACTCTACAGACTACTGACATTCATCAGCAGCTGCCTCCTTACCTCCAGAAGAATGACACACCTCGGAGTGTAAGCCCCAGTTTGGTGGCACGCTCTCTGAGCAGTCTGGAGTCTCTATATTCTGGACTGGAGAGCAAAGAAAAGGTTCAAATTAAGACAGGACCGAGTACTCAGAGAGCAAAGGTGTGCTGCCTCGCTCCAGTTCGGATTGGATGGCTGCCCTTACAGAGATATGTGGTGAGGAAGGAGAGGCCGAATAATGCAGATCAACAGGATGGCACCACCTGCAAGGTAAGAGCTAAAACCAGAGGTTTAGTGATGATTCATAAATGCTGTTACAAACGCTTTAAAATGAATATGTGTGCTTTTGAAATGCTTACATTTTTCCCTGGAAGGGGAATGAGCTAATCCAAAATCTAGTGGAAAGCCTTCCCAGAAGAGTGGAGGTTATTATAACAGCAAAGGAGGACTAAATCTCAAATGGGATGCTCCACAAGCACATATGGGTGTTATGGTCAGGTGTCCACAAACCTTTGGCCATACAGCGAAGATTTAAAATAAACAAATTAGAAATTGTGCTATTTATTATAGAACTTTAATCTTGAAAATCAAATAGCAAACAAATAAAAATCTGTAGTGTACATGTTTGTAATCCTGCTTTAATCCTGATATAATATTATAATATTATACAGTACTGTGCAAAAGTCTTAGGCACCCCACTTTTTTTAGTACAAACTTTGTTATAGATTTTTATTTTATGACTTCTACATTATTGATTCAGTACAAAAACATTTTAGATTTCCAAACATCAGTTTTCCAGCACAAAATTAAATATTACAGAAAAAATGTTTGTATGTCAGTAAAGAAAGCAGCATATTACATAAGAGATCACGTTTCAGACAAAAAAAACATAATGAAGGCTGCTGGGTTTTGCTGCAAAAATAAGAAGCAAGTGTGATAGTCAAAGTCTCCAGAAGAACTGTGGCTGGTTCTGCAAGATGCTCAGTAACACTTACAGCTCATTTCCTTATAAAACTGCACACACTGTACCTGAGACTACTATTTTTTTTTAATCAAAGGGTCATCACACCTAAAATTAACATTGTTTCACTGATTACTGTTTACTGCTCTTTATAGTATTTTTTAAAAAAATGTACAGTTCTACTGTCTGTCAGTATGTACTTCTTCTCTTCTCTCCCTCTTCTTATTTTTTCTTTTATCTCCGCCACATCCCCACAATATAACATAGCATCATCTGTAATATATGAGGGAAGAAAATATTCAGAAAAATCACTCTAACACTCACTCAGGTTTGATTCAGCACAGCCTGTAGAGTTCTCTCGATCAGACAGAACGGGGAGAAAAGTGTAAATGGTTAGAGATTTAAAAAAAAAATAGAAAAATAAGAAAGAATGAAAGCTTGAGCAAGCTGAGAAAGCATTTATAGAGGTAAAGAGGTAATGGTAATGAAATCGTATATATCTGGCAAACTTGCAAACACAGCTATTTTCTAGGATAGAAACGCTTACTCAGCACTACTGGACGTCCAGTTTGTGCAGGTAGAAGAGCATTAGAGCACACAGACAATCCAACACCAAAACAGTTGCATTTCAGGTGTGTTGAGGTTCATCATTCATTCGTTCATTTTCAGAAATCACTTTATTCTGGACAGGGTTGCTGTGGATCTGGAGTCTATCCGGGGAAAACTGGGTGTGAGATAGGAATACCCTAGTCCATTGCAGGGCATCATGCACACACACACACACACACACACACACACACACATTCATGACAAAAGTTCACATTTACAAATTACACCAAATGTTGCCATCATTCTTGTCCCCAGGAAAATATTAGCAATAAAAATGCATTGATAACAAATAAACACTTTAAATATTGATTCTGATCTGCTGAGTATAATACACATAATACATAGACAATACATATGGCCTATTAGAGACTTAAAAAACACTTACTAAGAAGACAATAAGGAAATTGGCCTGAACTTGCTATAATCTTTCAAATTTGATTTTCTTTTTGGGATTGCACACTTACAGAAAGAAATCAAGGCTGTGTCCCAAACTGCGTAATGCATACTGAGTAGTATGCGCAAATATTAATGACAACAGTGGTATAGGGCAATACGGTTGCTGATTTAATTTAATTTACAATTTAATACTGTAGAATGAAGTTTGGGATGCAGCCAAAGTATTAGCAATTCATTACAGAATTGTTATTTATTGTATGCATCGGTGTGACTGTCACCGTTACTAACAGTCTATAGCAATTGTTAGCCAGTGAGCTCTCTCTGCTGCTCAAGGACAGACCACAGAGTGAATGTAGGAGCTTTCCCTGACCCTGAATTCACACTGAATGCATTGTGTAAGCATCTTGTCAAGCTTCATGTCAAGGCACTCTGGACTCATCTCAGCTGTGTTTTAATCTTTTTTTGACTCTGGCATTCAGTTCTGAGTATGAGTGAATTCAATTTTTGTTTTGAGAAAGGTATTACCTATATAATCCTTTAATTCATAAGTCTAGGTCAAGAGCTACTTGAATCCCCTACCAACAGCCAGGCCCACCTCTCAGCCAGATGATCAAACTTTCCAATTTACTAATTACACTTGTTTCTCATTTGCTCCTTAAATGTCCCAAAGTTTGTAACTCACATTGCTATGCAGGAAATCTGCTCCATATTTCACAATAGTGGGTGTGTAGCTACTTGTCAAGCTGTCATGAAGAGAGTTTTAATACAGCAGACTGGATAGTCTAAAAGAACTCACATAGCTAAGTCTGTGTTTGCTCTCGAGCCTTTTAAAAACTGTTCACCTAAAAAAGTGACATGAGACAGTGGGAGAGTGAAGAACTGGTATATGCGTGGTTATGTTGTTGCGCCTTGCTGGTAGAAATATGGTTTGGACAGAGTTACTTGGAAAACTGGAAGAGTATGAGGTCTTGATGTGACATGTCCAGTGTGAAGTCACCTTAAGGCTCTGTGTATCCCTGGGGCTAACAGATGCAGCCAGATTTCAAGCTTGTCACTTTTGGTTGATGTCTTTAAAATAGTGATAAATAAAAAAACAAACACTTGAATTGAGACTAAAAGCTAATGTGAATAATTGTATTGTGCAGTGTTAGATCCACAGCAACCAGCAGAAGGCTTAGAAGAAAAACATTGTTATCAGCTACAGTATATACCTTGGCTGATGATTGAGGAGCTGTACCTTTGGGTGAAAACGGATTTCAAACCGTTCACACATGCAATGTTTAGCCGGTTTAATCAAACCCTGTTGCATGTTCTCCCTTGGTGTGTTTCTTTAAGGCAGAGAGAACACAGTGACAGCACAGCAATTGCACTCTGAACCAAAACAACCAAACCCAAAGTATCAATTTTGCTCTGATTCAGAATCGACCAATGGACTAATGGGTGTGAAAGTGCCGTTAGCACTTCAATAAGTGCGTAATGCTCAAACATCGTGAACAATAACAAAAAATGTCATTATGTTCAAGACAGACCATCATTGCAGCACAAGCCTCTATTGCAAAGATTATTTACTCTAGAGGTCATCTGGCAGCTTGTCAGCAGTTTGTGATTAAAGTGAGAAGAAAAGGCCTGATGTGGGGGGTTTTGAGGTTTTTGCAGCTATTACTGACATGTCTGTGCTGAGAGGGGTGAGGCCACAGGAGAATCCAGCAGAGATATGTGGACGCTTATTAAAGTGTGATGCAAAATAGATACCTGAAAGCTGATATTTATGTATTGCATATGTATGTGATTAAGGACCACATATGAATGAAAATATTAGACTTACTTCCTGTCACATTTTTTAAATGTCAGATGCGTCTTACATTAAAACAAAACAAAATAATAATAAAAAAACAGGTTTACAAACACATATGTAAACCCTCAAGGCAAATTGGTTTGAGGGTGCTGTTAAGTTTATAGTCTACACACTATGACCCTGATTTACAAAAGGTTTGCTAAGGATCTATGGAGCACCGTATCTTTGAAATGATGTCGGGTTTTGTGTGTTTGCTTTGATGGATACGCAATTTGGGGAATTTCTACCTAAAAGTATAAAATACAGTGTGGAATCAATGCAAATAGATATACTGTATTTAGCATCTACAGTGTTATTTTTACAGAGCTTTAAAGTCCTGTCTGGAATGGCAGTGTGTGTGCAAATTAATATGTTTGAAGAGCAAGTATTATATTTGCAGACAGTATTTAAAATTTTCATTCATTCATTTATGAACAAAACATACACATAATTTTTTAAATATATTTTAAAAATAGTTTTTCGACACATCTCACAGTCTTTAATCTGCATCATTCTGAATTATTTGAGTGTAGCTCAGTTTGACTCTTTTGGGAATGTCTGAGAGATTTTAACACACTGCAGCTATCAAAAGCAAATAGCACATTTAAAAACTCATTTACATGTTGTGTTCTAGTCCTATTTTGCATGTTCATGAAATGATTCTTTGTAAATCACACATTTTTGCATTTGCAATTTAGCAAATGCTATCTGAAAAAAGTATACTGTCCTGATTATTTTTTGAAAATAGCTGCTGTTTTATACAACAGCCGTGAGCACAGAGAAAAAAAACCTCCAGAAAGATGCATGATGTTGACATTTGACAAGAGATTTGTGCAAGAAAAAAGCAACAGTTCAACAGAGACTTGTGTTTGAAGTATAAGGAGAAAAAACAGTCCAAATACTTGTCAATAACAGGCTCCATTCCCCTGTTGGAATCCATAAGCCATGCTCCACAGCGTGCACCTAATGCTATGAATGATGAAGTGATAGGAGTGTGTTTTCTTTCAGGTGAAGCTGAAGCCGCCTATCACCCCTGTATTAAGCTGCAGTTCTGTCAAAGCAAATGGATCAGAGCCAGCAGGTAGGTACTGCTAAATGAAAAAGAAGGAAAAGTATATATCCCTGTAAGAAAAATGCAGGTATAAAATACAAGTATTTACTTTGGGTTTTCGAAATATTACATTATACTGCACTGATATACGCCTTGAAACACTCCATGTTGTCCTGTACGTGCATCCCATCATAAAACCTAGGTAGAAAGGTCAAAAACTCAACTCCTCAGTGATAGACAGTCTTTTATTTATTACATTCACATATATTTTTCACATTCTAAGCAATCAGCCTGCTGACAGAGACACAGATAAATAGAGAGATTAAATATGCTCAGAGCGCAGGCTTGTGTTTGACTGTGAATAAGCTGTTATGAGGAATAAAACTCAAGCGGCTCAGTGTAGCGTGTGTGACAGCACCAGCCTTGTTTGTTTGTCTTTTTTTTCCTCAAGTGTATTCTGAGTATTCTATTATCATAATGAGTAATTCATTTCAGCCTCTATGTGATGATTTGGGGCACTGTTTACCAGTGGTATGTGTATGTGTCAATCATGTTTGAGTATATGGCCTTCTAGACTAGTGGAAATAAACAGGCGGTTGATTTTGAAGGGGGCATAGTTAACAAACCTGCATTTACTGTGCCAGTTTATATAAACATAACTTGCTCTTATATCTTTCAGGCTAGAAATTGTAGCATGTCAAGTGTCCATCATTGTGGCAACATGATGGACTGGTAAGCAGGGATGTCTCTCTCTCTCTCTCTCTCTCTCTCTCTCTCTCTCTCTCTCTCTCACTCTCTCTCTTTCCTGATTGGTTTTGATGTTGGTGGCTCACATTTGTTTTTTTTCCTATTGAAGTTTTTCATCTAAGTGGATATTTGATTTAAATATGGATCTTTGCCTAAATGTGAGGACCAGATATTATAATGTTCTGAATTGAATGGTGAAGAGTGCAGCTGTGGTATAACACTGTCAAGTGTTCAAGGTTAAAATGAGGATTGTTAATGCATCAAGGCCTTTGGATTCTCTATGTCTCTCTCAGTCCATATGGTAGCTTACACCATGACATGATGGCTGTGTGTGTGTGTGTGTGTTTGTTTGTGTATTTATCCAACTCTCCCAGCATGAGCAGCATCATTAACTCGGGATGATCGAGTAACGGCTCATATAGCATGATCTGTCACACGCTCCCAATTATTCCGATTTTTTTTTAAGCCTGAAGAGACACAAAGAAGACATGAATTGTTTAAGATGAGTGCTCCTCCTGGAGGAAGGACTTGTGTCTGTGCGGCGTTTGACTGTCAGGTGTTCATTAATGTGAGCCAGTGTTTCTGTTAAGGAAACAACTACAAGGCATAGTTCACTGCGCACCTTAACTGTCAGTCAGTGGCAGGGTCACCATGGTGACTGCAATGTGGTGCAATCCATCATTACACCATGACATGGCACCTGTCTGGTGGAAAGTGCTCCCTCTCTCTCCTTGTCTCTCAGTCTATCTTGCCCTCTCTCTCCTTCTTTTTCTGTCTCTGCTTCCATCTGACAGCACACACACATACACTTACAATCCTTGTGAGGAGCTCCCAGTGACATAAATATTAACGGAGTTAAATAATACTATGCTACACCAAACCCTATCCCTGACCTTAACCTCATTCATATAATGAAACCTTTTGGTTCTTTAGATTTTTGACATAAAAAAAAAAAACAGCCCCCACTAAGATATAAAAACATGCCCCCACACACATACACACACACACACACACACACACTTCTTGCTCCACCAGCTGAATGTAATGACACTGGTTTGGTCAACATAAGCAGCACTCTGTTGATTGTGTAAACACACACACGCAGCATGAGAAGGAAACTTCTGTTACTTCACACACTGAGAAAGAAAATGTAACTCTTTTCATCTACACTTCTAAAAACTAAGAGGACTCTCCTGTCTCTCACACACAGACGGGACTGCTGGACTTGGGGTCAGAGGAATGTCTGGAGCATTCTCTCTACAGGTAAATACCCTTTATCATGCATCACACTCTTCATCATAGCCACTGAAATGTTGCCCTTCACTGCAGAGCTTTGTGTTTTCCCCGCTCTAGGATCATAAATTCTCTTTTAAACCCTTGCAGCACACCTTGATATAATTTCTGATAAAAACCCATAAAATATCTAGAATTATATATTTGTATTTCATGTTTAACAGGTATTGTGTAACCGTACTTGTCCTGATTCTTTCATAATGCGTTCCATCATATTTAATATTAAAATTCTGACAGCCAGTGACTCAGCTGCTCTGACAGCCAGGGGAAGTTCAATCCACCACCTGGGTGCATTCTATATGAGGTGAATTCTTTCATTAAATCTTGGGATTTAAAGGAAATAACTTCTTTTTTTTCATAGGAGCAATTCAACTGTAGAGAGCAAAAAGTGTTCCAGCAATATTTCATCTTATTTATAATATTTTCTCATGTGTAACGATCATAGATCATCGTCCCTGTTACCTATTTTTTGGAAGGTATTTAGCAGTTTTATTTTTTTTTATCTTAAAAAAGCATGTAAACCTTCACAACATTTACACCATGTGCTCTCAGGGGCTTCACTACATGAGAAATAGGGTGGAAATGTCAAGTCTGTTACCCACAAACCTTTTACTTAAGATAAGGTAACAGGGTTGGTTGTATTTTATTTGCCCCCTAAGCTGCAACCTGAATGCCTAGCTAATAAAAAAGCACTCAGTGCTTTTGTAAAAGTTTAAAAGTTTGAAAGTGTTCCAGTCTGACAAAATTGCTGGCAGCAGTACTAAAAAAAAGTAGCTGTTTCCTATAGATTTATGTATAAAATATGTGTGGTTGTCTGGGAAAATCTGCCGGATATCTCTGCTGCTGAATTCTGAAAAACAACCACTAAAGATGAAAAATAACTGTGCTGGTGGTTAGGGCAAAAATAGCTAACAAGTAGGATCTGTTTTTTTACCCTTTGTATCATAATTGGATTTTGTGATTTTGTGAGACTTAGGATCTTGCGGTGAGCTAAGGAGCTAAGGTGATTCTGCCTCCCTCTGTCAGCCATTTTGTCCCCTGCCATGTTAGTGGAAGATCACCGGGTGTCACTTTACATGCATACTCTCAGGTGTCATGTTTTATATATATATATATATATATATATATATATATATATATATATATATACATGTGTGTGTGTGTGTGTGTGTGTCACTCATCATAAAGCTGTCATGCCTGAGAAGAGAGGTGAGAAGCAGTAGAGTTTAGGAATGGAGGGATAAGGCATGCAGAAGAGGAGAGCAGAGAAGTGGCATGACCAATCAAGCCTGGAGAATAGAGAGAGAGGATTAAAGTGAGACGACGAGTGGAAAAGACAGGGAAGAAGAGACGAGATCATGACATAACTGGTTGAGAGGATGAGAGCAGGGGAATGGAGACTGGAGCTAGACGTCTAGAATAGAATTCTATAGATGATGGGCAGTTTTGGCAGATTTCCTATTTCCTTTGACCCAACATCGACTTAGGCATCCAAAAAAAGAGACTAAGTGCTAAGAATGCTATAATACACAGACCAGAGAGAGTAAGGGAAGGGGATATGAGATACTACCGTATTTGCTGTTTCTTTGTAGAACCTTGACAACACGATGTACATTTGAAAATATTTGAATTTGAAACTATAGTTTTCTCTGACACATTTCTGTTCTTTGACTTCTGTACATTTTTTTTAGGAATCTTACTAGTAGTGACAGTAGAGCAGGATGCTAAAATTGACATTTTGGACATTTCTGCTTCTCATGAATAGCTATGTGACAATAGAGCTGTCATTAGAACAATAATACCACAAAATCACAAGTTATGAGAAGTTATTTGATACATTTCTATACCCATCACTGTGTTGTTTGTTTTACTGATTTTACTGATCACTATTTGTGACTATTCAACCAATGCTAGACTGCCATCTAGCTATATTTACCTCATTGTTAGTGTATGTTGAATGGAATAGAAACCCTGTTTATATGAAACACTCTTATAGTGGGAGTCCATGCGAAGCAAGTACTGTTCTTTCAAGACTACTTTAGCCAGAGGTATTTCAAGAGCTAATTTTTTTTTGCCTAGAAACATTAGAACATTATAATTTGTAAACTAAGGTCTCAATCGGTATAATTCATCCTTTCAGAGATGGGGCCGTGGTTTCTGGGGAAATAATTTGTGGTTATGTGTGAACAAACAGTGGTGCAGCAGGTATCGTTACTGCCTGGCAGCTCCATGTCTTCAGTTCAATCCTTGTTCACTTGTTTCACTTGTTCGCATGGGCTTCCTACAGGCTCTCTTGTTTCCTTCCAAATCCCTGCTGGTCAGTGGACTGGCTACACTAAGAATTGCTTCTAGGTGTGAAGGAGTGTGCAGGTGTGAATGAGTGTGCATGATGCCCTGGGATGAACAGGTATCCTTCACACACAGTGTTCTCAGGATAGGCTCCAGATTTCCCTCATCCCTGACCAGGATAAAGTGGTTCCTGGAGATGAATGAATGAAGGAATGTTACTGACACTGTCATATGGGTCTGATCAGTATTGCTCCAGTGTTGGAAAGCTGGATAAAGCTGGATGAACCTACATATAAACAGCTTTGCTAAAACTTTCTCTAATGTTTCTAATGTCTGTCTCATCCAAAGACCTTTATTGTTAGTGTAATGGTTGTAGTCTCGAGTTATATATAGTTACGCACTTCTAAAATATGTTGACAAAATTCAGCTGTTGTTAGGCTGCCATTACAAGTGAGTATTTAGAAAACAGGATTTTTTTTCTCAGTTGTTTTCTCAGTATAGGGAAAAAATGATAGATGCAGTGGATAAAGATTATGTTTAAAACACTGGGTTTCAAAAGGTTACGAAAGAATGACGAATATTTTGACACTAACCAGGTGAAACTGCTGCAATTAAATTTGGCAGTGCTCCAGTGGAGGCATAATTTGTTGCAATATGAGTGAGAGGAAACATCTGTGCATATCTCAACAGTTTATCTTTACTTAGTGACTACCAGTTCTATTGCCTGGTAGTTCCAGTTCTATAACCTTTCTCCATGAAATAAACTAATACTGAGGTACCATGGTAATTTTTCCTATGCAGTCAGCATTGTTTAAAAAAAATCTAAAGCATGAAAACCCCATGTCAGAACCTCAGGAATATTAGAACATATTGTACTCATAGACACATGGAAGAAAGATGTGATAGCAGGGTGTTGGGGAAAATAGAAGATGAAATAAGTAAAGAATAGAAGAAAAGGAGTCTTCTGCTACTAGAAGACCAAATTCTCTAGGGATCTCTGAGCTAACAGAACAGAGTGTGAGAGATTCCCTCTCTTCAGCTGTTACAGTGACCGTCTCAGCACAGTGGTTCAGTGAGGATGATTCGGACTTTAAATTCGGCTCAATACACCAGCTTAGAGACTGAAATTTAAATACAGTACATCCCACCAGCTTTTCTGCTTGACGTTGATTAGGCAAAGCAGGGTCGTGCTGGGATTCGGAATGGAATCTCCTGTAATACTCGAGCAAATAATAAAGATGAGTTTTGGCTTCAAACTTAATTAAATTACCCTTGAGCTCCCCTGACACTAAGGCAGTTACTATGGCAACAGCGAAAGCCCCCTTTAGTTTGGGAAGCGTTGGAATAGAAGATATTGAATGAGCTGGTTCCAAGCCCATGACTGTGTATGCATGGTGTGGAAATAAGTCCTTTGTCATCAAAAAGCATAAACTCAGGGTTTTCAGGTGTTAATCTTATTTCCCTTTGCCAGGCTGATGATAAAAGAAAGGCCACTCTAGCAGAAAGAGATCAGGACACAGCACTTTATCGGGCCACCAGCGTGCAGAACACATCCCGTGAGAGATTTCTGTGGCAAACCCCAGTGCACAGGAGAGGGAGCGTTCCCCAGGCATCTCTACTCACAGCACCCCCTGTAGGTGGAAGAACGACTCCCAAACACAGCAGCTCTATATCCTCTATCACAATCACCTCCAGGAAGGTCATCCGTTCTGCAAGCCTGCCTGATACTAGCATATCTGGCCAGGATAGAGACAGGGAAGCCAGTCCTATGGCCCTAAACAACCACATCATTGACCCAGATTATACGAACACTCTATGCCCGGCAGAGGTCATTCCACGGAGGAAAGCCCTTGTGGTCAAAATTACTGAGCAACGAGTAGAGACCAGTAGATTTCTGCAGCCAGGTGCTAAAAATGGTCCAGTCTATAGTTTCCCCTCAAGTAAGACTATTGGAGAAAACTATTTCTCATGCCTCTCCACTAGAAGGAGCTCTGATCTTGCAGCTTCTAATCTCTCCAGCGTGAAGAACCACCCCTTACTAGCTTCCTTAAGTGTGACTGGTGGAGATATGTCAAAAATGACCCAAAAAGTGGAAAGTCAATCTCAAGTCCCCTCTTGCCTAGCCACCCAAGAAACCCAGACGCCAGTGGTGCTTCGGAGGAAAGCCACCATTATCAAGGTGCAGGAGCATAGAGATACCTTCAGCAAAAAGGATGAGGACCATAGAAGGAAAGTGGCCTACAGGCACAGCTTCAGTGGCCTCAACGTCACTGACATGAAACCACAATTAAACAATGAATGCATGTTTTCTGGATCTGAGATGCAAGTTGTTAGTAGCAAGACCAAACTATACAAATCCACAATGTCCCTCCAGCTGACATCCTCCAGTGGACCTCGTCTGGATGACTCACACACTTCAAGAGGTTCCCAGCCCCGGAGGCCTGCTAGTTGTTATGCTAGTCTGTTTAGCCCTGTTGAGCCAAATGCTGATGGTTCACAAGATGCTGCAGTTCACAGCACCATTTCTGTGCTTCCCCACGAGACAAATATTGACCCTGCTTGCTCCGCTGCCAGCAGCTCAAACAGGTGTTGGAGCACTGAAGGAGGAGCAGGGAGCCATGACAAGATTTATCCAAGTACAGAGAGCTCTGCTTCAGATAAAGGGCAGAGCAAGAGAGAGTCTGCTCTCCCGAGGAACCAGCCTTTAACTCTCATCAAAGTACCAGGTAGGAAACCTCACACTGTTTTCAGATGAATGCATCCAGATTCATGCATGCTTTATGGACTGTGTGGCTGTGATCATTTGTGCCAGTCAACTGCTGAGAGCGAAGCTTATGCTATGAAAGTGCAGTTCTGCGCACACACACTCAGGTTGTCCAAAGCTCATGTTAGTTTTGATACATAATTGATCACAGCGAGTCAGGGAATGGGGATGAGAGTGAGAGTTTAATTGAAGCTACAGTACACACAGCAGATATGTACATTGCTGACTTCTTTACAGCGGTGCCCTGAAGCAGATCATTATCACACCTGCTCTCTCTCACTCTTCCTCTTTCATGTTCTTATTTTCTCCGGTTTTCATTTTCCCACGCACCTCTCTGCATGCATATTATATTGCTACCCTGCTTCTGGCTACATTGCGATTATTTCTCAGGAATTTAGCAGTGTGAAAGCTGACAGCAAATTTCACAGTAACCGAATGAACACACACACACATATATACTGTATATTCTAATACATTATATTCCCAAGCTGATGCACAGACACTAACATACACACATATCAGTATATCAGTGTGTATCAGCATTCTGGACACATACTCTTTGGTGCATGGGTTCTTTCCCAGAAAGCTCAACCCATGAGACCCACGATGCTATAGTGGCCTGGAATGCAGCTGCCATTATAGCCAATATAAAGCTGCAGAGTGAGCAGAAGAAGAAAACCCAGACCAATGGCAACACCAGTGGAGGGAGAGACTCCACATCCCAGAGCAAAACTGCAGGTAAACTTTCAACCTAAACATACTAGGATACTTATTGAGGATTAAAACATGACAGGGTGTATGATGGTATTGTGGTGTGATGCAGCCCAAAGCAAAGTAGACTTACTGTTACCATTCACTCTTAAGTTCTTGTTGTCACTTACATTATAAATAGTCTCTCACCAGCCTCTCTTGAAATTAGTAAGACAAAAAAAATTCTAAAATCTTTTTACAGAGAAGAAAGTGCAAAGCACTCCTACTGCTATTTGAAGACTTTCCCGTGTACTGTAGAAAAACTCAAAGGAACAGCTTTACCTCTGACTGAACTAAACATTTCCTCACAGAAAATCTCACCATACCAGCAATTACACACATTTTTAAATACACTTACAGAAACATCATCATCAAAGGCATGTTGCAATATTTACATTTCTGAATAACTAAATAATCAATTAATAATTATACTTGTTTGTACCTGTCTGTCATATTTTCTAACAAATTTAGTACATATAATTTAGTAAATTTAGAAATATTTCTCACAATATAAACAAACTAGTAGCCAAATTTAAATCACCATGGCCCTGACCAGGCGGTTACTATGAATGAATGAATGAATGAATGAATGCATTTTCTACATTCACATTAATAAACAAGTTCTTTCATTGTTCAACAAGCTTCATATCTGACCACTAGATCACATTAAAGTAAAATCCTCCTGCTCCTATGACTTTTTTTTTTTTTTTGCATCCATTGGGATACTGGTTCTGATGCACACCTCTAGTCTTAACCAAATGCCACATGAAGCTTTCTGGCAAAAAAAAATATTGCACCTCTTGTTTGTATCTGTGTATGTATCCATTTAGAACATGGCTCTTAATGTCTTATCTTAGATTTTGTAGTCACTGGTACTTTGGCTATGCCACACCACATGTGACTCCTAGGTAAGGGAGGGTGCAAAATCTGTCAGACTCAATCAGGACTGTAGAACCCCTGCTCTGTAAAGCTTACAGATTTACAATATACACACTCATCTTGTTCAGAATGCACACTGAACATAGAAATATTCAGAGGAAAACTCTTATTTATTAACATGCACATACTTTACACTAATGGATGGTTTCATTAACAATTTTGAATAAATTTAAAATGTGAAAAGGTACTTGTAGGCTGATAGTTTCACAGATTTACAAGTAGGGGGGTGTTTAAGAGGTCTTTAGCATAATCGTCTGGCTCAGGGGTATGATAGTGAAGCCTGAAATGCACTGGCTTTAATATGCTCAGGGCGGTAAGTGTCTCTGGGCTCGGACTCTCTCATGTGTGTAATGGTAATATTGTTTTAGCTCAAGCTCATGGATCAGCCACAGGATATGAAATGGTTCTCGCCATAAACCTAAACTGTCCAGGCAGGACTTGGCTATAATAAGGCCCAGCCAATATGATTTTTCTTTCTCTAAAACAATTTAAAGGAGCTAAAATTTAGATAGCTGATAATATCCATAGATATAATTTTCAATTTATGGAGACACCAAGAGTTTGGGTTAAACTGGGCTTTAGTAATATTGTTAATTTATTAAATCAAAATAACCAAAATAAACTGCAATATACATATTAGAAAGACACATAAACATAAGTAGCTATAACAACTTTAAAGCAAACCCTAAAGTTTCCCCCATCAGAAAAAAGTATGTGTGCCTTTGTAGCTCAGCTAATTTCTGGAGCTAATTTCTAGGCCAGAAAAAATGTAAATTGAGCCTGAAATGAAGAAACTATTGATATGAAGAAACACTGCAAATTAGAAAGTTATTTTCTAAGATGCCTTGACTTATGGTGATATGAGGCAGCATGCGAGTGTGTAAACTCACCATGTGCTTAAGGGCAATCTATGAACCATTGTCAGGGATCCAAGCAGGGGTCCAGAGTACAGACAGACAACAACAAACTAAAATGATTCACAACTGTAAGGGGAAAACAGGTGAGGGTCAAAACTAGAGTTTTAAAAAAAACATACAGAACTGGTAGTAGAAGTCATGGCTTGGACTTAAAATATAAATATATAAATGCATGATAACAACAGTGTATACGCTGACAAAAAAGTCAAGGACTGAACACAGAACAGGTGAACACAGAAACAACCTATGACAGGACTGTGAAAGAGACAGAACTAAAAATGAAAGCGCATGATAATGTAAACATGATGTGAAAGCACCGCTTATTGAACTGGAAACATACATCAAGAGGGGAATTCATGGCACTTTACATTAAATACATTTTTTTGAATTCTAATTCTAATTACTTTAATTAATTAATTCTACAATTATTACACGTCTAGTGATACTTACAGATTGGTTTAAAAGATGCCAATATCTCAGTGTAGCCTTAATATCAGCCAATTTTATGAGCCAACCAATATATCAGTGCGGTCCTAGCACATATTCCTCTTTTCATATTTCCAATTTCTCAGTATTTATCTCCTTACAAGGTGTTACTATGACAGATATTTTGGAGTTTGATTTACTACTCCAAGGCATGCAACTGTCACTGTATTTGTCTTAAGAATTGTGTTAATGTGTGTTATCTTACGTCAGGGGCCAGAGCTGATAAAGCAAATATTGCTGAGCAGAGTGGAACAGCTTCCTGTCCTGTGGAGAGTGAGACAGCAGCACATATGAAGCTGTTGACCAAACATGCAGAGTTTGCTCCAGTTGTGACCGCTGATGACTTATTATCACGTTCTCACACACACGGTGTAAGTCAAGCTCTAATTCTGGATGAAAGATAATGGAAAAACCCCTGAATTTTTCTAGGCCTCACTATGGCAAAATTAATGCTTATTAATAAGTTACATCATGGCCATTACAGTGAGTGCAGGGTCAGCTATGTGTGTCATTACAGGACGCTCTGGAGCATCAGTGGTCAGATTTCATCAGGCAGTCTCAGGCACAAGAGAGACACCTGCTCAACACACACAAACACCAACACTATCACCAACTATCCGCTCAGGGACAGAGAGGTGAGCAACACACACACACACACACACACACAATAATACACACATCATCACCAACACCAATGTCTGCTCATGGACAGATACACATATACATGCCTTATATAAACAAATATATCATTAAGATTACCAAAAACTCATAAGGGAACCAAGACATGGCCAACACTCACATTCAGAGGAAGGAAAGTGCATTAATAGTATTCTGTACCCTCCAGGGTTGGGGGTTCAAAACCCGCTTCCGCCCTGTGTGTGTAGAGTTTGCATGTTCTCCCCATGGTTCGGGTTCGGGGGTTTCCTTTGGGTACTCCAGTTTCCTCTCCCAGTCCAAAGACATGCGTTGTAGGCTAATTGGCAATTACAAATTGTCCATACTGTGTGAATGGGTGTGTGAGTGTGTGTGTGCGATTGTGCCCTGTAATGGACTGGCATCCTGTCCAGGGTGTCCCCCACCTTGTGCCTCGAGTTCCGTGGGATAGGCTCCAGGCTCCCCACTACCTTGTGTAGGATAAACTTTACAGAGAATGGATGGATGGATGGATGGATGGATGGATATATACACAATAACAATAACAATACGTATATGGTGTAATGTAGCGCAATTCTAACAGCAGAGCTTCGCATTAAAACACAGCATTATAGTAATACAAAGGTATATTAAATTAAGGAAACTGCTATATATACACACATTAATAAGTATAAAATAATTCCTAATCCTAAAAAACTTTCAAAAGCAATAGGATTTGACCCATGTGAAATTGCTGCCTTTATTTTATGAAACCTGATTGTAGCATGATCTAAAGTAAGACCTAAATTATTGGTAATATTTATGGAAATGACTGTAATTAAAATACCTGTACATTTTAAATACATAAAATAGAAATAGAAACATAAAATATTCCAGTTCAAAGTTCTAGTGTTATAGATGTGTTTAAATGTGCAGTATTCAGTTGTGAAGTGGAACTGCAACCACCTGTTGCACAACACTTTTACAGAGGAGATCTCGCCCCCTGCTGGACCAAAGTGCCAAATACACAGAAGCAAAAATGCCTGCAATAGCTTTCAGTACTAACATACAGCATCTGTTGCAAAATAACTGGATTATCATAAATGGATTATCACTGAGGCATTGATCTTATATTTATAAACAGTAGTGCACACTCTCAGAAAAAAATATTAATGGTACTATTCCTTTTCTTGTCGTTGTGGTGGTACCCTTATCTTTTTTACCCCTGATATGTATCTTTTAACTGGAAATGTGGATACCTTTAAAATGTTGAAGATAATTGGACCATAATTACCTTTAGCTTTAAAGTTCTAGGTAAAAGATACATACTAAAGGTACAAAAGGTGTGCACTTGAGGATCCCCATGACAAGGAAAGCTACAGTTTAGCACCCTTTTTTTCTAAGAGTGCAGGTCAATGGTAGTATGGGGCGTTTTGGTCTAGTATTATTCAGTTCATGTTAAATTCAGATTGGTTTCATTGAAGAGCTTGACTGCCTGAATGACGTATGCTGTAAATATATCACTCTGAAAAAAACATTAATTTTGGGTTTAGGTCTCAGAATCTTTTCAAAAGCCTTCGCTTTGATATCCAGATGACGGTATGACACAGAGCACCATGTTGGCATGAAACCTTTCCTCTTTTGCTGTTGTAGCATTGCTCCCATATAATTCAAATAACTTAGCAAATGCACTACAACAGTGCCAATAGACTTTCTGTTGCTAAGTCCTTATAGTAGATACAGTAGGCCCAGTTCAGTAATGTATAGATCAGAATCATCTCTGCTTTACAAAACCTGCACAAAATTCACAGTTATGAACGTAGAGTGAGAGTGGAAGTGTGGTAATGAGATGGGTGTGTGTTCTGCAGATAACATTTTCGAATCGGCAGACCAAAATATCTTGGGGAAGCAGATGCAACAGCAGTTCAGACAGTGAGTTCTAATCTGAGCTGTAGTCACATACCACATTTCCTCTGCCTCTCTGTATCTCTCATACCCCTTTTTCAGTCTCACTTACTCCCTCCTCCCGATATTCCTGTATCATCTCTATCTCTATTCGTTGTGAGTGAGGAGTTTTGAGTCCCTGACTGCAGGGCTTTACTGCTCTCATTGCATTTTTCCCTCAGCCTGTTTGTCTCCATACTCCTGAAGAAACTCCATCTGATATGAGAAGTTTGTGTTATTATGTTTCAGGCTGATTTTGAAAGCAGGAAAGCCTCACGGTAAATAATCTCAATTGATTGAGAGTGTTGTATGGACCAGCTTCTCTGCACTATCGTTCAGCTGAAGCTGTCGGGTTGGTAATAACCTCTGCAAACCACCATGACTAATCTCTCGGTCTCTCTTTATCTTCAGATTTGGTGAGTGTGAGATATGTGTAAGATAAACTAACCAACACAGACCTTCGAGACCTTTTTTATTGGGCCCACAAGATAAGACATAACCTACTAAGGATAGTAGGATTAAATGCAAACTACAGCTCCAAGGACACATTTCTCAGTGCCAATAAAATAATAAATGAATTAAATTCTATATTAGACCTAAATTGGGTGCTGCAGTAGGTAGAGTTTCCACCTCACAGCTCACTGGCTCGATCCTGAGCTTGTATTACTGTCTGTTTTGCATGTTATCCCCATGTTTGTGTGGGTTTCCACCTGATTTTTTCAGTTTTCTCCCACGTTCCAAAAACATGCCAGTAAGTGCCCTAGATGTGTGCATGTGTGTGTGTGTGCACATGATGCCCTGTAATGCACTGGTGTCCCAAGGTGTATTCCTGCCTAGTGTTCCCCGGATAGGCTCCTGAGCCACCACGACTCTGACCATGATAAACAATCACGGTCAGGTCATGGTTACTGAAAGTGATGCCTTGGAAAAGGGATAGAGTACTTTAAATAAAGAAAAATGTCACAAATTAATTGCTTTTAGAGCTCTTTATGTGAATTCATGGTAACTAAGTTTACTCTTTTTACCCTTTACATCCAAGTCAAGTTTGTCATCCAAGTCCACAAACATTAAACTTCCAGTCAAGTGGAGTTAATTCACATCCACTTAACTGAAGTGTACATGGCAGTGTCCTTATTGAGCAGCATTAACTATCTAGACAGCTGTTAAAACCCATTCACTTGAATGAACATAAATACTGAATGCAACCTCTCTGGTAGTGGTTCATTTCGCATACACCTCATACGCTATGTTAATTAGGATATTACATTAGCAAGGTTGACTAGTTGAACTTGTTCATAAGTGATTTTTTTTTCCCTGCATAGATTTTTGGCACCCTCCAGGGTACTCTTTTGTCTCCCCTGAGTCACTGCTTCAAACACCTTGATAAGGTGAAAGATAAAAGGTGCAGGTACTTTATGCTCTAAAATCCCATGAATTGTGACTTGAAAACGCACTTTTGTCTTAACCGACAGAAATTGTAGCACATTTACTGAGGTAAAGGAGAGGAAAGAGGTCGAGAGGAGAAAAAAAATGGAGGAAGTGAGGTTAGTGTCTCAGACGAACAGGCTTTAAAAAAAAAAAGTACGGATAACACACACACACACAAACACACACACACAGTCATTCATTCATAAACCAAGAAAAGCCCTGTTTGACAAGTTGTCCAAGATCAGATGGTGTCTTCTTCTCGTGTCAAGCAGCAAAGTGATCTAAATGAAGTCCATCCATAATTTTATTCAGTTTTTTTTAACATCATTTTATTTTGCCAAGTCTTTCATGTGGCAAGGTAATTCCAACAGAGAGCATATCAGGAGGTGGTCCATTAGGAGGTTCAGGAGGTTTGTTGGCCAGTCCCACATTTAGCTCTGCTGACCTTTCATCTTCCAGTACGTGATCTCAGGTGATTAAGATATCATCACTCTCTCCATGTTGCATCAGCTCCTGATGGTAAGCTTTCGCCGAGTGGTATCTCCATGGAAACTTTTAGGGGGAGGCCTTATATTCTCTCCTGCCACAGTGTTATGCACAGCATGTTAGCCATGGTGGAATCTGCTGGCAGCACATGGTGGAGGAGGGCCTTCCTTGATATCAGCCTTCGTTCTGCTGGTTGGTGGTTAAAGAGGGGGTGTCTGTGATCGCTCACTTGGTGGGTTCTCTCTGTCTTCTTCTTATAACTGTTCTTCTCACATCTGGGTGGAGCAATATCTGCCAGGATGTAGAGGCTGTCTGTATTGGTAGCTCTAAGGCACCCTGTGATCATTCTACATGTACTGTTAAGGGCAGAGTCAAGTTTGGAGACATGTGTTGATCTCTCCCATACATACTCTGCAGTAGAGTAACAGAGGGCTAGACACTAATTTACCAATGATGTTATTCCAAACATACACTTTAGACTTGTTTTTTTTTTTTTTGATGTGCATTTTAAAGGAAAGAGTTCTATCCAGGGTGACTCCGAGGTACACGAGGAACTCGCAGGAGTAAAGGTACTCCATTCCAGCGGGATGTAGGTAGGCCGTAGGCCAGAGGTAGGCCGTTCTTGAGTCTTCGCCATCTGCTCTTCTTGCCACCCAGCTTGACAAAGAACATCCTGTTTTTGAGCATGCTCCCAAACAGCTCTGTCAGGTGGATATCTCTTGTCTTGTCCAGCATCTTCTGAATTAAGTGCCTGTGTTTGACTGCTACGTACACTGCGGAAAGGTCGACAAAAACTATAGCTGTCACCATCCCCTTCTCATATCCATGTCAGATGGCTGTAGCTCATATGCACCAGACTGAATGAAACTGTTTGCACAACTCCTTTATATATTATTTAATTCATGGCAACTATTTAAAATTTTCTTTGCTGTTCATCTGTGTATATTATTTGCCATTCACCGCCAAGTAAAGGAACTGAGTTTCTCTCTTGGGGAAACTTTCTCTTGAGGAAATGGATGAGTTCTTTTTCTTAAAATATTAACCAGCTTTGCTAAGATACATTTAGCACTCAGGATTAAAGTGTCGAGACAATATCTTACGTCTTTGAGGGACAAGGAAAGGTACAATTTAGTACCCCTGTTTTGCTATACTCAGCCTTCTTTTTTTGAGAAAACTGTGTGGTTGGTCCCACTTTTGTTCCATAAACCCATAAAGCATTGTTCCAGCCCTGATTCTAATGGGTCAGAGCCCATATAAATGTGCAATAATGAGAGAAAGGCCCTTTGTCCTACATGCTCGATTACTCGCTGTAAAGAGCAGCTCGCTGTGTTCCAGCAGTCACACCACAGAGGAGAAAAACTGGCTCTTAACTCTGAAATATGATGGCTGTGTGCAGGCTCTACACAGTACAGGTTAATTGAGACGTTTGGTATTTTGATTTTAGTGACTGACTGTGTGTGTGTGTTGAAAGAATATATGTATATATTTTTACCAAAACAAATGTGGAGCTAAAAGCTACAAATCACTTTCTTTTGGGTATTTAAGGATAAGGTTAAGGTTAAGGTTAAGCAATAGGGACTTATTAGCTGTATTTACACACTAGTGAAATATTTCACAATATCCTAACACATAATAAGAATAATAAGAATAATAAAAGAATAAGTAAGGAACAATACACTTGGGGGAATGCTCTTATAGGAAAATAATCCACAATGCAGTGGTATGGTGAGGCCTCAGTCGAAGCAATGTCACTGTTAACTCTGAAATGGATTATTTTCCTATAACAGCATGCCCTGAAGTGGTTTATTCCTCTCATCCCACAGGAATTTGTCAACTATTACAATTTCTAATTTATTAACGAATGACATCATGCTTTTTAACCATTTATAGTTACATTTAACGTTGTGTAACATTCATGAGGGAAGTTAGTTCCTGTTATCACTTATAGCAGCTAGCACATATAGCAGCTATAATCAGTCATTCACTCATTGCCTTCTATTTTATTATTTTTTATAATGGGTAATAAGACAAAAAATACAGTTTGTCATGTTACCAAGAAACCAGAATGTGCAAAGTCCTCTGAAGACTTTGAAGACTTTTCCATGTTGGAAAACTTACTGACTATTACAATGCACTGACACTGGAGTCTTCCATAAATTTTAAATAATCTCCTTACAAAAAAACTTTACCATGTCAATGATTGTACATTTTTCTTTGTTAAATAACAGCACTTTTTTTTATTAAATAATAAAAATCTGTTTATTATTAGTCTTAGATCATGTGGATCATCCACCATACATCCCTGTGTATGAACTATAGAAACTATAGACTACAGAACTATAGAAACATTAACATATTAGAATATTAATATACATTAATATAAACTCATGTGATTTATGGCCAGCACTATTGTCAGAGCTGCTGTTATAGAAAATTAACATCTTATAATCAATCAGAATCAAGAATTCAACAACAGTGGGGTATAATAAGATTATGGATCAGTATAGCAAAGCATAGATTTAAAAAGATCTGATTATAAGTAATTAAAAACTGAAATACAAATCCACATGTATCAGTAAATATCAAATATCAGTGTCAAGCTTTTCAACATGGTAATGACAAAAAGTGTCCACTAGATGACAGTATTGACCAGCCTATAACAAACTGCTGACACACTGCTACTTCAAAAAGCTGATAGAAATCTAAGTTTAGCCATGTTTGCACCATGATTAATTTCAGAATAATATTATAAACACAAATATAGGTTTATATGTTATGCACTGTCATTTAGTGAGCAGCCAACACTAGTGTGTGTGTGTGTGTGTGTGTGTGTGTGTGTGTGGTGGCTGGGCACATGTTCTGGCAGGCCACAAGTTTCTCTGTTGAACAGCTTCATTGTGCTGTGTGTGTATGAGCCAGTGTTCAGTGGGGACAAATGGCCAATGGTCCTGTCATGCACTCACGCGCACACAGACACACACACACACACAAATCCTCAACTTACTATCATTGTGATTATTGACATAAACAGGTAAATATATATATATATATATATATATATATATATAATATATATACACATATATATATATATATATATATATATATATATATATATATATATGTAAAATTAAACATGTCCACACAAATATAGCCAAATATCATTGCCCCTCTCTCTCTCTCTCTCTTTCTCTCCCCCCTTATTTGACAAGTTTAATTAATCGACCCATTAATTAAATCGACACAGTTTTCTTTCTCCGTTAACACTATTACATTTCTCATTATAATGAGGAGCAGGCAAACAACACATTACACAGTTATTTTATCTCATGTTTATGTATGTAGTGACATTAATTGGGAGTTTGGTTGTGACTTGTTTGTATCCTTTGTTTGTATCATTTTTTAAAAATATTTTATGTATAAAAACATCAAGTTTTCATTTTTCACAGAAGTAATAATAACAATAATAATAATAATAATAATAATAATAATAATTATTATTATTATTATTATTATTATTATTATTATAAGAAGAAGAAGAAGAATATAAAAGATTATTAATATGCATACATGTTATATAATATGTATGCATATTGATAAGGTTCTGTAAAAAAAAAGAAGACAAAATGAAAAGAAAAAAAAACACATCTTGTATTTCAGAGACTAGAGTGTCACCCCGTCTGTACTCAGATATAGGCACAGACTTCAAGATTCAGTTATTACTTGGGAACACATCTATTTATTCTATTTGAATACACTATTCGAACCTCAAAGATTTCACCGCAGCAGAAATATTCAAAAATACTCCATTTCACTAGTCTGCTTTTCCCACTTCTGTGCTATTTCAGTTTAACTTTGATGCTGTAATATATGGTATATTACTTGTTCCTTGCTGTTTGTGATTGCTTGCTTGGTTCTCTTGCAGAAGGTTTTGGATCTGGTTCTGAATAGAGGGAAAGACTGAAACAGTGGGAGAGAGGTTAATGAGCTCATTTTGCTGCTGTGTGTCCGGTCTGTGCCAGCGCACTGAAGCTCCCCGAAGACTCTCCCTCATCCTCACGCTGCAAGCACAACGACTCCAATAACACAATGCATTTCACTAATGAAAATACTCTACATTTATCAAATGACTTCTTTATTAGTGATTACTGATTACCGAGATTAACCTTGCTGAATGTAAGAGCAGGAAATTTACTAAAGTGTGCTACATTGAGGACATTTCAGACTATAGCTGGACATCACAGTTAATGTGTGCCTTAAAGTATTTTAAGTTAGTAGCATCAAATAAAATATTAAATATGACTCATTTTCTATCAGCTTTTTAAAATCCTGTGATATATATACTGTATATCAGTTTACTTTTTAACTGTGGCTATGAAACTTCTTCATACAGCAATATCATGAAGTCTCCCGTAACCTTTAAAGTGCAGGATTTCTGAGTTTAAAAAGTGTTAAATGATCCTAGCAAATTGCTGGTGTCATTATATGAAATACACACAGTGACATTTATCACTGCAAGCTTTTATGTTTTTTTTTTTTTTTGCCAAATTGGCTGTCCATGGTGCAGTCATGATATTAAAATGATTTAATATTTAATTGCTCCTAAATGTTAAATGACCAATTGACCTTATCTGTGTATAATATAGTGCATGGACTGAATGTGATTAAAGCAAACGAAGAGTTTTGTATTCTAGCACCTATTTGCTATCGAGCTTAAATTCTAACTCAGAGTCAAACTGAAATGGACTGAAGGACATTGCTGATGTCTTGAGCCAGCAAAGATGTGGTAAGTGTGTAAGAATGCAGACGGGATTCCCCTTGAGGGCGAAAGACCTCTGTGTTTTCAAACGTGATCACATGTCACAGCACCGGATGAAGATGCCTGAAGGTTCCAGTGATTAGTTTTAGTCTCATGATCTTGAATGGCAGAAGAGCTGTTTCTCCAGAATAATCTTCCTTTCTCCTTTTTCTGCTAATGTTATATAAAACGTGACTATAATGTCACTATTTGTAAAAAGAACATGCAAACTATCTAAGACAAGATATATTTTTCCTCCAGTGAAGGAGGTCATGTTACATAACTTTTAGTGCAACATCATTATCTGCTCTCTCTTTCTCTAGACGTCCAGACAGAATTGGAGCTGTCGGAATAAAAATGACTCCTAAATGTGGTACCGGAAGTACCCACGAATAAAGAGGCTATTGTCTGTTGGCTGGTAGATGAGATATGAGAGATGAATAACCCAGGGTACCATGTGTCACCATGTTCTCTGCTTAATATTACAAGCTTTGACACTAATATTTAGGCAAATATGCAACACAACCCCATCTGCCAAAATAGGTTTCATTGATAAAATAGGTTTTGTTCTCTGCGGTAAATACACAGATTCAGCAGGCTGTTACATGATGGAAGGATTTATACAAATGTTCTTTCCTTCCTAAGATCTTTTTTTCATGTAAACAAGAATTTCAGTGGTTGTGTCACAAATGCTACATCGGCAAAATGAGGTTCAAAAAATATGTTCTTCTTTTGTTTTTCTTTTTCTTTTAAAAACCACAGGTCTTAGAACAGACCACTGCCTTTTGGACCAACTAATTTCGGGGCATGAACAGGCTTAGCGTTCACACACAATGCATGTCTTATTCTTACAGTATAGTGTTGGGTTTCAGATTTGATGCTGATTTTGCATCCGAAGTGACTGAGACCAGAGAATGCACAACAAAAGAACAGAAGATGTTATATACAATATTTATTCTGGATGTTTGTGTTTTCCATATGAAAAATATTGCTGGAAAGAGATGAAGAAGTGTGAAACGTTCCAGGATGTTGATTTCACTTCAGAATCAGAAGGATTTCTGAGAGACTGGTGTGTACACTGGTGTGTGGTGTGTATTGAGAAGCACTTAAAAATGATGGTATGTTTCGAATGTTCTTGCGAAAGGAGAAACACTGCAGACAGTAAGAGTTTTTTGCATGTGTTAGAACTGACTAAACATTTTGGATATCAGAAGGGTGTGTTAAAGCACTTTTACAGGCAGTACAGAACGAGATAGAACATTTGTCATACTGTAGCTGAGTACAAATGGTGAATTAGTTATCCTGCTTTTGGAGTACCAGTAGCAACACCTGTGTCCTGCCTGCACCTGTTAAAATAGACCATTGCCAGACAGTTTAGTTGTGAAGCCTTGCACACACCATGTGCTGGTGTTTAGACCATTCCTGGCAGTCTAGCTTTGCAACCCAATGCTTCTAGATGTCAGTGTACTCTATTAGTTGTTGCATCTATCCGTATCGATCTATTTATGTTGAAGCCTAGTTATTTTCAGGATCTCTTATTAATCCAGTCTAATAATCTGTTTTTGTTACATTCACTATTTCCTTGGTTTTAGTTTAAGGATATCTAACCATGCTGAAATATCCACCTTGGTCCAAACAGCTACTGACTGCCAAAACACTAGTCAAACCAATAGCAGGCTCACAGGGGCCCCAGTGCACCAATGGTTTAAAAAAAAATAAATGCTGTGAAAGTGCCCTCTAGGATGCCCTTATGATTGATATAACATGATAAATGCCCTCTAGGGTGCCCTTACAGTGGAGAAAATGTGATGAAGTGCTCTAATGGCTCCCCTTCAAATGGAAAAAAACATGATGAAGTGCCATCTAGGGTGCCATTCCACTAAAGAATCCATGACGCCTTATAGAGTTCCCCTATGTATTTTCCAAGGAAAGATAATGAATTGTCCTTAGTTGCCCTTCCAGCGGAGAAAATGAGATGCAGTGCTCTATAGGGCTCCCTACAGGCTTCCCTATGCTAGAAAATGAGATGCAGTGCCCTCTAGGCATGAGAAAATGTGCCCTCTAGGGTGCTTCAGTAGTAGAAGAAACGAGTTAATGCCCTCCATGTGCCGTTTTTTTGCCCTTGTCCTTCAGATGGCCTGTGTCTGCTCCTGAAACAGTTCCTGAATTACCGCTACCAGTGCAACACCATAAGACAAAAAAGCACATGACAGAACAGCAGTTAGATTTTCTCAAACATTGATCAGTTTAGCCCAATAATGAGAAAGCTGCACAATAACTTACCAGCTGGCTGTGATGATCTGCCAGCTTGACCTGCTCGGACTGTGTTTTGGAGGCTGGTTGCTGATCAGACCAAGCTGGATATTTCAGCAGGGTAGGTTACGTTAATCATCTATAGCGTTCCTTTACTGCTGCTTTGTCATTTTCCTTTAGTTTGGTTTTGTACTTGCTTTGATTTGACTTACACTGTCTTGGGTATTCTAACTGCTATTTTAGCACTTAAACTTTGTTTAAGAAAAGAAATGCAGAACACCGAAGCACACTTTGGTTGTCCTTCTGGGCAGAGGACTTAAAGGTTAGATGTATGACAATTTTTTCAAATAGAAACATTTTACGACGCTAAAACTCTTAACTTTCCGGAGAACCCATGAAGAGCTTTTGTTTAACCTCTTCTTTTTTGTGAAGGCTGTGAAATGTAAATAAATCATCATACATTAGTGTCCACAGACACCCACAGAGACATATGGTTAGAGATAGAAAAAATGTAGACTGTTATTTGAGCACAGAACTGTCATGAGTTGAAAACATGAACTTGAAAAGCTTTTGTGTCAGGCTGCGTGCAAAACCAGGAACGTTCCGCTTCGCCATCTGAGGCGGAGTGTACTCAGACCTCCATTGTTGCTACTGTTGGTAGTGTTCACTGTTAACACTATTTTCTGTGGGAAATGAGGTCACCACCTCACAACCTCCAGACAACTCCTTGTGCTTGCACTGGTACTGTTATGTAATCGGAAATGCACACAGGTACTCAACCAGGATATGGATAGTTCTGGATTCAGGTTAATAACTGTGCTGTGCCTTGCCATGGAAATGTGACATCTGTGTTCTAGTTCAATCTTTCCATATCTGCTCAGTATAAACTTCATTAATGGGACTATTATGAAACATAGAAAGAAATAAGATACACCGGATGAACATCTTATTCATTTGACCTTATGATATACAATAATGTGTTCAGTATGTCTTTTGACATATTTCCCTTTTGATTTGATCAAAGCACATGTGTTCAGCATATGATTGCTGAGGATGTGTGTGCAATTTTAAAACTATGTCAAGCAAAAAAAAACAAAACCAAAAAAAAAAAAAAAACAGGATGGATCATTTAAAGACATACAATATATATATATAATACGCACAATGTATGTAGAATCTCAGCGAGAATAAAGTACATTCCAAGGTTCTCCAAAACTCTAAACCCCAAACTTGGACAGGACGAAAGTCAAAATCAGCTTTCCAAAAGTTATTAATAATGCTGTAGGAATTAATATGAAACTGGTGTTGAATGCAATACTGATGAGTTAGAGTGTTCTTCATCCATCTCCACTTTGCACAGAAGTTAATCTTTAAAAGCTTTCTATTACTAATCTTAATTTTGGAAAATAGTCAGCTGCTTTTTATTTTAAGCAATCTCTGAATACTTCGGCAGTCTTTGGCAAGAAATGACACCAGGAAAGCTTTTCTTTTATAATTTTCACCTTCACTCCTACATAAAAAGGACCCTTCATTTTTGTATTTTTTTCGTGTTTAGATACACTGTACTTCTTTGTTTGCACATTTCTTTGTGTCGCACTGCCGCTTCAGATAATGTGGTGTTCTCTAGGTGTCAAATATGTGAATGTGTGTGTATGTGTGTGAGATTGTGCGCTTCTGAATTGTGTGCTTCTTGTGGGCTTCTGAATAATATGCAGTGTCATCGCAGACATCTGTCTGCTTTACTACGCATGTGGTGCAGTGAGCAGGGTCGATGCACAGCAAATGCAGCACGGCAAATCCACATCTGACAACCATTCATTGCTGCATGCCATGTGAATGGGTCTATATCATCAAATCGCTTCTCTAGCCATAATGCCAATAAAGAGCAAAGTGCATGAAGCTTCAGCACTGAGGTGTTTCAAGCTATAAATGTGAACTCTCAGTACAGTGGAATATACGACTGACAAATTCCTCTATGGACTTTACTGGATCTGGAATAGAGACTTTCAAGTTTGGTCTGTACACACGGATACACACACACAGAGATGCAGACCTGTCTGTATCAGAATGCTCAAATCATTTCTGGAGACAGGGGAAGATGCACAAAGCCCTAATTAGAAAAGTTTTCGAGCTATGGATTGTGTAAATTAATAGCGCTGATTTAAACACATGGCTTATTCTATTATAAAATATGATTATTTTATTTTTAGAAACATAGTCCTGCTTCAAAACAAGTCACAAAAGACTATGTATATACATGGCAGTTATAAGAAATAGGCATCTGTAAATATATATTTTATATAAATCTATTTATAATGGTTCACAAAGAAATCTTATAAAATAAATAAAATAAACAATCATATAAATGTTCTACTTTGCTCAAAGCCTGGTTGGTATCCAAATTTAGATTCTTTAGTTGTTCATGGTGGTGCAGTGGGTAGCATCATTGCCTCCAGGGTCCTGCGCTCAATCCTGAGCTCAGGTTACTGTACATGTGGAGTTTTGCAGTGTTTGCTTGGGTTTCCTTCGGGTTCTCTGGTTTCTTCCTATTGTCCAGAAACTTGCAGGTAGACAGATTGGCTACGCTAAATGGCCCTACGTGTGAATGTGTGTGCATGGTGGCAAATTTATCACCACCAAATAGTATCATACAATTTAAAAGGTGTCGCATGTCCAAGTTATCTCACTGGTACGCATACAATGAAGAATTTTATAAAATAAATGAATAAGTCCATAAATCACATAAATCACATTGAGGTTAACAATGTTATATTTTCTGCTATTAAATGTACTTTAGTTCATTTTTACAAATTGTACAGTATTAGAAATGATCTAAGACTACATGATTAATGATTTAATGGTATGCTGTTTTCTACATGTACTCTACATGATGCTAATTTCTAGTCACAAGCTTTCTTTCCTTGTTAGCTACAGTGCATTAGACCCCAGTGCAAAACTAAAGAACCTAATTTTGGACATAAACCAAGCCTTGGCTGATTGACTGCATCTGAGAGCACAATTCATCCTAATTTAATTTTCCTGAACCTTTCCTTTAGCTTTTAAACCTGATTATCAACCACAGTCTATTACTGAGACGTAGAAGACAAATCAATAGTTGGCATAATGAAGGGTCATTTACTGTAAAGTGCATTTTCCCCCTAATATCATCACAAAGCATTTCTAATTTCAGGCCCTTTCTCAGACAACAAAATGTGCAGGAAGAGAACAAACCAATATAGAAATTAGCCCACACAACAACTACTGCATCTCTAATATGCTCATGATTTAAAAAATATCAGCTTTTCCTGATAGACATTCTACATGTTTAACTGTGTTATTAAACAGTGATGCTTATTTGTAAAATGTAGGAACATAATGTGCCTAAAATTACCTTTGATATGCTTCTGCAGGGCACCAGACAAGACAGCAATATCGCTTGTGGAAATGTTAATTCACCAATAATATTCAGAAACACAATATTCTCTAACAGGTTTTGTACAGAAACTAATAAAAGACAGACTACATGTTATCATCTAACTCACTTGGGATTATTTTACTGCAAAATGTTCATTTGAATGTCATGTCATTGATGTGTTTCTATAAATCTCTACATTCCTAATACACATGCAGTTAAGCCCTAAATCTCATCTTGTCTTTCTCAGGCACGGGAACTGACGCAAGTATGGACAGAATAGCTATGAAGCTAACAGTTCAAAAAAATATGCAAATGCAAATATATTGGTGTCTATATGGTGAATACATTAAATTATTCTTAAATTATAACAATAACTCACCAATAACATGAAAATGTTGTTTGTGTTATTGAAGGTGTGCTGTGGTATCTGGCACCAAGACATTAGTAGCAGGTCCTTTAAGTCCTACTTAAGGTCAATTGAGAAGTGGGGCCTCCATAGAGCAACATGTTGAAATTTGTCATGTTCCTCAAACCATTTCTGAACAATTTTTGCAGTGTAGCAGGACACATTATCCTGCTGAAAGAAGCCACAGCCATTAGGGAATATTGTTGCCATGAATGGGTGTACTTGGTCTGCAAGGTTTCCCAGCAGAACATTGCCCAGAGCATCACACTGCCTCTGCCAGCTTGCCTTCTTCCCATAGCGCCTCTCTTGCCATCTCTTCCCCAGGTAAGCGATGCACACGCACCCAGCTGTCCGTGTGATATAAAAGAAAATGTGATTCATCAGACCAGGCCACCTTCCTCCATTACTCCATGGTCCATTGCTGATGCTCATTATATCACTTCACCTGTCAGTAGTTTTAATGTTATGGCTGATCGGTGTAACTGTTAGCTAGATATAAGA
This sequence comes from Pangasianodon hypophthalmus, assembly GCF_027358585.1. Taxonomy (NCBI): domain Eukaryota; kingdom Metazoa; phylum Chordata; class Actinopteri; order Siluriformes; family Pangasiidae; genus Pangasianodon; species Pangasianodon hypophthalmus. Next base: position 19,651,164 of record NC_069721.1, read on the forward strand.
GAAAACTAAAGAAATTAACTTGCATTTGATTGTAAACCTTCTCATTTAGAGAGACAGTTTTGTGTTTGTGGAAATTTGATCAAACTTGATCAAATTAAAAATTAGTACAAGTTTGATAATGTGTTTGGACTTCATCCAATTTAATGTGTAAAAAGGGTGTAGGGGTGTAATGAAATGACACTGTACCTGCATCTCTTGAGTGCTCCAAATATCTGTATCTGTATTGAAATTTACCAAAGTTTTTATTTTCTTTTTTTCACTTATACTGTATATGAACCCTACTCACTCAACACTGGAAAACACTAGAAAAAACCCCAGAGGTAAACATGGCAGCACTTTCAGCACGATGTGTCAGTTCTGGCTCTGACAGTTCCTCAACCTCAGCTACATCACTCGAGTTCATAATCAGTCTCAACTTCAGATGTGCATGAAATTGTTTTTTTAAATCCCACTCACACAGTTATAGCTTTTGTTTATACCTGCCTGTGAAATATTCTAGCAAATTTAGTTGGCACTAATACCTAAAATAATAATAAACTATTAGCCTAATTTAATAACCTCTACCATGACCAGTCCTTTACTAAGGATAAATGATGAACGCTATGAATGCACTGCTCAATGCTACACGTTCATGTTAATGATTGTGGTCTTTCTTTGTCCCAGCGAGCTTCATATCTGACTGCATGAAAGTAAAAATGTCCCATTCACCTCCTGTGGGATCCCAGTCATGATGACTGCGGCTCCTATTTGTGTCTGTTTCGAACATGTTATCTGTTCATTCTGAATAATGTGTTCATAATTGGTTACATCCCTAGTAACCCTCACCCCCAGCTTTAATTTTAACCTCTGTACTTTTTTTATTTAAAAAATGAGGTTTTTTATTTATTTATTTATTTATTTATTTGTTACAAAACTGAGTGCATGTTGAAACTTTCATAACAATTCTAATTCTGTGAACAAAATTATATGATTGCATACACTGAGAATGATGCATGCAATACTAGTCAAATTTGGCCAGAATAAGAAACAGCTTTTATCTCGAGAGAGTGTGATTGCTAAATGAATTGTGTGTTGTAAATGCGCTTCGGTGCGGCGCTAGGACCAGGCGGGTCTGACCATGCTCTTTCACTGACACACACACACACACACACACACACACACACAGCCTTTTGTTCTGCAAATCACCCTGGGGTGTGTGTGTGTGTGTGTATGTGTGTGTGTGTGCGCGCGCGCGCGCGTTGGGGACATCCAGCGGCGCGTTGGCTGCTCTGTGTGTACAGCAGTGTGCAGGAGTGTTGATTGGCGGTGCGCAGGCGCTCTGAAGCTCAGCTGGGAGCTGTGGAAAGTTGAGCATTGCAGGAGCGCGCGGTCTCCAGCAGTGGCGGATCGGATGTTCCTGAAGTTCAGCACATCAGCTGTTGCTCTGTGTGTGATGGTGCCGTGAGATCAGTCCGATCTGGCCCTGGTCAGCCCGCTTCGGTCCGGGTCAGATCAGCCTCCCACCGGCAGCATGGCATCCGGAGCTGAGCTCGCGCTCTCGGCTCTCCGCGTCGTGCTGATGCTCGCGGTCTGCTCGGGTGACAGTCTGTCTAACGAAGGTAAGACTCAGTTCCACACATAAATAAGTGCACGCTAACTAGTTTGCATAACACACAGCTGTCTGTCTGTCATGGCACTCAATCCCCAGGGTTAAATTAACACCTTGTGTTGCAGTGTTGAATAGAGCTCTACTGCATGCTGAAGAGTTTACTTTACACCTTTTCTGTTAATGCAACACTGAAAGCTTTAATGCAACACATGAAAGAAGTTAGATAAACAATGCATGTGTTCATTCAACACTGTGACAGTTATCCAGCATTTAACAGTTGCATTTATTGCAACTAGTGTAGCTCCACTATCAGATTACAAGTACAAGTGTGTTGGGTGAACTATTTTTTATGTATCCTGTCTTACACAAGTAAACATACTCAATAATGAAGTTAATGCAACATTTTACTATCTGCGCTAATTTGAGTTTATTCACCATTATTAATACAATGAGTACAAGACAGTTTTACCATTATCAGATTCCCTAAGTACATGTAAACATGTTGGATGAATTATTATCAAAATCTGGTTTTTGCAGTCATAAGATTATTTCTTTACATTCAAACATACGTAAACTTTTGCCATTATCTTCTTACATACATACATGTAAACATTGTCATAATCAGATTTTTGCAGCTATCAAATTATTTCTTTACATTAAAATATACTTATAGTTTTGTCATTATCAGATTACTTATGTACATGTAAATATGTTGAATAAATTATTGTCAGAATCTGATTATCAGAATATTTTTCATCACATTCAAACATACTCAGACAAACATACATAGTTTTACCACTATCTGATTATTTAAGTACATGTAAACATGGATGAATTGTTAGCAAAATCTGATTATCAGCTTGTTTCTCTTTAAATTCAAACATATTGACAGTTATGCGATTATCTGACTACTTAAGTACATGTAAACATGTTTGATTAATTATTGTCAAAATCTGATTTTTGCAGTTATCAGATTGATTTTGATTTATTTACACTGAAACATTCTTATGCCAATTAAGTCAACACTTGAGTTAATTCACTGTAATAGAAGCTTCAACACTGTAAGTGTTAATAACGTTGCCATTTTTTGCTGAGTCCATTCTGTTTCATTAAGACCACTGCTGCATTCAGATTCACATCAAAGCTTTTTATAACAGGGTTTTGATTTATACATGGTGCCTTCACTTCTCACAAGTATTTAAGGATTTGACATGGCACTAACTACAAGCAATGATGTAGGATGAAGTTTCTTGAACAGTTGCTTATGCATGTTTGGAAATTGGGATACGTCTCCAACTGTGTCTCCATTCTATACTGCTCTGCTCTGCTCTGGAGCAATGGAGTGTTACCAACTAATGCAGTATGTTGATTTCTGTGTGTGTGTGTGTGTGTGAGTGTGTGTGTGTGTTTATTGCTCTTTTGCCTGCATTGATTGCACTCTGTGCTGTAGCTGATTGGTTAAGCACTTGAAGTGAAAGCAGACACGATGATTAGATCACTCCCACTCCTCCTTTGTGATGGATGTTTATATCTGGATTTAATAATTGCGCTTTGTTGTTGTCTCAAAGTTCACGTTGCAGGTTGATCCCGCGTGGAGGAAAATTAATTGCTCAATTCGAACACATTATGATGGTACGCCGAATGCATTATCAGTGTTGACATTTCTCTGGTGAAATTAAAATCCATGCGACCTACCTTATCTGGCCATGGTAATTACGGGAGGCTATGGGGAGGACGACACTAATGAGTATGATTACAGACAGCAGTGACAGCCATCATGATAGATTGATAGATAGATTCATCAGCTCGTCTACTGACATGGATGCTCGATCTGCTAGAAGTGCACTTTATTAACCAGAGAGGTAAAGAAGGTGAAGTAAAATGTTGTTGACAGCATTATGGTTCTCTTTTTGTGGGAGAACTTTGTACAGTTTGAAAAAGCAAGGACAATGTGGTGGGATTTCATTCAGGTTACTATGAATAAACCATCTTTAACCCTAATGTTGTTAACTTTTTCATACAAGTGGATTTGTAGAATAAGAGAAGAAAGATATAAGATAAAAAGATATAAGATATGAATGAAATCATAAGAAAATGTATGAATGCAATGGATATTCAATTAAAATTCCTATTATTTAAAGATTTTTAATCTATGGGATTTTCGTCAGTCTGAAGGAATGAATTAACTCCTGTTGCAGATATTGTTTATCCTGAGCTCAGCTACCTGCTGAAAATCTCCATTTACATTTTTCTGTTACATGTAATCCAAATTAAATTTATATACATGAAGAGTGTCAGTGTTACCTTGTGTAGAAGCTTGTGAGTCCTGCTAGAGTGTAACATTTGTTTAGTATGTTTGGCGTCTTGGGTTTTTACAAAGTCATGACAGTCGATCTTTGCAAAACATCTTTCAAAATGAAATCAAAAAAAGATTTTACAGCCTGCAGTATTATGCTTTGAAAGGTTGATTTGAACACTAAGTTAAAAATTGGTTCAATTTTTCTTTCCTTACAGATGAGCTATTTTTCTGGGACCATGTTAAACGCAAAAATTCTGATTGTGAATGTAATCAGATGCAAAATTCTTTCAGGTCCAAATATTCTTTCAGATTATTAAATGAATTATCCACCTCATTCATTCGGATTAGCCTCAATCAATTTACTCTGTTTTAATTTAGGTGTATATATTCTTAGAAAAAAAAATGGCTTCCTAATGGGTCTTTGGATGCTTGCAGTTATTCCAGATCACTAAATTACTGCAGTAAAGACTGGCCTGAGAAGAAGCTTCCTGCTATTCCTCATATGTATATGTGCAAAAACCTTCCATATGTTACATTCAGATACCCTCCCTGTTTTTCTTTTCCATCTCCATCCATATCTCATGTCGTCTGTCTTTCAGTCTTTTCGTCTTATCCCTCTCCTCTTTCTCTGGCTGGCCTTTTAGAGCTTTACACAGAACCTTTAAGGATTCCTGTAGAGGCACAAATAAAAAAAAATGGCATGCCGGTTTCTACCAGTGTACATAAAGCGTTCCTTTTTAATCCAGTTAAAACATATCAGTTGAATTGTTATAGGATTATTAGGCTGAATGTAAATGTAGCACATGATGGCAAGTGGACAAGCTGATCATGTTTAGGAAGCAGAAGGAGAAAAGATGTGGGAGAATGCAGGAAAATGATTGAGTGTGGTAAATGCGGGCATGTCGTGATGATGTGTGAAAGCAGAAACAACTGGCCTGAGGAGAAAACACATGCTACTGCTCCCCCCTGTGTATGTGAACTCACTTCGGGACTCCTTTGTCGTCTCTCTCTTTTATTTTTTTCCCTGGTCTTTATGCCTCATCTCTTGTTGTTCTCTTTCTCACATACACGCTATAAGCAGCCATTAGTGTGTCTGGGGTGCATTTGCAAGTGAACCCATGTGTCTTGCGTCATGCTGAAAGCTCACCTTGTGTGGGAAGGAAACTCATGTGGGAAAGAAAACAATGGCACTTGGTGAGAAGCAGGGCACAGGAAAGGCAGGAAGTGGCGACCTTACTCAGGTTGTTAAGGGCTAATAAAGGGGTAATTAATCTATTTTGGCCTGGAGGTTCCTCATAAGAGCAGGTGCCTCTCTGTGTTTCAGGGGTTTAAATTGGAACAGGATGAGACTGTGTTGTGAAGGCAACGCAGAGTCCAACATAAACGCAGGGGGAGGTGGTAAATTAGCCACATGTATGAATACCAAACAGTTACGACCCACTGTCTGGAATTTGTGAGTTTTATGTGGAACACTGACCCGTAAACCTGTAAGGTCACATGGTGCATGAGGTACTGGATTTACAGAGATTTATTCAATTATATCAAAGGATCCATAAAAAAAATTACTGAACTATATATAGTTTGTAGAGGCATGATACAGGAAATGGATACAGAATGGTTGTCAAGGAAATAACCATGGATGCAGGAGAATGTTTAGGCTAAGTAGTGCTAATACAGTGCCTATATAATCATTTTCATGTTACAAGATACTTTCAAGTTACCATCTGTGGAGTTTTGTGTGTTCTTTCTGTGTCAGTGGGGGTTCTTCCAGGTTCTATGGTTCTCTCCTTCCTCCCAAAAACATGCTACTTGGTGAATTGGATACACTAAATTGCACCAATGTGCAAATGAATGTACGAATCAGTGTGTGCACGGTGTCCTGCAACGCACTGTGGTTCAGTCCAGGGTGTATTCCCCTCTCATGCCTAGGCTCCAGATCCACAGCGACCCTGACCAGGAGAAAGTGGTTACTGAAGATGAATTAATGACTTAAAGAATATCTGCTCCCCAAAATCTGTAGTACTAAAAGGTCATTTCAAATATGGTTTCATCAATATTTTCAACAAAAATTCACTGATGGTGCATTAGGTACATTTTGGCCTTTTGGAACTATAAAGTGAAAACCTAAAAAAAAAAAAAAAAACTGGTGATTTGATTTGTCCTTGACCCCTCCCCCTATTCAGGCCCATGAAAGCCCGCCTCCAAGAATCTACATTGGCTGGTAGACTAGCTGGCTAGCTTATCTCAGTGTAATTGCCATTTATGACACATTAAGCTTTAAACACTGAAAATATTGTCATGCCAAATAACTGATTCGTTGAGGGAAGAATAGTTCAGATTGTCTAGGAAGAGTTTTTGGAAGATTGTTTATACCTTACTTTAGGCAGCTGGTTCATACTTTATTAGACTTCTGGGTGACTAGTTTATAAGCACTGTTTGTTTTATATCACTTTTTCCAAGGTTTGTTATAAATATGACACATACTGACACACCAAAGAAGTTGCTGATTTGCCTTCTTTGCCAAGGTTTCCCAATCTTGGAAAAGCAGCTCCCAGATTTACTTTTATCATTGCACATTTTTGCAGCGGATTAATAAAGACACGATTGACAGAAATACAACTAAGGACACTTATGCTTCATTATGCTTATTATGAAATTATATGTAGTTGGAAGAAAATATAATTATTTACCACATTTAACAAGACAAATTGGATTATTATGCATCACCCTGGAGTCAGTAAGAATTACGAAAGTTCTCACAATACCCATGATACTCAGTAAAAGTGCATTGTGATATAATTTATCATAATATCTATACAGTGTTGTATAACATGTCTACAGTACACATGTTAAAATAGTTTACACTTACAATCATTGATTGGTGCAGATTAAATACAGGTATAGTTATTAATTCAATTTTATTAAAACGCAAGCTAAATTCACACATAAGCTTGGCACTCAGTGTGAGCCTGCTGCATTTTTAATGATTTTTCACTCCACACACTCTTGGCCCAGTTTCCTTAAACCACCCGTGTTAAGATAATGTCAACCAAGAGACAGAGCCAGAGAGAGAGAGAGAGAGCGCGCGAGAGAGAGCGTGCGCGCGCGCGAGAGAGAGAGAGAGAGAGAGAGAGAGAGAGAGATCTAGGACTGGCACTTACTCTGCCATTTCACTGTGACCTTTGTGCTCCAGTGCTTCAGAGATATGGCTTTATAAAATGCATTTATATTGTGAAGGGAGTTCTACTATAATGTGGATGGACAGTTGACACACTTTTATGCCAAGCTCTGTTTCCAGAGATAATCTGACAGAATCTGCGTTCATGCCCAGTTGCTGATGGGGCGTGAGACAGCTTAGCTGAGTGTGATTCTGAATTGTGAAGTGGAGAGATCATATCACATCAGACCCCTGCCAGATATAGTGTCAGGCTCTCCTGCAGCTGTCGAACTGATGCTCATGTGAGAGAGAAACAGAAAAAAGAGAGAGCTGTCTTGATGCCTCCCGGGTTTTGGAGAGTGTATTATCAGTCCTCGCATATATATGAAGTTTTACAGGAGATAACTCTTGAAACGAAATGAAATGTCTGGAGCCAGTTACTCTGAAATTGGGCTGAAATGACCTCTTTCTCTCTCAAGGTGTAAGGTCAGTAAGTTCTCACTAGGCCAAGTGATGATGTGGCCATGTGACATGTCTCAAAACTAGGACCACTCTTTCTCTTGGTGATGTGACATGACTCGACGTGTCATGTGGGTGTGATCCATCACACATGGTATCTATTAGCCTGCTTTGTGTAAACAGTGAATGCTAATGGGAACTATTTAGGAAATCGCTTTCTTGAAAGATTTGTTTGGATTTAAGGACATTTTGTTGGGATTTTGTCCACAGAAAGAGGTATGAAAGGCTACCTTACTTTAAGCCTAACTCTAATTTTGTAACATTTCATACAATCTGTTGCAAAATTTGCAAGACCATGCTGACACTGCATATTAATAATATGCTATATGTAGTATTTCCGAGGGTGTGCACAGTGAGGACTATGAACAATAAGAACTTTTGGAATTAACCCTAAATTAGTTTTGTGGAAATTACAGGATGTAATACAAAACCTAAAGGCTCTGCATCTTTTCAGCATTCAAACCATACCTAAGAGCACCATGAACTACATCTTGCATGAAAACATGCTATACCATATTGCACCAATAACATTAATAATTCCTAGATGCGATTGCTTCAATTACCAATCCACTGTGAGTAATGTAAAGAGATACTCAAAAGACCAAAAAGTCAATATTTAGACCATCTTGTCCAAAACTTTAAAGTCATTAGAAATGACTGGCCAGCTGAGTCCAAGTTCAGTGCACAAGCCCATATCCATGAGCTCTACTTATCCCCCATGACATCCATACTCAGTTATCCATAAGGACCTATAAATTTAGTCTTGTAAACAGCCTGGAAGCATAGATCAGTGAGCTGTAACGCTCTCAGAGCTCCTCTGGGCTAGATGCTGCCACGTGGAGGAATCACGCTTCATTAACGCTGATTGTAGGACTGGGTATAGGAGAGAGAGAGAGAGAGAGAGAGAGAGAGAATCCCAGGGGAGATGCTCCATCACCCAGCCTCATAACACAGTTCATTTTGTCAGCTGATGTGGAATTAATTTTCTTATTAGTCTTTTGTCAGAAATCACAAAACATAGCAGTACCAATTGCAGTTGCCCGATTGCTACAAAACTGCAAAACTGTCAGTGAGGAATATTTTCTAGAATTCGCAGTGTTTAGCTGTGGAGCATGTGTTGCCTGGCTGTTCTTATTTGTTGAGGAAAATTTCATTGCATTTATTGTTTTTGTTTTTTTTAACTTACAAGACTGAATTTAGTATTTAGCTGTCATTTCACATTCATGAATGAAAAAAATTGTCAACATTTTTTGCTCATCTGTCTGTGTGGCCTCAGAATGTGTTGGCTAGAAGAACCAGCCGAACATCTAGTCCTTGCAAAGCTAAATGTCATACATTACAAAGAACTCATTGTTTGAACTGGAGGCATGGCATTGCTTGTATTGCATGTTAGTGAAAAGATGGAAATGTGCATGTCAGAAATATGTGCATGCACTATAATTGCAATCTGTCACAATTCTTATTAATTCATTCTGGAATGAAAATTTGTCTGGAGATGCAGGATGAATCTTATATGTGAGCATGGCTTGGTATTTGTCATGCTTAGGTCATGTAGAAAGCTGACGAGTGTCAATTTGTGTCTTTGATCAAAGCTGGTGGCCCCACATAACTCAGTTTGACTCCATTACGATCCCTGTTCTCCAGCTCTTATCCAAAGGTGAGAGGTTATCTGAGTGTGCTCTGGCTTTCCTCAACACTCTCTTTGCCATGGAGGGGCATATGGTGCGGCTGCTTGCCCACCCTGAATGCCAAAGCCCCTGGGCTGGCATTTGCTGGGTCTTAGTACGAGGCTACACATGCTCCACAGCTAAACATTGTGAATTCTGGAAAATATTCCTCGCTGACAGTTTTGCAGCAATTTGGCCAATGGAACTGGTACTGAGTGCCATTTTGTGTGGTAGCCTATATTTTTGACAACTCTAATTGATATTTGACTTTTACTTTCATATGTGTTCAACACTATAAACCTTTGACACCCTTTTGGAACACTTAATATAATAGTAGCGTATGATTAAAATATAATCTGCACCCAGAATGTGGAAACACTGAGTTTTTGGTGTGTTTTTATGAAATGTTAACGGATGAGGGACAACAAAATGTAAGGGGAAGAAATAGTGCTTCTTTTCCTAATATTCAATGTAGACAGGGTTTCTTTGATCTAGTGCCGGACATGTGCTTCTCATGACTGCAGGGAGTGTCATGCACACACACACACACACACACACACACACACGTCATTTGTTGTTCCCACTTTGCATTGGCTAACTTTTGACTGCCAAGCGACCTGGGCAAAGGCCAACCTTTGAGAGGATCACAGTTAAAGTGGTGACCAGCAGGGGGCATTGTTCTCACCCTGTTACTGTACTATACATGGTGTAATTTATCAGACCATATGCAGGATGATGTCATGCGTTGGGAGAAAGTAGGGGCTTCGGTATGCACATAAAGGTCAGAGAGAGTGAAGCGAAGAGACAGAGAAAACTTATTAGACAATAAGGGGTTTCGCAAGAGACATGTTTGACTGTAAACCCTTGTTTTTCCATCCTTCGCAACACTAAATTCACAGTGCTTTCAATCAATGAACCTCATCGCTCCTTGAGTAATGTGCATGTTCCTGACATTATCTGTTAGTTTGCTTTCACAAGGACATTTCCAGTATTTGTCAGAAAATATATTGTCATGCCTTGTTGGTTTGCTCTCAAAAATTGATTAGTTTCTCCGCCATCTTCCTAGACATACATCATTTTTATACATGGCCATGCTTTGGTGCATGCTGTCAATCACTGCAATATTCACACTGAGAACAGTGGCAAGAGGTGTGTTTTTGACAGATGACAAAGCCTTCTGAATGGAGCCTTGAGCAGCAGATACACCATTCGAATTTCTTACCTGGTGTAATGTGCTTCTGAAGGGAAAACAGCGATTGAGTGAACAGCGAACCTTAATCAGTTAGCTATTTTGTTGTTTGTGAAATTGACAACTGAGTGCTGAGTGCCACTAGCATGTTAGCTTGTTAAATAGAAAATTATTAGCAGGTTCATTTAGCTAGTTTGTGTTGGATTGTTAGCTAATTGCTAAAAATACAGTATATACACTGATCAGCCATGACATTAAAACCACCAGCCTACTATCGTGCAGGTCCCCCTTCTTCCCATAGTGCATCCTGGTGCCATCTCTTCCCCAGGTACGCGACACATATGCATCTGGCCATCCACATGATGTAAAAGAAAATGTGATTCATCAGACCAGGCCACCTTCTTCCACTGCTCCATGGTCCAGTTCTGATTCTCACATGCACACTGTAGGCGCTTTTGGCGATGGACTGGGGTCAACACGGGCACTCTGACCAGTCTGTGGCTATGCAGCACCGTATGCAGCAAGCTGTGTTGTACTGTGTGTTCTGACACCTTTCTATCATAGCCAGACAGGCTAGCCTTCGCTCCCCACACACATCAACGAGCCTTGGGTGCCCATGACCCTGTTGCCGGATTACCAGTTGCCCCTCTTTGGACCACTTTTGGTAGATTCTAACCACTGCATATCAGGAACACCCCACAAGACCTGCCATTTTGGACATGATCTGACCCAGTCATCTAGCCCTCACAATTTGGCCCTTGTCAAAGTCACTCAGATCCTTGCCTAATAGCGCTTGCCTATTTTTCCTGCTCCCAACACATCATCTTCAAGAACTGACTGTTCACTTGCTGCCTAATATATCCCATATATCCCTTGACATGTGTCATTGTAATGAGATAATCACTGCTTTTCACTTCACCTGTAAGTGGTATAATGTTATGGCTGATCAGTGTGTGTATGCACATTTCAGATATTTCTGGAGCAATAGCCATTATTACAGGCGATGTTTTGTGTACTGCAGGTTTTAGTTCTCAGGTTGCTGTTGTTATAATACTGGGTCCTGAAATGGTAATAATGAGCCTTTCCTTCATGCTGAGTTTTTTTTTTAAAGCCATGACCCTTGCCTTGTATTTCTATTGGCTTATGCTGCCATGTTTAGCAAATTTGTGGGGGTAAAGTTAATTTACATACAGGGAAATTGAAACTGTTACTGGAAGTGAATCCATTTTTATTTTTTGCATCTTCTTACATTCAAGTAAACAAGCTTTTTCTCCAGGTTGGATTTTGTTCACATCTTGTGTGACCATTGCTTTAATCATAATGTTCGTAACACTAAGGACATTATTGCTACTTCTAGATCCTGATTGAACAAGGTTATTTTGCTGCTACGCATTCTGTTGCTCAATTATCTGTGTTCCTTCAAACGATGGATGCATTTACTGGGTATGATATTATACCAGCATGGTATTTATTAGGAGTAATCCAAAAATCATAGTCGATGTCTGCAGCATGCGGCAAAGCACAGGCAGGCGACATTAAACATGGATAATCTATTATCATAAAAAAAGCGAATAGGTGACGGTCAAAACCAGGAAACAGAAATCTATGAAGCAAGGCACTAACAAAATGAGGCTTAAGAAATGCAGAGTAACATTGGCAATAAAACACAGAAACTGGAGGGTATAGACAAAATAATTACGGGTTGAAAACAGAACAGGTGCACACATTTGGGGAACAAACCGATGACATGACGGGGCAGAAACGAGATCAAAACCAAAACAAAGGCACATGGTCAAAAATGAACAAAGCACAAACGACAAACAAAGCACATATAATACAGAATACGAATAAGCACAAGCAGTGTTCGCCACAATGGGAAACGCATGCTAAGAGGGCGATTTGTGACAAGGTGGAAGATGATGTTGATTTTACATAATGATGCACCATGTGTAAAATGATGAAGGATGTATCTTGGGCCTCATCATGTATCTGTGGTTAATTTTTTCACTAGATGAAGATGACTGGCTGGCATTTGAAATATATTCTGTATTCAAATTAACTACAGGTATTTATGGACACAGATCCAATATCATTTTAACATTTAATCTAGTTGAGATTACTGCAGATGCTGCAGATCCTATTCAGTTTATGATTATTCTTAATCTGGATTGTAGTATCCCCTAACCTTTACTAATCTCAGGTTCAACAAAGACTTTTCATTGCAAGGGCTAATTGCTGATACTTCTGTAGAAAGCACATGATTTAAACAAAGGCATTCTCACTCATGGCATTGAATGACACCTTGCTTTTATGTGAGCTTAAGAGCCTTAAGACACGACAACATGGGAGGCCCATCATGTCCACAACCATGACCAATGTCCATCACACTGATTTGTTTCTTTCTCTTGCACTCTCTCCCACTTGTCAGACATTTACTGTGTTTGGCTGTTTTTTTTTTCTTTCTCTCTCCTCAGTCTCTTTGATATTGTGTATGTCATCCATTCCCTTGTAAACTGCTTGCCATGTTTGCAATAATCTGTCACCAAAGGCTTCATTTTTTCCCCCATTTCTAATTGAATATGAGTCAGGCACAGGCATTAGTAAGCATAGAGGCTGAGTAGAGTGTTGATGTCACTGCATGACCGCTTGTTTTGGACAGTGCTATTATTGAGAGCCTGAGAGGAGGTCAGCTCATTAGCAAATGAAAGAGAGGAGCAAAAGGGATGGGAGAAAAGAAAAAAGGAGAAGAGGTGAAGAGAGGAGAAGGGAGGGGAACCAAGGACAGGGATAAAAAGTGGGGAAAGCGCCCTTCCCCATCGTTACCAGTCCTCAGCATAGGTCTCCGTTGAGGGTGAATTAATCAAATCAGGGTTGAAAGATGCAAAATTCCATCTGTAGTGCAAAACCATGCTTTTAGGAAATCATTATTTCTGCATGTTCTGTCACACTGAGGAGTTGTGTGCGACAGAAAACAGGCTCTGCTGTCATTCAGAAGATCTTTTACAGCACAAGACTCTGCCTAGCTCAAAAATCAAACCATGCTGAGATGGTCGCAAGCCAAATCTGAGGTATGATTCATTTGGGGAGAAATTTCTTCTCAAGTACATCCAGGTGCATGATGTCAGACTGAGATGGTAAATATGGAGTCAATTTCAAACTTTTCGTCTTTAGATGTAGGGATTGATTATGTCTGCATCGTTCTGAGTCAGAGCAGAGAAAACTGCATTCAGCGTATGTCTAAAACTGATGTAAGCATCCACTGAACTGTGAAATACCTAATAATTTAGGCATGGTGGAAAATCTAATATAAAAAAAGTTACCATTAAAAATACTTTAAACATCCCTGAAAAATCCATGCCAAATGTTTGCACTTCCCTCACAACTTATTTGTTATGAAAGCAAACAAAATCTGACCGTATCACTTTTGCTAGTTCAAATTTGTATGGATTATCAGTTGTTGCTATTAGGAATTCCCTTAACACCGATACAAGTATCAGGTATTAGCACTTTATTTAAAAAAATCTTGTGTTGTCTGTGTGCTTTTCTAACTATATTACCTCCCCAACAGAGTTTTATAGACTGATAGTATAATTTGTCTGTGACCTAGTGAACCAGTATCAGGATGTATTTATTGATAGACACTACAGAGCATTTCTGTATGTCGCTCTGGATAAGGGCGTCTGCCAAATGCCATAAATGTAAACGTAAATGTAAGTGGTAATTGGTTCAATACTGTGCTCAGTAACTCGTACTCATAAAATATGCACTGATACCAACATCTAGTAAGCATTAAGACACACACACTTTCTTTTCCCTTTGCTTGCCCCAAGGAGTCAAGGAGCAATTCACAGTACATTGCGCTCATTAATGACAGGCGATATAGTGTTAGTCATAGGCTTACACGCTCACACATACACATGGCACTTGGATGACTTTATTGAAGAAATATAAATAGCAAATCCTCTTGATGTGTAAAAAATGAAAGGAGAAGATTGCTGCTAGAGACGTCTTTATTGAGGTTTGTGTTTACACTTGGATTTATTGGCCATATAAATGAGCACCGGAGCTTGTTTTACCTCCGCCTTATTGCATCCAGAGACATTCAGACCTATAATTCTTTCATTTACTGACACTAGTGATGTAGCTAAACCATGTGAATCAAAGATTCTAAAATTAACAACTGTCTCTTGTTTCACATATGGAAAAGCTGTCTGTCTGTTTCTGGGTTTTTGCTCCCGTTTCACGGTTTAAAAGACAGCATTAAACTAAAGCTGTGCTATAATAACTGAAATGCTCATTCAAAGACAGCTTGTTAAATGCAATGAAGCTAATAAGTTATGGCTGTGAACTGAGTCTTCAAAGCACTACCGGAACAGCACAGCCGAGAACGTGATGATGATTTCACGTGTGGTTTAAGACTGCTTGTAAAGAGATGACCTCAGTCTAGACCCTGACTCTGGCTATTGTTAACCTCCTAATCCTCTAACCAGCCTTTGCTGTGGTTTTAAAGGAATCTAGACTCTGAGTTAATGGAGCAGTGGTTCAAGAGTCGAGCTAATGTCTGGCTGATAGACGGCTGAATAAATGATACACTCACCCTCTGGCTGTTTGTTTTAATGTGCTTAAGAAATTCCTGTGGGAATTTAATAATGCAAATCTGAGAAAGGTTTTAGAGAAACTGCGTTGGAAGCAAAACAAGAGTTATCAAATGTCAAGTGATTTCTAGATAGCATTGTACAAGCATAATGTCTCGTCCTTGAATCAAGTTTTCCTCTGATGAATATTCCAGAGTTTTTCAGAGTTAGTCTCTTTACAACACACTGCCTCTAAGTTGCTCAAGGTTGTACACTTCTGATGATGCTCCCATGCAGAAAAAAATGAAATCTGGGTAAAAGGTTGGCACAAAATTTGCATAAAAAGATGATTGCAGTGCACTTTGAACCAGCCAAAGGTATACTTGACTCTTATTTTATTCAAGCCCAAACAAGAACACATGTCAAAACAGAGAAAAAGCCACCCAAATTCACTCCCAACCACAAATAACGCTAGCAAGCTGCATTAGCTGTGAGCTTAACAAACCATGTTAATTGTTCAACGCACATTAAATCTTGTTAGCATAGCGTTGCTGTGGAGAGCTGTCTTTCCAGGCTAGCTGGCTAATGGTAACCACGCAGGGGCAGAGCAACCTCAATCTGTGCACCTCATAGGGTATTTCTACTCAAATGGCAGAAGATTCTTCGCAATAGAAATAGATTTTGCTCAGCAAGAAAAAACAACTAAAGAACTGAGAACCTCACTTCACCTACGTCCACACTAGCAGACGACAAGTCCCTCACGTTGCTTGTAGTTTGTCTATTGTGTGCTTGTAACAATCATGCTAGTGTTTTGTGCTAATTTTTGTTGTTTAAAAGAAAATTCTTTACAAAAAAATTTAAAGTATGTTAATGTAGAATATGTGTTACTCACTGCTACATTACAGCCTTGTATTTTTGTAGGTTACTGCTGTTCATTTCTTTCTTTAGATCTTGACTGGCTAAATAAAATCTACACACCAACCCTGTGCTCCTCTGAGGAGACCTATAATAACTCATATAAATATTTACATTTTCAACACTAAGGTGTTGGAACAGGTTGAGGTATATTAGGTAGTAGCTCTCCAGGATGAAAGTAAGACTTAGCTATTGGGGATTAGTGTTGATATGATCAGTAATTAATCATTAGTTATTTTAGAAGGGCCATAGTTAGCTAGTAGTTCTGCAGCAGAAATGTAAAACTCATGTAGAAAATGTCTCAGGTCACTTACTAGTGTAACCCTAGGTTATAGTGGATGGGCAGTTAATAAACTATAATAATAAACTATATTATTAATTAATTAATTTTGAGTTTAAATTGTGCACACTATGGACTGTTATAGCATTGCTTTATGTGTTCAATAGCCATGTATGTGTTTCATTGTCCTTTGGGTGTCACGGTTGTGTGTGTGTGTGTGTGTGTGTGGGCGTGTGTGTGAGTGTGTGTGTGTGTGATTGCTTGCTTGTGTGACACCCACGGCCAGCCTAGGCTAGATCACATCTCATCCAGTATTGGATTGCCAGGTCTGTGTTTTTGCTGTTATTGATTTGTAGAGAGCTTCATATATCGCTATTGCACTCCAAGACATGGGGAGCTTGTGTCCTATTAAGACAGACGATTTCAACCCGATGAAGAGCAAAGCCCTGAACTTCATAGGATTTACA
Source organism: Pangasianodon hypophthalmus (assembly GCF_027358585.1). Classification (NCBI taxonomy): domain Eukaryota; kingdom Metazoa; phylum Chordata; class Actinopteri; order Siluriformes; family Pangasiidae; genus Pangasianodon; species Pangasianodon hypophthalmus. Next base: position 19,667,819 of record NC_069721.1, read on the forward strand.
GGCTATATTTCAGCAAAAGAAATAATATCACTAATAGGCCAATTAGAAACCATTTAGTGTGACTGCATTTGTCTTTTTATGCTAACTGGCTCCTGCTACCACTTCTTTGTGTCTAACCACACATGGCTTTACACTAATCAGCTAGAACAGTAAAACTTGCCTAATATTGTGTAGGTCCCCCTTGTTCTGCCAAAACAGCTCAGACTCATCGAGGCATGGACTCCACAAGACCTCTGAAGGTGTGCTGTGGTATCTGGCACCAAGACATTAGCAGCAGATCCTTTAAGTCCTGTAAGTTGTGAAGTGTTGCCTCCATGGATCAGACTTGTTTATCCAGCACATCCCACAGATGCTCGATCGGATTGAGAGCTGGGGAATTTGGAGGCCAAGTCAACACCTTGATCCTCAAAACATACCTGAACAATTTTTGCAGTGTGGCAGGGCACATTATCCTGCTGAAAGAGGCCACTGCCATTAGGGAATATCGTTGCCATGAAGGGGGTGTACTTGGTCTGCAAAAATGTTTAGGTAGGTGGTATGTGTCAAAGTAACATCCACATGAATGCCAGGACCCAAAGTTTTCCAGCAGAACATTGCCCAAAGCATCACACTGCCTCCGCCGGCTTGCCTTCTTCCCAGAATGCATCCTTGTGCCATCTCTTCCCCAGGTAAGCACCTGGCCATCCAAAGAAAGCGTAATTCATCGGACCATGGTCCATGATCCAGTTCTGATGCTCATACGCCCATTGTAGGTGCTTTTGGTGGTGGACAGGATCAGCATGGGCACTCTGACTGGCCTGCAGCTATGTAGCCCTATACACAGCAAGGTGTGATGCACTGTGTGTTCTGACACCTTTCTATCATAGCCAGCATTAACTTTTTCAGCAATTTGTGCTACAGCAGCTCTTTTTTAGGATCAGACCAGATGGGCTAGCCTTCACTCCCCACATACATCATTGAGCCTTGGGCCCCCATGACCCTGTCGCAGGTTCACTGGTTGTCCTTCCTTGAATCACTTTTGGTAGATTCTAACCATTGCATACCGGGAACACCCCACAAGACCTGCTGTTTTGGAGATGCTCTGACCCAGTTGTCTAGCAATCACAATTTAGCCCTTGTCAAAGTCGCTCAGATCCTTGCACTTGCCTATTTTACCTGCTTCCAACACATCAACTTCACAGAAGTGACTGTTCACTTGTTGCCTAATATATCCCATATATCCCTTGACAGGGGTCATTGTAATGAGATAATCAATGCTATTCACTTCACCTATCAGTATTTTAATGTTATGGCTGATCAGTGTATTAGTATTAGGCACATCCTGAGGCACAAAGTCAAATTAAAAAAAAAAGTTAAATTGTTATATCCCTGGCTAGCAGGTACACATAGCAACCTGCATCATCTGGATATCATACAAAAGCTCTTTTAGCTTCTCTTCAAATCTTTTTACCAATTTTTACACAGATGTTATATGTAAGGTGCTATATTACACTAAAAATACCTCATTTTTATTTTTTGTATTTAGTATCTGTAAAACTTGTTTTCTTTCTTTCAATAAATTGATACTGTGCTTTTTTTTTTCTCTCAGCAAATCCAACCAATCAGCTGGGGCCTTTGGGTAAAGTGGAACACTATGGCGCTACAGAACCATGGCTTCTTGTTGGTGGGCAGAAAAGACCAATCAGCCTTTTGCAATCAATGGTAAATACTATATGTTTATGAAAATTAGATTTTGGGTAAAACGTTACTGAATCCCTGTGTCATAAAACTGACAAAATCATGCCATGAACATACTGAGTTGTTGAAACAGTTTTATGCATAATGATGTAAGTTGTTGTGTTACTGATAGATGTTGAGTAATGATTGATGCAATTATATTGCGTTATATGCTAATCACCACTAAGGTGACTGCAGTTAACAAATGCTTACCTTCTGGTTTAAAGATGCATTTCATTGCAATTGTTTGAGTGAAACAAAAACTCTTGAACATGTATCGCTCATTTAACTGTTATACATCAAATAGGGAAAGCTAGCACATGTGTTTGTTATATTTACACACTGAACAATGCTTTTTATGAATCGCTGTGCCTAAGAGCCTGAAAGAGTACACACTCTGAACTCATTGTGTCTAATGAGAGGTCTGGGCTTGTGCTTCACACTGGGCTTGCGCACCAGAAAAGTAGTTGAAAGCACATATCGGATCTCAGCTGTTACATAGTTTAGTAAATATAAAATGCAGATATCTGTACTGACCATCAGATTATTATATACCTGCATTACCACTGTACATAATCACATAAAGTTTGTTAATCCAATGAGATTTTAACCATCACCAGTGTTGCTCATTTGCTGTTTAAAATATTGCCATGCACCATAAAATATAGCATGAGACACTGCCAGTGTCTTTAACACTCTCAAAGGAAAGCATTATCTGCCCTTCCACATACATGAGCTCACATATGCCTTTGATTGGCTATTGTCACTGTGATTAACAGGGGATAGAGTGTATGCCACCCTTCCCATATATTTTATATATTTTATATTTTATAATATTTTTGAAATAATAATTAATCTCGTCAGATCATTTTGAATCTTGATGATGCCACAGCCATCCATGGTCAGGAGTCCAAGAGAGCAAAGTTAGCCGTGCTCCCCTGGACTCCCAGCCGTGGGTGGCTGTGGCATCGTCGGGATTCGAAATAATTTGACAGGTTTAATTATTATTTCAAAAAGATTCCATAAATGAAGTATAACTCCATGATGAATAACAGTTGTTAAAAATCTCTTGGTGACTCAATATAAAGTGGATGACATCATGTATTATAGCATCATGTCATGTTATGTCATAGCAGTTACTGATAATGATAAAACAATTGTGTTGTAACCTTAAATATAAACTGTCATGACAAATATGACATCTGCCCTATATGTATTTATACATATACTGTACATGATTTGGCAGATCATGTGGATGCCTGTGATTTGTCATGACACTCATTGGGAACCTCTATTCTCATTCACCAACTGAAAATTGTTATTTATTGGATGAACAGTTGAAAAGTGCAATTGTAAGGTTTTGCTCATATTTGGGTGAACAGTTATTACATTATGCAGCCTTACTTATCATACCATTTCTGAAGATATAGACAGTATACTAAATAGAGCACTGTTTCCTCATTACATTTTTAATTCAGTAGTTTGGCTTATCATTTCTGTTCAAAGTCCCATGTTTTGTTCTTGCATACAAAGAAGAGTCTGCCTAAGAAGCAGTGGTCCTAATTTATTCTGAATGGTGTTTAAGCAGAAAGAACTACCTCTTTATCCTCTTTATCCTCCAATTCAGCAGTGGTCTGAATATATGGAAAATTAGAGAGAGAAAGAGAAAAAGAGTGAGAGAGAAGGAGCTAGAACAGATAGGGAGGGAAAGAACCTGCTAATGAAATATTTGCAATTCAGGTTTCTGCACTGTATTTGGAAATGCTGTGCCAGGTATGAATCATAGTTCCAGTCCTCCAGCCATCCGTAAAACACGGTCTACAATTTCCCAGCACTTTTCAAACTCTATTCATCAGATTGGTCTTTTTTTTCTCCTTCTGCAAATTTGGAGAAAGGTGTGCATTACACAGAGAAGTGCATGTTGTGAGGTTCACTTTCTCAAATGTAGTCATAAAGCCAACTTGCTTTTTGCAAGATAAATTATCTTTAATGATAAACATTTATAAACCAGTGCAGACATGAAAATCTTGTGCGGATGAACGTCTTTGCTGTTGGTCTTAGGAATAGCGAGCTCTGTGGGGAGGAGTAGGCCACAGTTGCAGTTAATTATAGTCATCTTTTTGTGCCACAGTAAACATTTAGCTGTTGCAAATATGCTGAAGTAAGGCATTTATTATTGTAAGCTTCCTGTGTGTTGTTTTCATAGTGGAGTCAATAAAAGGCAGCTTTATTATTTAACATGTGCACTGCCTTAAGCAATAGGTGTAGGGGAAAGAGAGACCACCCAGATTTGTGTGTGTGTGTGTGTGTGTGTGTGTGTACACAAAAGCAGCCTGTGGAATACATAAACAGACATCATATGCATGAAGCTGTGTATAACATAACTAAGGTCTGCGTTTTTTCACGATTAACTGCAGTCAGCTCATGAAGATCTTATCATAATGGTTTAAATAAAATTTACTTCCAGCCCAAAGTTTGGTAAAAGTGTGAGAGTTATTATAGCCTGGAGCACTATATGTGAACTTTGGCTCATAAGATTAATATAATTCTGTCATAGACATGTCATGGATGATGTTATATGATGGAATTAGTTCTCATAGCAGCTTACATTCAGTGATATAAACGTCATATTAGCGTGACTCATTATTGTCTAAATAGATGTCATAGTGTTGCATATACTACATGTAGGGAAATAAGGGATACATCATCTCTGACCTAATAATGAATATCACCTGACATACCCTATTTCTCAAAAAAGGTTCTATCATGACTGTATTATTATGAAGTCTACAGCAGCATCATAAACAGTGTGTCATATTTGTCATAATATATAAACCAACTATTATTGCTGATTTGTAGCATGTGAGACAACAGCCAGCAAAGTCTCACAAAAATGACAGAAAGGGGTAAGAAAAGGCAATGAAGCATCCATTTATTTTCAGCAAACCATATCTCATTATTCCCGTGACTGCATACAACAGAGGCTATGCACATGTTTTCTTCCTCATAACTGTAAGAGTAGCTCATTTTTATTTATCTAACTTTTTATAGTTCCAAACATATCGGTGGGCTACCATTATGGCAATACATGTGATTGTTGCTATAGTTACATCTCTATGGGTGTTTTCTTGCTCTGTTCTTGTTGCTTTTGATTAAAATATGTAACCACATATGAAATATGTGAAATATGAATAGGGGTCTAGCCTAAAATGCTTTTTATGCTTGTTGCCATGGTTACATTCCAATATGGTTACAGGAGCATTGATTTAGCGTGACAGTTGTGTTATTTATCACACAATGACCACTTGGCTGGTCATACGGTCCAAATTATCATGTGACTGACACCATTCAGTAATTACATTTTAGCCAAACAGACTGAGACTGACTAGTGGGACGAAAGATGATGTAACACCACAGATGCACTTAATTAAGCTGCCATCCAATCATCTTTAGTGTTTTTACGTATCAGTTAAGTAGTTATGCAACAATTTGCATATAAATGAATTCAATTTGCCGATGTTGCTGAAGTGGTGGTAACAGGTGGCTAATTGAATTCTTCCCTATCATTTAGTAATTTATGCTTTTCTTAAAAATTCTTCACACCACAAAATATGTAAAAGTGTCTCTCTAAAGTGGTCTAGGTCTTTTTGTTGGGAAAAAAACCAAGAAGAGGTTGAAGAGTTGTTGCGAGTGCTAGAGCTTGGTTACCCCTGATCTGTCTAATGCTAAGCATCCATGTCACTTCTCTCTTTCTCTCTCTCTCTTTCTCTCTCTCTCTCTCTCTCTCTCTCTCTCTCTCTCTGGTTTCAGGGACACCCTGCATCACTGAGGCTCCAGATTGAGGCGGAAGGCAAACAGCTGCTGCTCATTCTGCAGAAAAATGAGTAAGCCTCCATCCTTCTCTCTCTCTCTCTCTCTCTCTCTCTCACTTGCTCGCTCTCCCCACTTGTTACAAGAGGAGCTTTTTCTGGAACACAAATTGGTGACAGATGCATGTGAGGTCCAACTTGTCCTCTAATCTCTAATAGTGAATACAAAAAACACCCTCCTCCTCACACCACTCATTTCGCCTTCATTTTTGTGATTGCTACCTGGTACAAAAGCTTCATAAACCAGACATCCTGAAAACACAGTCCTGAAGATCACTATTCTTTATCTTGTGTTGTGCATTCTATAATGTGTGGTCTCTTCAGATACTCAGAAACTAAATAAATAAATAATGTCCTAGCCTTGCATACAAGCTTAACATTACATTTCATTCTCATAACTCAGATGAACTTTTGAGAACTTGACGGCATCTTTTATCCAAGTCTGCTTCATGGAAGTACACACACTTCACTGCAAACTGACGCTCAGAGATGCTCTGGGGCTTCTTCTTCTCCAAGCTCTCTGAACAGAAATGTCTTTCTGTCTCACTAACAGTTAGTCAGTTTTCATTAAATGCAGTAATGAAATACCTCAGCTATGCTCATATGGCTTACCTTGGATGAATTTTATTTGAGACCAGCTAATATGATTTTATATTTACCGGCTTTTCCATGTCAGTGAATTCCCCACAAAACCAGAGACAATGTTCCGGTTGTCCTCACATGTCAGTGGGGCTGCATATTTTTATTTCATTGTTATTGTCATTAGTATAAAATGAAGAAGCAGTTGATAAAATGTTAGTAGGTTTATTGATTAACTTCCATTGACTGTTGGCTAAAAAACTTTACCACAGCACTGTGAAATTCTTGAATCTGATTGGTCAGAAGTTGTTGATTAATTTTCTATAGCAGCAGCTCTGACAGTAATTCTGGCTGCAAGGCAAATCACATGTTTATATTATTACGTTCATTCTCATACATTACTGTTTCTATAGTAACAGCTAATTCACAGAGACTTACACTCCACATAATATAAGTCTAATAATAGACAAAACGTGTGACAAACCATGTTATTCAAAAATGAAAAACATATAATGGTTGACAGGGTGAAGTTTTCTGTAAGGAGACATTTTTTTAACATCTATGGAAGGAGTCTCCAGTGTCAGTGCTTAGTAATTGTGTAAGTTTTTCAACACAGTATATTGTGGACTTGACAAGCTTAGTTTCTTTTTGTCTTATTAATTTCGAGAAAAAGAAAAAAAGACTTATGGCTTATGAAGGAATGACTGTTTAGAGCTACTATAATGTAAAACATAGCAGGATCTAATTTGTTTCATGGACATTCACACAACATTAAAGATTAAATTAAATAACTATAAACAGATAAAAAAAGTGTGACATCATGATTTAATATAATTCTTTAAATAAATACACATTGGAAAATTGCTGTGGTGTAAGAGGAATAAAAGATGTACTAGAAAATAAAATTATAACCTGAGAGTATCAAAACTAATTCCGCTTCGTTTTGGGCCTCATCACACCACCCCTTTGTTGATTATTTTTCTATAACTGCTGTGTTTTATTCCCTATTTAACACACTATAAGGCCATGGTATTTTAGTTTCTAGTTGGACTAGGAAGTGGAAAGTTGTCAACTGCCAGAGAGACACTGTGGGTCCTTTGAGCTACTAGGAATGTTATCCTCTCTCAATTATAGCTCACCCTGGATAAAGGTTTTGGCCAAATGAAAATAGAAGAAAAATATCAGCTTCAGTTTTCAGATATTAAAAAAGAAACAGTGATTTTCATGCATTTTTTTCTGGGACTTTGCCCCTGGGCCAACTGGCTTCATTAGGCATCTTTATACAGAATTTGGTCAAGCATAAGATGGCTGGCCTCCAAAAGATACTTTACAAAAATGCCAACCAGACAGTGGTTTAGCACAGAGATGACATACATCCAGAACCTTTTTAGCTTATGGTGTCCAGTAACATGAAAAACAGAATCTGATCTGATGTGTGAAAGGCTGTGCTGTAATTCGTCATGAACATTATGCATCTTGCACTGAAGAAGATTTGACTTGCTTCAGCCTAATTGGTGTCTCTTTTCAAAAGAGTGACCTCTGGAAAAAAAAAAAAAAACATCTGAACATTTGCACTGACAGATTCCTGCCCGGGGCTTTGAAAGTAGCACAACAGAACCTAATTACAGAATACTGCACATGAAAGTGCGTGAAATTCAGTGTGTGTGTGTGTTTGTGATGACAGCCAGATGCTTGTGAAGCTCATTTTGGGTTGGAGTACCTAACCTGCAGAGTCAGAGAGACCTTGAGTGAGAATGTTAAAGTGTGGACCTGATAATGAGTCATTATGGGAGTAAGAGGTCATGATGGGAGTTGAAGAACTGGAGAGTGGGGTGTCTGAGAATGCACTCTTTTAGACATGTGAAATCAGACTCGGCTGGGGGAATAATGGGAAAGTGTGTCTTATTATTCAGTGCGCTCTGGAAAAGTCAGTGGAAGGATTATAGTCTATGGTTTAAATCCCTTTTTATGCAGGCAGTACATTAAAACTGCTTATGAAATCTATATAAAACTACATTTAAATGGATTTCTTTTTATCCCAGCATGGCAAGATCAAACAAATTAATAAGTTAGCTCACGTTGTTATTCATACTCCAGATATTCTTGAATCAGACATTGGCAGACAATTATCGTACACACTACAGTATTCAACAGCACAAAGGTGCCTCTGTGTGTGTGTGTGTGTGTGTGTGTGTGTGTGTGTGTAGTGAAGGTTCTGGATGATCATTTTAATTACACTGGGCTGAGTGTAATGTGTCATCAGACTGTAGAAGTGAGACAGAGTTTGAATCATTGCAAAGAAAATAAACACAACCACAGTCTTTTGTGCTGTCCTCTGTACACTACACAAAGAATACAAATGATTTCTTCCAATTATTCCAATTATTTAATTAGCAGATGAGTCAGGTGTCTGGAGCTAAACTTTTTAGGGTTGGAGATTCACTGAGATTTACAAAATGACTGAAGTCTCAAGACTAAGACTAAAAGTATGCGTATGTGAGAAAAACTTGATAAGATCTACAAAATAAAAAAAAAAGCATGGAAGTTGATTTACTGACTGGATATATGGAGTATTGCATGTGTTGTCATTTCTGGTGTGTTTGCCCTACTGAATATGAAATTTGAGGCATTTCTACTTAAGAGAACAAAATACAGGGTGGTGTTAATGCAAATCAATTCATTTTGCTCCCACAGTATGATTTACTGCAGCCAGAACAGCAATTGTAGGTGCAAATCAGTCCAACTGAAAAGCAGGTGTCAAGTTTATATTTTAAACTGGGTTTTGAGAAAGAACTTTTAGCACATATAAAGAAACACATTTTAATATTGCTTCCTTCAGCTATGTTCCACATTTCATCATTCATGCTATACATTTTTATAAATCTCATCCAGCACACCCACTCTCTGCACACACAGTTTATCAGGTAATTTTCTACATGACATTTGCATAGTTTATAGAGCAAGCTTAGGAGGCAATAGACTGGTTTAACCAGGACCAACTGTTTGAAGACTGATTATACAAGTTAAATTTAGTTTTAAAAAACCCTGCAAATACCCCAGGCCATTGTGAATAAATTTTTGAGTGAAAAAAATGCTGTAGTAGAAATGCAGTTAATTACATAACATATATAATGAAAAATTACATAATTTTCATTAAATTGGATAATTGTTTCTGCAGTTGTTTTGTATATAGGTCAGTTTTCTTGGCAGCACTGTGCACCCTCTTCTGCATCCATGAGTTCACAGACACCCACGATTGGCTAGTGTTGGCATGACTGACAGGAAAGAGACTGTATGTGGGATTTGAACTTGTGATCTATTGCACCACTTGGGAGCATTCCTCCACTATTTTTGTGGGTGTCACAAAGTCCCTCTTTCAGCATGTTGTGCGATCTCCTGCTTGCACTAGTTTGTTGTTTTCCATATGCTTTTGTTTTGATTCTAATCTTGTCTCTGCCCCTGTCCTGTCATTGGTTGGTTGCCATATTGCATGCATATGTTACCCTGTTTTGTCTTAGTAGCTTGGCAAAGTCTTGCCAATTTTATCATGCATTCATGTTGTTAAGTCTAAGCTGTGATTCCCTGGTGCCTTATTTTCTAGTTCAGTGTATAGTATTTCCAGTGTGTAGTATTTTCTCCATCTTATGAGTAGGATTATCCTAGTTCATTCCTGTCTGTCTGTGTCTTGAACCCTGCTATTTTCTTTGACTAAAATTTTTGGATTTGCCCTAATAAAATTAAATAAGATGAGTTTTCACAGTTGTGTCCTGCCTTTGCTAACTGGACATTACAGTGGTCAATGTGAAACAAAAGTCAGCATTTTTATTTGAGATATAAAGTCTAGAGAGTGATCATTTTTAGGTGTGATTGTGTTTTTTATTTTTAATCTTTTGACCCTGGTAGGTTGTACAACAGCCAATCAGAACGTCTGATTCAGAAGTATGCAAAATTCAGACTCCGGTACGAGCATCACAGTTAATCAGTGTTCCAACTAACATGAGGAACCCATTCAGAGCTCAGTTTCTCATAAGCAACTTACTCACAAATCCTTGTTGTAAGGCTTAATAGGTTGAATGTATAATATGTAGTATATAGTGTATATTATATACTGGTTGTAAATGCAGTTGTTTTTCTGCCACTACAGCATGTGACACTGTGGAAGAAAAACCTAGAGCTAAGCAGAATAGGGGTGAAAGGGCATTGAGTGTATTGGCAGAGAGCCCTGTTTGGCCTGATCAAGCCCAGTTGTTCAAACATGACTAAAAATTGCGAAAAGAGGTGAAAAAACATCTATTGATAAATGGAATTATGAAAAGTGAAAGCAGTGATTTGTTTTGTAACCTCTCCAATTTCAACCCAGCAATAGATCCTGCTAACATAAAGACAGTGTTTTCTGTAGAATCTGTGCACACAGTGGGAGGTGAGGGACACAAACCTGGTCTGTGTCAAACTGCATTACTGCCAATTTTGAAGGACAAGAGCTTAGCAAATAGAGCTCTCCTTTCTATTTGTATACCACTCTTTGAGGCCACCCAGGATTTCACTTATGCATCATTAAAGTTTTCATGCAGTTTAGAAGCATTTTTAGGATTTGAAGAAATTGTAGGTGTTGAATAGAATTGTTTCTCTGCTTCTCCTGGCAGTGTATAAAGAAAATTATATATCACCAGCTTTATTATACGAGTTCATGTGTCCTATTTCACATAGAAGAATTTATGATTGCTTTTTTTTATTTGCGTAAACAGATAAGATTGATCTTATGAGAATTTCATATAAGGAATTTGAAGGAGCAATTGTATTTTGTCAAATTTCCTACAAATCAAGTCGTGAAAAAGGGTATGAACGCTGACTGGTCCCTAACCCTAACCTTAACCTATGTGACCTTAACCTGTGTAAGACAGAGTTGTGTAAACTGTTACGATTTTGTGAGTGCATGACCATGTTGGGACAGAAAAAACATTGCAGGACATGTGAAAGCAATGTGAACAAGACAACAATTCAAAGCATAAGTAATATATATATTTAAAAAAATGTTTTTCGTTGATATTTCCTCTGAGAGAATCCAAATCCTGCCCAGAAAATATGGATTGGAACCAAAACAAATTTAAATACAGTCAAGGTTAAATGTGAGTCTACATTCAATTAGAGGCTATTTAAATGTAAACATTTAAAGTGAAATCATTATTTTCACTATTATTAACTTATGTGTACATTTCTATGATAGAGTAATATCTTTGAAATCCAGGATTTGCTGTAAATTCATTCTTTTTCTCCCTGTCATGCATGAAAGCTGCATGACAATTATGCTTTCATTTTAATAAGCATTTCAATCTATGCGAACTGTGTCAGAGACACGTTAGAGGTGTGTAACACCTGAGCCTGCACATCACCCTGCCCTTGTTTTACTAATTTCTCATTTTGTCTTGTTTCTGATTCTGATTTTATGCTTTGTCTATTGTTCATGCTTCACTTTTTTAAGTATCCTTTGAAATCATACAGTCATACTGATATGTATATTTCTAATCATAATCAACAAACATGTCATGATCGTACAAGCTCTAGTGTCATAGAAAGGTGTTTGTACAGTAGGGATAATGGTACGGCAGTCATGGATAATTAAAAAAGCTGCTTATGCTCTGTCCTACTGTCTAATGCACATTATTACTGAGCTATTGAGCTGTGCTGTAATTATAGCTGGGCCAGCCTTAGCTCTCTCCAAACACAATGTTTTACTCATACAGTTGAACATTTGAGGGTTAGTTTGCAATGTGTTTTCTTCTTGGGATGCTACAATATTGACTGAAATCGATGTCTTTTTTGAGCTTTGATAGATGCTTCAGTGAGTTTAGTTGAAATAATAGGTTATTATGAACAATTTATCTCTCTGCAAAAAAAAAAAAAAATCCCACAAACACCACCATCATCATCAACAACAACAACCACAAAACAAAACGGGGGAAAAAACAAGGGATAGTGATTCAGGGCCATTTCCATGGCAACCTTAGGCCCTCTTGGGAGTAAGTGAGGAAGGGGAGATGTGGAGAGGAATGGATAGAGACAGACAGATAAAGAGAGGAGGGAGGGATGGAGGAGACAGTGCTTACGTAAGGTCCACCCCCTCAGTTTTGGATGGAGAAGGCTTGTTATTATCAAAGAGAAATGACAGTCAGGGAGAACTGTGTGCGTGTGTGTGTGTGTGTGTGTGTGTGTGTGCGCGCGTGCACGCCTGTGTGTGTAGGTCTAGCTCTCCCACAGCTCAACACCTTTGAGTGCTAACAACTTCACCACTTACCTGAGAGAGATAAAGAGGTCTCATAATCTCAGCTCAGGGACAGGGGCAATAAAGGGAGTAAGTGAAGGTCTGCTGGAAAGGTGAGATATAAGGGCATATGTTAAAAGCCTGGATGTTGGAGGCTGAATGGTTAGAAAATGTAAAACAGAGAGATAAGATGAGCGAGAGAGAGTGAAAGTCGAACTGGAAAAAGGACAGATAAGATACTTCCAGAATGTTCTCACAGACATGCAGCAGTGCTATAATGCAGATGCTGAAACATCACGAGTGTTTGCAGGGGTGTCTATCTTAAAGCCTGAGATATGTATATGTAAGAAATAAGATATGTAAGTCTGGAACATGTCTTGGGTTGGGCCTGGAGTTGAGTTAATGAGTCAGAGCCTAGCAGAAGCGAGTTTGCCTTTGCAAAATGCAGCATCATTAATCTACTTACTAGTATTAGTGTATATTTTGATAATGTATTCTCTATTTCCTCCACCCTCAATCTTTGACTGAACATGAGGCCATTGCACACTATGACAGGCAAAACATGAATTACTCTATGTTTTTCTGCAGCAGTTCATTATTTTAAAAATTGAAGCTTAATTTCATGGATGAATGTTTGGAATCACTGTTGAGTTTAAGCTCTTGAATGCAATTTACTGTGCTTCAAATTCAGGTCCAGTGACAGTGTTTTCTCTTATAGAGGTATTAAAAGAAAAACTCATTTTCAGAGCTTAGTTTTATTATCACGGACACGTTGTGTACATTGTCAGGATCTAACCAGATACGAATATATTATTTGAAATGAGCAGATAATGTGTTCTAAACAGATATGAATAAGGCACACTATTTTTTTCCTGGGTGGGACACAGTAAAAAAGCGAGTGGTCAGAAATGAAGCTTACGGGACCATGGACATGCAGTGCTGCACGACGCATTTACAGCATTCATTCATTCATCCTTAGTAACCGCTTCATCAGAGTTGCAATGGTTTGAATTAGGTTACAAGTTTATATTTTGGGAAATTGAACCAAGTAAATTTGTTAAAAAAAAAAAATCACTTACAGGAACAACAAAAAAAAAATAATAAAATAATAACCTTCCAGTTTAGGCCACACCCACTTCACATTTAAACCCAAATACAGATAGAGATATGAATATTTGGAGCTTGAAACATAAAACATATAAACATAGACAGACCCAGAGGTCTGCTTGTACCCTCATACCTCCAGGTTGAAGCACATGTGTGGTTGTAGAAAAGGCTGTCCACTTTTTTTTTTTTCATTAAAATGTGTAGAGATCTACATTTGTTGTCATTCTCCCTTATTTCCCTCAAGTCCTGTCTTCTCCTCTCCTCTCCATACTACCTGTCTTTAGTCAGCCTTCTGCCCATATTCTTACTATCATGTTGGCATTATGTCTGGTTAACCTTTCTCTGTCTCTCAGTCTGGATCAGGTTGGGCTTTGTCTGTCTTGTATTGTGTAGAATAATTTAAGGGCTTGTCTTGTCTGCATGAACAGGAATTGAAGGAATAGAAGAGCAGACTGCATGGTCTGTGGTGTTCTGTTCCTCCTCACCTGTCAGGTCAGATAAAAGGACTGAATGACCAGTAAAGGAATGGGCTGGCAGGAATAAAAGGCAAAAGGGCTTTTGAAAGGTTGCAGTTATTCAGCAGTGATTTAATAGAATGTACAACAACAATCATTCAACAAGCATTTATAATATAGTAGTATTGAATCATCAGATACATATTAGTATTGTCAGTGACAAAGACCATCTCTGGGTCTTTTACCCCAAATATCCTCGACTTACTAATCCCACTACTCACCATGATATCAACTCTGAACTATTCCATACTGTACGTATACAGAACATTTAACCATGTTTTATTTTTTTTACCAGTACTGTATGTATGCAGAACATTTCACCATGTATTAGTTTTTACCAGTACTGTATGTATGCAGAACATTTCACCATGTTTTATTTTACATAATTTTTATTCTACACCTTCCTGAATGCAGTTTTTTTCCAAATGAAAATACGGCCATTTTGACACACTTGTCTATTACCATTTTTCCCCTAGCTTTCATGCAATTCCTCATGATTTGCAGTGCTATGTAGATAGTAGTGTTCATTTCCAATAAACTGATGCTTTCACACATGAGCTAATGGTATTCTTTGATGATGTTCAATACCTGGAGTCCTAGGATCTCCCCTTGCCCTCTAATGTCACTTCTGATTGTTGTAATGCTACTTACGCTTAAATGAACATGAAGGTTGGATTGTAACAGTGAGTCTGATTTCTCTTTTCTCTTGCATACTTTGCCCTGGTAATTTTTTTGAACATCTAGGCTGACATTTCCTCTCCAGGGTGGAGAGAATAGTTCTAATCTTTCTTCGAGGATTTCAGCTCATGTGCTGGTGTTAAAAAATTATAAGACATTGACAGTTTGCTTTCAGCAAAGACCATTGCTTTTGGGGTTGTGAGGAAGCTTGAAGTATTATGTTTAAAATTCAGTTGTTTAATAAGCCCCTTGGGTCTATTGTACCTCATTGGGATCATCTGGGATTACAACCCTGGCAGATATTGCATTCAGTTTCAGGGAAAATTGTGTGCTTGTGGTTGAGGATCCATGTAGCAACAAAATAAACCTTGAAGTTATATAGTTATAATGTGGTTTGAAAAAGATCAAGTGCAATTCTCACAGCTGGCTAGATTGCAATGTAGGCATTAAAGCCTCTCTTTGCTGTAACCTTTTCAGCTTGCAACACAGCATGCATGAACAAGCTGTTTTTGATCTCTTCTGATCTCTGTTGTCCATGGTCTTTGCCTTTTATCTGGCTTAAGTAAGTCCCGGGTACACATCATTTATCCTCCCTAATATGTCTCCCTTTGAGATCTGTGGCACTATTATTTATAAGGAAAGGCTCTGTGATGAGAACCTTACTTATATATTTATACCACTGCATTGTCATTCATTAATTCATTTTCAGTAACCGCTGAATGTAGGCAATAAAGGTAAGACTTGTGGTGGCTCTGGAGACTATCCCAGGGAAACTGGGCATGAGGCAGAAATACACCCTGGATGGGATGCCAGTCCATCGCACGGCACCCTGTACACACATTCACACACTCATTCACATCTTGGGAAAATTTAGCTTAGCCACTCCTCCTACTGGCATGTCTTTGAACAGTGGGAGGAAACCAGAGACCCTGAAGGAAACCTACGTGGATATAAGAACATGCAAAACTTTACACAAGCATTAACCCGAGCTCAGGATTGAATCAGGGACCCTGGAGATATGAGATGGCAGCGCTACCCACTGTACAACTGTGCTGCCTGAAACTGGATTTTGAATAATGTAATATGTCCCCTCTAATAAGATCCATCTTGGCACCATGTCCTTGTGTCAGTTAGTGCTACTGTGTGGCTTGGGGTTCTGGTATGCACTGCTGTTGGTACGAATTTTTCTTGTGCAGCATCAAAAGATTTTGGCAGCAGGGTCCAGAATGGAGCAGTGGTCTAAGCATTCATCCCATCAGGAGTTTAAATACCAAGCATGACCTCTATCCTCAAGTCCAAGACAGCATAACTGGCCCTGCTGTCTGGGTTAGAGGGATGACATTTGTCTTTCCACTTTTGCTCAGAAAATATGTCTGTGATGTTGCATGAGCAGTTGTTGTGCAATAATGGACTTGCTTGTGGGCTAGAATTGGAAATAACTAAAATTAGGAGAAATAAGGGGTAAATATAAAAAAGACATAGGAAAGACATTGTGTATCTTTGCTGTTGGCTGGATCAGTGGTTTATGGTCAGTGATCAGATGAATTCTCTTGGCTATAGAGATATATCAAACTTGTGACAGGACAGACTGACATGTTCCTACTTTATCTCTGAGGACACTCTTGGGAAAAAAATGGTTGAAACTAGAAACCTGTACTGTTTGTCCTTGTTTTTCCCCTTTGGAAGCAGACAACCTTTACTGATAACTGCCTGGAAGAATATGCAACTTCTACTCTTCTGTGTGTACACTATCAATCCTGTAGCTTTTAGTTCCTGCAAAGACATGCATAGCTTGATTGGGATCATGGAACCTTCACAGTGAATAACAGCTCTTTGACATGCTCAAAAATATCTGTATCTGCCCATGTGATTTGTTTTCATTAGGACCTCAAATAGTTGCTGACCCACTGATGAGAGGTTAAAGAGTTACTTTCCTATCCAAAACCCCTCTGCAGCTCTGGGAGGTCCTCACATAGTGCACGCTGCCTGATTGCATCAACTTTGCTTAGGTTTAACCTCATACATGAGAGATCCTATGTCCAGTGAGGAAAAACTATCTCAGCTGGAGAACAGCTTGTTGAGCTTAGGTTTCTCCACATGTAGTGGAGATGTGTGTCATCTTTGCAGCTTGACTTCATAATCATCCTTTTAGTTTCATCTGTTTAATTGAAGTTTGTTAACGATCAAAAGTCCTTACAACTACTGTATGTGGTTGCAGATATTCTCATAGCATCTCATCATAAAATTCCAGGAGTTTATAAAGAATAAAAGTTTCTGCTTTTGCCAGAATACTGCTCTGTCTTTTGAAAACAGACATGTTCGCAGATGACATTCCCTTTTAGACAAAAGCATTAATCGAATTTCTGTGGTACTACTCTTTTTTGTTCCCATTCCATAGAAACAAAGATGAGCTAAAAATGTTCGCTGAATCGTGTCCCATTAGATAAATAAGGGAATGTTTCCTATTCAGCTATCCTGTGAGCTAATGAAAGGTTCACGACTGGGTTAAACTTTGACATATTCTATGTTTCTCTCACAAAATGGATAACTTCTGATATGATTTCAGATCAGTTTTATAAATGGAACGTCCAGTCAGAGGACTGTATTACACTTACTAAACTACCCATACAACAGGCAGCATTGTTTTTTTTCACTGGTAGACTTTATTACACTGCTATAACATAGTGGTGTTAGTGATGTATAACTGGTTCCTTATGTTTTATCCTTATATGACATTGGTTACCTGTGCAAGAAAATATGGATTACATGAGTATGTGCAGACTTGCCAAGTTCCCTTAGTCATTGGAGAGAACCAGGGATGAATAAGAAGAGCCAGCCCATAATTTCAGGCGTGACTTTTCCCGTACATATGGTGTGCATTGTGGACTGGTTTAGCAGATGGTGTGGTTTATCATGGACTGTTGTCATGTTTTATAAAAATGAGGTTTGTGTTTGTTGAGGTTCTTAATCTTCTTTCTTCTACATCTTCCAAAAACTTGAAAGTTAATGAACTGTTCTGCTGAAATTATCTGCAAGTATATATATCATCTGAATAGAAAACGTGGTGACAAGTAATGCTGAGTGTGTTTGAGTGCTCGCAATGTGAACGCAATATCAATATACTGTTTTTTTTTTTGTTTTTTTTTTTGTGTGTGTGTGTGTGTGTGTGTGTGTGTGTGTGTGGGTGGGTGTGTATGTAGACATCACTTATATTGTCAATACCTTCACAATGCTGACCAATATCTGATTGGATTTTTAAATATTTTTAAATAAAATATTTCAATTTTTGTAAATGTTTAAAAAGCATTATTCAGCTCATCATGTTTCTGGGATTTGATTTTCTACATTTACAACACATTATCAACTCCAAAATTTGTGGCACCATTCCAGTGAATAGGAAAAAAATGTATAAAAAGTACATTACACATAACGATACAATGTTCACACCATATTCTGTTCACACAGTGACTTATTTCTCAATGAGAGAAATAAGCCTAGCAATATAGCATATAGCATCTTGAACTGTTCTGTGGTGAGAAATGCTCAATCTCAATCTGTGATGAGAAGTGCAAGATCTCTTCAGTGTCTACAGCCTTGTTAGACATTACAGAAAGTGTCTCTTCAGGGGAGACTTCACCAAGTAGTAATAGGAGAGACAATAGTTTTGAAACCATTTTTGTAAGAAACTGTACTAAAATATGTTAGAAATGAGCTTTTACAATATAACTATACAGTATTTCCAAAGGCCAGCACTATGGTACACACATGTGCCACCTCACAGCTCCAGGGTCCCTGGTTCGATCTTAAGCTGTTCCCATATTCTCCCTGTGTCAGTGTGGGTTTCCTTTGGGTTCTCCGGTTTCCTGTCACCTCTCAAAAACATGCCAATATGTGGACTGGTGACTCTAAATTGCCTAAATTGAATTGTTTGAATGTGTGTGTGTATAGTGGCCCCATCCAGGGTGTGTTCCCATCTCAGATCCGGTATCCCTGTGATAGCCTCTGGACTCACTTCAACCTTTACCCTAGCGGAGATGAAGATAGCCTTGGGCTTGCTATTAATGCTCTTCTGCTTTTACAGTGTGTGTGTGTGTGTGTGTGTGTGTGTATGCATGCATGTTTTGGTGAGATGACTTTATGTTTCCCCAAAGTGTCTTCTTTCTTTCACTCTCTTGGCCAAATAAGATCATCCAGGTCAACCAGACATTGGCTGTTAGGGGGAAACATGACCTTCAAGATTCAAACGCCAACTATTCATGTTTTTTCATACTCTCCTTTTCATGTCAGGGGCATAAACAGTCAGAACAGCAGTTGTAATCATCCAAGAGAGACAGATAGCTTTTGGTTGTTTGTTAAACCATCTGATCTATGTTGTTGTCAGCTTCTGTGTTTCTCTCAGTGTTTATCTCCGTTCCATTGCTCATCCTGTCCTTACACTCACACACTGCCTGACCCCATTCAATGCATCCTGCTGTTTTATGAAGGTCCCTCTCAATTGACCTTTTACCTCTTCTTCACGGTGTCATTCTCTGGTGAACTAGTGCTGGAGGACAGCATTCTTCCCAGAGTGTTTATGGGGGATGTGGGAATCTGTCCAGCGCAGCAACCCATCTTGAAAAACAAAAGCAGATTAAGGAAGAGGGGAAAAATGGTTTGCATCTGTGTCGATTCACCAGCACAGCAGAAATCCCATTTCCCCTTGAATTGAAGATAGCATTGCTTTGGGATTTTATCAGCTGCTATTAAGTTTTATTCGTTAATTAAGTTTGGTGGGTTGAATTAAGGCAAAGAGTCAAGTGGTTGAAACTTTCAAATTGGGGATCAGGGAATAGGTTTAAATTGGGTTTGTGCATGTCTCCTCACTGATGGTCCACCCGGGCTCTACTACAGACCAAGATAACAAGAGCTTAGTCTCTATAATTAGTTGTCTTTCTCATACAGAAAGCAGATGTGTTGGCTCAGCCTCTGCTGTGGTTCCTGCTGTGAGTGTGAACCTGGCTTTGGCTGCTGAGTTCCCTGTCGTTCTGTAAATGGGAATCTGCCAGAGAGAGTTTTGAGCACAGTAATGAAAATTGAGCAGCCGCCAGGGGATAGACAGAGGGATGGGGGAAAAGATGAGTGAGTGTGGCTAAGTGTGACTGAAAATGATAGCAATCAGCATCTGACTTAGCTAATGGGATAAACATTATGATGCTATACAAATGCAGTGTTGTCATACATTATAATACTCCTGATTAAATGAGAGCTTCATGAAGGGAAAGACATTGAATTTGTGGTAGTGAAAAGCAAATTAATGCCATAGGAACTTCCATAAATGATGAGCAGTTAGTTTATGATGACATACAGCTACAAAATGTGCAAATAGACACATAGTACAAAGGTTTTTGGGCTTGTCTGTCTGGGGATCCTACAGGATCTATACAGAATCCTACAACAGGGTGTTTTACTGTTAGAGAAAGTTTCATGGAATCCCTTTAGGAAGCAAGGAACCGGTTTCGTCATGCTAGGAGGAAACTCATCACTCCAGGGTCAATCCTGAGATTGACATACCGTCTGTGTATTCTCCACTTGTCTGTGTGGGTTTCCTCTAGGGTCTCCAGTTTCTTCCCACCTCCCAAAAAACATGCCTTTGGGTGGATTGTCTATGCTAAATTATCCCTGGGTGTGAATATGTGTGTGATCCAGGGGTGTTGTCCCACCTCCAGATCCACCATCATGACCATCATGTTCATGATCTGTTATTAACCTCCTTACTGTTAGAGTTCTCTGTTTATATAGCAATTTCCCAAACATGAGCTCATTTTTTCATAAGTAAAGGTACAATTGCTAACCCCACCTTGAACCAATACAAATTAAGTCATACAAATTGTTAAGGATCTGCAAGTGTGAGACAATGTTAATTTTCCTCAAGTGATATCTGGAATTAGGGTTGATTTTTGGCTAGACTCAAACATATGACATACAAAATCTCAATTTCTAAAGTAGTCTAGTCTTAGCATTTGTGCAACATTTCTCATGTGTCATGGTTTGTTTATTGGCTGTAAAATGCTGGAACATCCTGGTGATGTTGGCAGGGCTGTAAGGCTGTTCTAGCCCTCGGTTGGGCGAGCCATAAAGGTCAGGACCAACAATAAACCTGTTTCTGACATCAACCAAAATCTAAATATATTTTTCTAAATATGTCTCTCATCATTTGCAAGAGTATTTTTCCATATTCTTCCTGTGCACAGTTGGATTACAGCTGGATGCTTTGGTTTATTTATTCACTTTCTAATTTGCTTTTTTTTTGAATGCTTCTTCTTTTGTGCCTCCTGGAAAGATTATTCTGGTAAAATCTTTCCTCTTAAAATCTTTCCTCATAAACTAATGAATCATTCCCTTGCCATGGATGCATGACTTGGAAAGTTTGAAAAGGCCTGGTTCCTATTTCAGACCTCAGATGAATCATATTGCTGAAGAGAAAACTTCTTTCTCCAACCATGTCATGCAGGGTTTTCCTCCATCCAGGGGAACGTGCAGTTTAATCAGCAGCAACCCCACGCACTATGAAGAAAATATTACAAACAGTGACTATTAGTAAATAAAGAAATTTGTACTCTGCCCTCATTTTTATTGCTTCATTAAGAAAGTAGCCAAGCAGACAGGTTTGCTTAAATGATAAGCCGCTCTCTTATTCTTGTGTTTGTTTTGCTCTAACAATAATGGACCTGGAGCTTGAAACATCTCAGCTCTCGTTTGGAGCTTCTTTCCAGAAATTTTGTATATATAAATTATAGAAATGATATCATTTTTTATAATTACTTAATTAATTATTTAGGACCAAAGACTACAAAAGTAATTTATGTGTACAGTGAAGCTTAAAGAACAGCTATAGGCAAGGGAATAAAAAAAAAAAAAATGATGAGCATAAATAGGTTAATAGCAAAAACATTAAAGCATTGCATTAAGAGCACAAGAGTCCCCTTCCTAAAAACACCCACTCAACACACACACAAACACATGTATGCACACACAAGGCCAGATCAAACATTTGGTGTTGTGAGACACAACGTCCTGAGCATTTGGTTTTCAGAAATAGCTTCCATTCTGACTTGTCTTTAGTCACCTCTTGTATGTTTGTAACTATTACACTCATGACAGGGCAAAAGGCTTTGACCAAATGTCTACAAAACTAGTGTGCAAGCAAGTTATTTTTAATTTGGTTTTGTATTTTGCATTTACAGTGTAGCGTTTTAGTAAAACCCTACGCACATACACCTGATATCACACTCAGATTACCCTGATCACTTGAGCAAATAAATCAAGTGTGTTGTGATACAGTTAGAGATTTTAACTGATTAAAATTGGTCAGTGTAAGTTTCTGTTATCAAACACTGTGAAGTCATAACTCATCATACATTAGACTAAGAGTACTGTACATTGCTGCAAATTAATGAGATATTTTGGTTAACCCTTAGAGGTCTGTGTACCATGAAAGCTCATGAAAGATCAACATACTGATTAATAATTTAGAAATTATTTGGCATAGAGACTTACTTTAATACTTTGCATCTTGTCACAGAGATCCGTAACTTAACCATAAAAAACTCACTATTGAAAATAATCTCATAGCTTTACAGTTTAGCAATAAATGTTTTTTTTTTTTTTTTGATATTTTGTTCAAATTTTACCAGGACTCTGCAAATGTTATATATTTTTATTTATATGCTATTTGATTTTTAAAGGCAGAATTAGCTCTACTACAAACAGCAGGTCCACAAGTTTCAAACCAGACCTTTTAACCAATCATTCTTGTTGATATTCAATCCCTACACTAATCATAACTCTGGTCAGGGTTGTGTGCGTCATCAACCTATCTGCGCTGAAGGAAATAATATAAAACACCACATGGGGATTTAAAATGAGGGCATTTTTATTAAAACTAATATTAAAAAGGCAGAAATGGGCATAGACCTATGAAGGTTAAACTAGACAGTAAATATTCTGTGTAGATTGTTGGCAAAAATCACTGCCTATTTACACACTTTTGGCCTATAATGTCTGTATATCTAGAGATCAGTGTGCAGATTTCAATATGCAATTATATATTATGTATAGACAGGATATAAACAGTGTTGTGTAATGCGATGAATAGTGTCTTGTGTACAAAGCATTTTCTCACCATCCTCCCACCATGATTATGGTTCAAATCAGCACGGAAACAAAGACTTTCCAATACTTCAGAGGCAGCTTTTAAGATTTCTCTTACCTGTTTTTCCACTGGAGAAGTTGTGTGAAATGTAGAAGATGCAACAATGAGTTTACTTTAATAAATACAGTTGAAATTGAGATGGTTAATGAGGTGCGACCTGGTACTGAATCACTGTCCACCCTGCTGTTCAGACAACCCAAGCCAAATTAAATATTTAGAGAGGAGGACACATCTAGACACACATACTTGCACACAGGGTCTCTTTCATTCATAGAAGAGAGTAGCAGTCCCATGGGCCAAAGAAAAGAAACAAGAGGAAGTTCTCCTTTGGCCAAACACAAGGGAGCCAATTACCGTAGGATGATGGTGCACTTTGAGGAAATCCGGCTGTTGGTTTCTTAACCAAGTAATTATGTGGCTTAGAGCTTAGATAATACTATGACAATCTCAGTCATTGTAATTGTTCTAGTTATCTCTATTGTGTGTCATTTGTAAAAATCAGACATTAGCATCTGTCTGATAATGTGAAAATATTCTTCAGATTATCTAGACTTGCATATGTAATCTACATGATGGAACCAAAGTGAAACATAGACACTGAGTGTTTACATACACACTACTGTAATGAGCATTGCCTGATTGTGAGAATGAACAGATATTTTAAGTGGTCATGCAAACAGTGTCTTTCTGTTTTATACATCTGCTCAAGTGTGCAAACAAAACCGGAGAGAAAAAAAGCACTGCCTTGGAGGCAGCAAACAGCAATGACTTAACAGCTTCAAGAAGTCAGCATCATGTGCATTTCACAATCATTCAAACAAATGAAATGACTCCATGTAAACAATTTAGCAGGAAGGCTGAATTTTAAGTCATTCCTTTCTTATTTTTTGGATTAATATTTGAAGGTTGTAAAGATACATCATATACTTAGAATGAAAACTGATTACTGGAAGACTCATGCACAGTTAAAGTTTTCCAGTTATTTGACTGACTGCATGTACATGCATTGATCAGACTATCAAAATCTGTTTTTTTTTTTTTTTGGTTATTTTTTAAATGCAAATGTACTGATTGAGTCAGTTTATAAGCAGATAAATTTTGCCACAAATATTAGGATAATTTTTTTTATGTAAACGATTTTCCCATCTTCGTAAAAATCCACCAATCCTTTAATGCCGGGTTTGACAGACTGTGTCATTGTGTGTGCTGTCATGTGGAACTGAAAGTGCACTGATTTAGTGGACAGACACCAAATGAGCAAGCATGAACTGCCACAGCACACTCAATAGGTCTGCACTGAAAGTGACACATGCATCTGTCAACACCAAAAGTTAGGACAGTGGAAGCACAACAGCGTTAGTTTAGATCTAGTTGAGTCAGATTGTGCAGATTGTGTGTGAATATTAAAAATGATAACATTAAGTGCTAGTTATATTAGTATTCAGTATAAGTTATAAGTATAAGTATAAGTTCATTCAGTAGCTGTTACCATATTTTTCACTTGGGGTCATACTGACTTAAGTCTGCAAAATAAGTTTGGTATTTAGATTGATAATTACACAAATTCTCTGTAATAATGTTTGCCATGACCTGTGCAGGGTTTTTTTTTTGTGTTTAGTGATGTCTTTGACAGGAGTGTTTCCATAGCATCTAGACTACCCTCTTTAAATCAACCTCTTGTTTTTAAGCTTGTTTTTTTTTTAATTACAAAAAAAGTTTAGAAATATGCGTAGTGACAAAGCTACAATTGCTGTCAGTTAATTTCAAATATAATGTAGCCTAAAAGCAAAAGACAATAATATTTCCGTTTTTTTTACAGTTTATGAAGATATACAAATAACAAAACTTTAGAAATATCTAATTGTAGCTGAATATATTGTGAATATATTTTGAGGCTGATTGTCAAACCCTACTGGTAATAATCATATTAAATGTTTTGGCTCTCTAATCTGTGCTCTCTAAAAATTGTGCTACTATGGTTACAAATTATTTTAAATAAGTATAGTTCATAATTTTAACTAATTTAATTAATTTAACCAATTAATGTGACATAAAATTTGGTCCTCAAGAGAAGTAATATTCTTGATGTCATTGCTTGTTGCATGCGAAAAGTAAAATAAAACAACACAATTTTACAAATCTAGGGTTTCTCAGTTTAATTACTCCATACTGTATTTATATTGTTAATATTGCTCTTGAATGCCATCCATAGTTTTTTTTTTGTGTGTGTGTCTATCTGTGTGTGTGATTACAGCTGATTAGAGCTGAAAAGACAGTTGCAAACTTAACTGAGACATAAATGAGACACTTCTCTGCATTGGTCAACTCAGATGCATTAAATAGCATGTAACTGACTCATTAGTCTTAAGTCTCTTGTACATATGATTGCAGATGTACATAATTTCACTATTAGCTTTTCACTTCATGCACTTTCCTCTTTTTAGTGTTTTTTTTTCTGTCGGGATGCTTAAGCCTTTCTGCTATTTCTTTTGGCAGGATTTTGATTGAGTCCTTTCACTGTCTAGTGTCTTCTCACCTCTCACTACCATGCAGACACTTGCCCTTTAGAAGATAGAAACCCATTTTGAGGAGATGAAATGTTATTCAGTATGTCTGCCAATTTGATGTCACCAAAATGGGTTTCCATTAAATTTTATCATCCGCTACCCCTGCTGAAAATATCCCTATGATAGTGAGAGTATAAGGCAGAAGCTTGTGGTAAGGAAGGATGACTTTTGAGAGATGGAGATTATATGTGCAGTCCTTGGAAGGATTTTTGAGATCCTTGGAATCGAATTGCTCCTTTTGCACGATTTGCACAAAGCGATTCTCTCTCACTGATGCAGAGATCAGATGGTTATTGAGAGCTAAAGGGCCTGAATACAAGGAACTCAGCATCCAAGGATTTCCTTAGACTTCTGCTTGGTGGTTCATGTCTGGCTAGCAGGCGACAGGGTGATATTTCCAGTCAGACAGCCTTTCGAAAAGATTACAAAAGACACAGCAGACAATGTCTGACATTACTGTGTCGTGCTCAATCAAATGAATAATCATATAGTCATATTAGCACAGACGTGGTAGTGTAAATGAGGTTAAATTAGTATAAATGAGCACACTACGTCCTCAAAAAGCTGCTAAGATTCCTCTTTTCAAGCTGCTAAACACATTTTTAACACATTTTTACTTATAACATCTGTATTTTGTCTAATAGAGTCTATTTTATTCTATTTTATTTTTCTATTTTATTCATTATATTCTTTTTATTATATTCTGTTTTTATTATGCATCACAGTTGCACTGTGGGACGAGGCATTAAGGAAAAACATTTCACTACATTAATACATCTCATGTATCTAATGTATGTGACAAATAAAGAACCTTGAACCTTGAACCTTAAATGATGGAAAACTCTGAACTCTGAGAATAACTTTTATATGTTGTTATACCACAGCTCTGTTTAATCCTCAAATCTGAAGATGTTGATTAATTTTCTATAACAGCACAGCTGTGCTAATAGTTCTAGCTGTAATTAACATGATTTGAATGAGGTTTATATTAATGCACTTGTTCTAATAAATTAATGTTTCTATAGTAACAACTCATTCACAGGGACTTGCATGGCAGACATACCACATAACCTAAGGCTAAAAATAAACATTTAAAAAAAAAAACAAAAAAAACATTATTTAACAAAGAAACATTTAACATTAGAATCATTGATATGGTGAAGTTTTCTGTAACAAGATTTACTTAACATTTATAGAAGGAGTCTCCGTTGTCAGTGATTAGTAATGGTACCAGTCATTAAGTTTTCCGCCATGGGAAAGTCTTTACAATTCCTCTCTAATATGACATGCAAACTGCACTTTTTTCCTTATTAACTTCAAGAGAGAGATAAAAAAGGAAGGGCTGGTAAGGGAACAACTATTTATAGCTGCTATACCATAAGTGATAACAGGAACTAACTTGTTTTGCAGATGTTTCACAAAATTAATTGTAAATATTAATGGTTAAAAAGCACAAAGTGTCATTCATTAATAAACTGAAAATTGCAAGAGGAATAAAACACTTCAGGATGTGCTGTTATAGGAAAATAATCCACTTTGGGGTGGTAATAGTATCTTTGCTTTGCATCGGGCCATATCACACCATCCCGTCTTTGATTATTTCGTTGTCACGATACATGCTCCAAAATGTGGTATTCCTTGCTTTGAAGAAGAATTAATTTGTCACATATACATTACAGCACAGAAAAAGTTTTCTTCACATATCCCAGCTTGTTAGGAAGTTGGGGTCAGATAGAGCTCCTCTGGAGCAGAGAGGGCCTTGCTCAAGGGCCCAACATTGGTAGCATGTGTGAGCTGGGGCATGAACCCTTAATCTTCTGATCAGTAACCCAGAACCTTAACTATTGAGCCTCCACTGCCCAGAAGCCCCCACTGCCCTGTAACTAATGCAGTCGTAAAACAAAATTAAATTTAGCACCCTAAAGGTTTGGTTGAACCGATCTATACAGAACCCTTGATTAACTCTTATATTTGTAGATGAGAAACAGTTTTGTAGTTATTCTTATAAGGATGTGTCAAAAGGATTTGATTAAACCTGATTGAAATCATCAATCTGAGCTCGTCATTGAGCTGCAGGCAGATGGTCGGATGAGAACTTCATGTCTCATAATGGAAGAACTGTATTACATCCAAGGGTGTTTCTCTACTTGTCAGCAAAGGCTCACAAAATTGGAACACCACCTTTGTTCCATAATGGGACATGATTACATCACCTCTGTAATATGTCCTAAGCAGATTATATACACAAATCATTGAAATTCTCACATTTGCTGAGTTTCTCGGCCTGAGTTTCTTCTGAAAGGTGAACGGTATACACAAATGTGCACTTGGTTTTGGCTAATTCACCAGTCAGGGTTTCAGCAAATTTTATTAGACTCCATGTTTTGTGACAGAACATTAGCGCTTGAGTGAATCAATACTATCAGCAGCAGATTGCTATTGGCATCAGATGCTGGAAAAGTATTGGACTTTCATACATGCTGTTAGTGCTGACTCTGCACGTGAAGCTACAGGACACAAATTGTATTGAATGTTACCATGATTGAAGATTTTTCATAACATAGCAACAGAAGCTTGCAGAGGGCAGAGATTGTTACTGTTAGGTGTGGGATCAATATCAGGTATCGCCTTTCACTCAGGACACCTGCACCCTATAATTGGTCCTGTGTGTGCTTCGCCAGTGTTATTTGTCACCTCCACATTAGCTGTGATGGAGCTGTATTGATTTCTTTGCAACCTGCCTGGCCCTCAGGCATCAATGTCCAAGGAGACAGTCACCATGGTAATGGTAATGGGTGGTTTATAATAGAGATTTCGAATGACTGATCCATCTCTCAATTATGGACTGGAGGGATTCTGATGACAAGAAGACATTTATGATCATTTTGTCTGAGGGGAAGAAAGCAGTCTGAAGAGTAAGCTGTGACCTCATTTATCCCCACCAAACAACAGACTTCACTTTGTCTTGAAGAAGTCTGCCTCACTGTCTTCACTGCTTACAACCATGTCACCAGCATTATTTTACTCCGTGTACCCCAAATTTTTCTTGTTGCCTCATTTTTCATGTGTCTTTCAGCACCTGCAGTGCTTCAGTCAGCTGTGACTGAATAAAAACAGACCAGATTTTCAGCTTGTCAGAACTGCTCGGCCAGAAATGTTACTTAATGGGCAAAAGCAGGCAAAGTTACCAAGTGAACTGTATAATGTATATATCAGGGGTATTCAATTAAAAATTATAACATATCTTGCCTCAAAGGTCCAGATAAGCAACTAACATGACTGAATGGTGACAACATTAACTTTTAATGCTTAACTATTAATGACTAGTTCAAGGCTATAAATAAGACCAAGTGGTTATGTTTAATTCACACCTGGTGTTTCACATTACCAGTTTTGACTAATGCCACACACTCTGAATGGATGAGAGTTTTTTTTTAACTTGAAGTGAGGAGAATAAAGGCATTTGTCTCTGTTCTATGGTCTTTAAAAATTCTGTCCTCATTTTCGTCTTTTTTTTTTTTAACAAACCATGTTGTCAGCTCACTAATCAGACCAGAGAGGGAAAATGAAATATAAATCTAAGAAAGTCTGTGAAAACTCATCCCTTTCTCACTGAGCTGTCTTCAGGTAGATAATTTACGTAAATGCAAAGTGATTGCAACAGAAGATCTGCTACAGAAGCCATGCTGATTCATGCTCAGCAACTGCACTTTACTAAGGCCAATTATTTTGCTTACGTTGAAGGATCTGCTGCAGTATTTGTCTAGTACTCGGTCCAGTCCACAAAAATATTTTGGTTTATCTGAAACTGGACTGCTGTCTGTAAGTTGATGACTCCTGGTTATATTATATAGAGGTATAAATCTTCCTCTTTCAGAGTTCAGGTCTGATCCCATAAGATTCATTTCAGTTAAACTCAACATGCACTGATGTGACCTAGTCAGTAAGGAACGCTTTCAAATATATGTTCACTGTATGTATTTTATCTGAGAATTGGTACTGCATTAATTATCTGCATTATTAATTCTCTCCCAAAATCTTAATTTTTTTGTACAGCACAGAGATACACATTTAACTAAAATGCTGCCATACGAATCCAGTATTTGTGGTGCTGCCAGTGTTCTCTCGCTCGATTGCACACATGCATGAACCAGTGAGTGTGCGTAAATTGTCAATAGCAGTATCGTTCTTTAAACAGTTTTCCTTTTGATTCAAACTGGATGTAGGCTTGTAACTCAATACGGCCATATTGGAGACTGTTGGAGACATTCCCGCACTTCTCTTTCTTCCAAGGCAATGTTTCTGCTGTGTGATTTTTATTATTATAGTGAGAAACATTGCAAAACTTTCTGTTTCAAAACAATTTGCTTTTCGTCTTTTTTGCTCCTTTACTCTTGAGTTTTAGAAAATAGTCTAAAATTTAGAAAATATGACAGACAGACATACTGATATTCTGCTGTAGATTTCACTTATCATTTAAGCCATCTGAAGCAAATTTGCGTGATCTGTCCACAGAATATTGTTCCAGCATGACTTGGGAGCATCCAGATGGTCTCTGGCAAACTTGAAATATCACAGCAATGGGTTTTTTGTGGTTTTCTTTGTGATAACCCTCCAGAAACACCACTCTTGTTCAGGGTTTTTTTATGGTAAACTCATGAAAGCAGATGATATCAAGTGAAAGCGATGCCTGCAGAGCCTCAGCTGTCATCCCCAAGGTTTGGGGATTCCCTGTTGTTCTTGCACTGTTTTTTTTTTTTTTTTTTTTTTTTTAGGAACTTTTGTATGAAGGCCACACCTAGGGAGAGTTGCATCAGTGCTGAAGTTCTTACTTATCTATCTGGTGGTCTTTACAAGATTTAAGGTCAAAAACCTTAAATGTCTTTTCATTTAAGGTCAAATCCTTTTCTTCTCAGGTTTTCTGAACGCACTTTTGAGTAAGGCATATTTTACATGAACAGAAACAGCAAGAAACCAAAATTGTGCAAGCAGGTCAAACCCACATCTGCAATGACTGGAGCACTTAACACTAATTTGAGAGGTAATTATCTTAAAGGTTCACATACTTTTTTAGCTAAATGCAGATCCATTTGAAACGGTTCAGAGCTTTTATTCTTCATACAAGTTTGTGCATAATGTAAAAACACAAAAGCCTGCATAAAATTATTGTAGTACCTTGCAAAATAAAGTCACCTTTTTACTCGTACTCCCTGATCAGGTTGGTATAATGTGCTAACAAGCTGCTTATGCTGGTTAAGCAAAAAGGAAATCGATGATTATTGATTAAGCTGTTTGACATACATTGATAATGAAGACATACTTACAGCGCTGTTGAGTTCTGGTCACCATTATTGGTTCATTTGTATCTAGGTAAGGATTTAGGGTCATGCATTCCTGTTCATCTGGTCAGTGATGAGTGTTTATCTGATATTCAGAAGATTGACATTGGATATGTTCCATTCTGAAGGCAGTTGCGAAGGTATCTAGCCAGACATCTCATTCAGGACACCCTTCAGAGTTATTCTGCGTCATCACTTTTAACATGATGCGCATATGACAACTGTTTACTTACTATTGCTTCACTAATTTACCTCAGAATGTATCCTTAGCACCTCTTCCTCAGCCCGTGCGGTGTGTGTAGCCTCTGCTTCCTGTCTTAAAAGCTATAACATAGTAAACTATTTGCTTAGGAAAACATGACTCTATAACAGTCCATTATTACTTTAACACAGCTACTATTTGCTGAATAACAGCTAGTGGGCAACTTAGGCTAAAATATTAGCTAGTCACATAAGTTAGCTACATAAGCTGTTAGGCTGCATTATCTTAGCAAGTTCATTTTAATTACAGAATGACTTTTAGTAATTAAATTTTAGCTCTCTTCAAACTAAGCAATTCATGTTTGGTGAAACTTTCATGGAGTGAACAGAATTATTGGATTGTGTATGCTGAGAAGGATATATGAGATGCTGCTTTCAAATGTGACCAAGATAAACATGTGAATACTGCCTGGAAATATTGTCAGCCTAGAAAGCTGAGTGTTAAATAAAGAAAGCATTGTTTATCACTGATCAAGTGCATTTTCTTGGTAATCCAACCTTTGCTATTATAGATGAAGACCACACACATTCCAGTTTGGTGTGAAAATTTGGCTTGTTGAGGTGTACATTTCACAATCCACTTTACAAAACACAATCCTGCTGTTTCTCTCCGAGTTGAGGTTTAACAGCACATCACCTGATGACCCTCTTTTCCTCTGTGTTACTTTAGTGCTTTGACATGTCAGGATGCCAGGTGAAGTGATAGCAGGAGACAGATAACTGGCTGAACATCTTAGCCTCTGTCTGCATCTTGCGTCCGGCCGACTCCTCTGAGACTAGATCAAAAGTGGTTCTTAGGGTTTTAAGTCTCTTCGCAGCATCATACACTTTTAGCACAATAGGTCTTTCTGGCTTCTTCTGAATGAGGAGACAAATTACCTCTGACATCCACTTGTGTGCACATTCAGCCTTCTGTTTTGTTCTCTTTGTAAAAAAAAAAAAAAGTACTATGTCACCCTGCCTTTTTTTTATGACCAACTTTAATCCTGTCATCATTAAGAACAGTGACGGTGGAGTACTTTGTCTTCATGCAACCTTATTTTTAATGTTAAAAGTCATTTTCCAGTTTGACTGGTTTGCATGGGGTTATTGAAAGTCACTTCTGGGCTGAATAATTGGTCTGCATGGTGGCATTAATCACTGGGACATTAATCACTGGGACTGCTGCTCCCACATCCTTCTTGAGGTTTTTTTTTCTGAATTTCCAGAGTTGCCAACTTTTATTTTGTTTTAGTTTAATCTGTGCTTAAAGCACTTTCTTCAACCCTTGTGATTCTCCCAGGACAGTTCTTGATCTTAATTGCCTTCACCTGAAATTCTCCCTGGGTCAAAATTTCCATATTTCTTCTGTTCTAGGGTTAATTCAGGAACATCAATATCAATATATATTGATATCTGCCTTCTTCACCATACACAAGTTCATAGACACATATGATTGTCTAGTGTCACTCTGACTGACAGGGGAGAAAGTAACACCATCCTTCCCACCCAGAGAGCTTGGCTAATTTTGCTTTTTTTTGGACTCCCAACGATGGATGTCTGTGACATCATCAGAATTCGAACTTAACAATTAAGGGAATGATTTTTTCCTCACTCAAGAGCCACAGTTATCCTCCTTTTACATTAATTTTCTGAATGTTTGGCTTGCTCAGCATAGACATCACACAAACAGTATCTTTATGCAAACCAAATGATGCACAAGTTCAGATAATTATGCTGCATTACATTGTGCATGGAAGCGTGTACTATGCAAATCTAATAAGCTCTATATTTAGTTCAGCTCCATATATACTTGCTCCTCTGTAGGCGACATATGTAAAGGCACAAAAAGTTTTGGAGTTTCTTCTTAGTAAGCCTATACTTTTGGATCAATGATTGCCGTTAATTGGTATTTTTAATCTGTTTGCCAAAGACTCATTCAAATGACAACTGTGTACACTTCCTAGCTGGTGACATTTTAGCTGCCAAATAGAGCAGAACTGAAACTTATCACGGTAACTTATTAAAAGTATGTGGGCTTGTTTAAGCTTGCTATCAGCTGAAGTTGTTAAATTCATTACCCCTCATAGATAGATCGTTATATAAGATGGTAAAGATTCACACATGAAAAAATATAATTTCAAAGTACTTCTATATTCAGATAAGAATTTTACCTCAGTTACTTTCATGGATTAAAGCTAACTTCCTGTAACTAATACCTCATGCATGACATATCCATCCATCCAGTCATCCATCCATTTGTTTATTTATTTATTTATTTGCCTGTTTTTTCTTAGTTTATATACTTATAGACAGATTACTTTTTTAAATAAAAACTCGAGATAGCACAAAAAAAAATCCAGTTGTATCACATTTCTATATACTGTATTTTATACTTTTTTTGGAAGATTTTCATTACATTCGTGACCATGTTTTCATGGAGGTTAGCAATACTGCATGACAGGAAGTGAAGTTTATACTTGTATCTCCGTAGTGTAACTGTTGGCTCTTCAAAACGCATGGCATGACTATTAAATCACTTTTTAGAGCTGATAATATTACATCTGTTTTAAAATTTAAACTTTCCAAAGCCGTACAGATAATGTGTTTTGCAAATATAATATGTTTTCCTAAAAGCGAATAATTTTAATGTTCAATCTTTTTTTATGTGCTTTTGCTGGGAAACCATACTCCATCATATCCAGTAAATATGTTAAAGTCATCTGTGTGAGAGTTTTGGTCCTGAATATGATGCATTCTCAAATCTAAAGGTACCAAACTGTACTTTTCTTTGTTGCTGGAGTAGTACCATTAAGAGTACATGTTTTGTAACTTTAGTCTGAATCTTTTACCTGGGAAGGTTCATGTGGTGCACCTTTAATTAACTTTTAGAGTAAAGGTCCTTAAGATACAGTCATGTACCTCGAATAATTTTAAAGGTGTAAAGATACACACTAAAGGTACTAAAGATGTCCCATCGGTAATACCACCTCTGTGTGGTAGGTTTAGTTCTGAGAGTACACTTCTCAAATTAAAAAAAAAATCTAAAAATTCAGCGAATATAAATTCTGTACCTGTAAAAATGTGTCACTGTTAATACATCAGTACATCAATTACCTGGAAACAAGCGGGCCACATAGAGGCAGAAGGGGCCAGAGCCCTTCATAACTGAAAAACTGTTAAAATTAACACCAAAAATTGCCTGGCTGAACTATAATACATGATTGTTTGTTTGAGTCTGATTTACACCACGCAGAGTTCAGCTGAACTCTGCATGAGCTCTAATAAAAATTAAGCCTCAGTACAGCATGGCCGTTCTCCCTCTGACTCATAACCTTAAAAACAAGAGTGGCCGAGCGTGAGAGTCAGTAGATTTCGCCTCTCTCAGCATTAGTCATAATTTTTTATTTGTTCATTGTTTTGTCGCCTTTTCTGTCTGGATATTACTAACTAGACACAGTTATGGGGAAACACATGTTGCTGAGGAGAGGATATGGTTGATTTATGTTCAGACAACCACACAGACATTCTGGATTTAATGACGAAAGAGGGAGACAGATAGAGCCTTCACTTTATTCCTCCAGAAGGCCTGTGTGGAGCCACTCAGCTACAGGACAGCTCATATGGTCATGTTTTTAAGGCTACAAATCAAACGCATTATGACCATGCTGCAATATTGAGGCAGGCCTCTGTAGACGATCAAGGTCTTTAATGGATTGTTAATAAGAATCATAGAAGTCTGAGATCATACAGCAAAACCCCAATTCTCCATTCATACCTGTAGACAATATATTACCCCACTAAACCTCTGGATTCCTTGTAGAATTGGCTGACCTGCTGTGAAGGAGTCCTGTTACTTCATTACTTTATCCTGGTTAACAACATAATTGATCTACTCTGGGGTGCTGGATCTTGCTGTCCTATAAACCATCACTTGACAATTCTGACATTAGATTTTCCTGTAAAGTTGTTCACTTTAAAAGTCACATTATGATCTCTGTGTCAATTTGCTGCTCGATTGAAAAAACAGCATGATGATATTTTCAAGACCACAGCTACTGACAAACGTCGAGTTGGATTTCAAAGTCGCATGAATTCTTGATGACTGTTCAGATTGATGTTGCATTGCCGTCAGTGTGAATAGTATCTACATCAAAAACTAAAAAAAAAACACAATTGAAAATAGTTTATTCCGTTAATTTTTGGTGTTCATTCTTTCACGGAAAAACAATCTATGGTTGTTGAACCACTTTTACTAGCAGTGAATGTATCTTAAAATACACAGAGGCCCTGATTTATTAAAGGTTTGTGCATGTAAAAACATGTGCATGTTTGATTGCACACTCAAAAACAAAAGTACAAGCTGATTTACTAACAGATTCCCTGTGGATCTTTCAAATGAGCAAAACAGTACATCCTATCAGCTTTGCATGTTCACCGTAGTGAATATACAGTTTGACACATTTCCACCTAAAACTGAAAAATAGAGTAGAGTTAATGCAAAGAGATTAATATAGCATTCACAGCATGATAATAATTAAATTATTGAACACCTGTTTCTGAATTTAAAACAGCATTTAAAAAAAACATTAGGTTTCATGAAATTAGGTCTCAATATCTCAGTATCTCAGTTTTTTGAACTTTTTCAATATTCGCTGCACCAGTGTCTACCAAGGGTTCTTTTCGGACGTCTGGTGGATTTAAGAGGCCATTCTGTATTTGGATTTGTTGCCGAGCCACACCAGCAAAATGCACCACAGCTGAACAGAGCCACTGTTTTTTCCTTTAATTTGGCACCCATCTGTATATTTGTCATTTTTACGCTTCCAGAAATCTCTTTAAGATCCAAACTTGAAATCACCAGAAACCTCATTTGCTTGGTGCTTCTTCCCTCCACTTTGCATGTGATGTCAATTATTCTGTGTAAATCATCCACTACTGGGCGTGCAATTGATCAATTTTTGCATGCACATGAATGCTCTTTATTTGTCATCTTAGTAAATCAAGCCAGAATAATACTTAGCTGCTGG
The DNA here is from genome assembly GCF_027358585.1 of Pangasianodon hypophthalmus. Lineage (NCBI taxonomy): Eukaryota > Metazoa > Chordata > Actinopteri > Siluriformes > Pangasiidae > Pangasianodon > Pangasianodon hypophthalmus. The sequence goes on from NC_069721.1 coordinate 19,703,909, forward strand.
TAGCTGGTATGCCATTAAACCAGATACTCTCCTGACAAAGAAACCAAGCATTAACTGTTTTCTTGTTATTGAAATTCATCATGTCATGTATTTCTGGTTGATTATATCCAGGAGACAGTCAGTCAATTAAGATTGATCAGATACATGTGTATCAATTAAGCCAATTATTTTATTCATTTCAATATTGCTTATAATTACTAAGACAAATGAAATGTTTTGGGGTATATGTTTACTCTGTGCGTGTGTATCTGTTGCAGGGGGCTTTTTGCCACTCACTACACAGAAACACACTACCTGGATGGAGGGAAGCCCGTCACTACCTCACCCAGCTCCAGAGTAAGATCTCTGTCACACCATCCTGTGCCTCTATGCTCTGAAATCTTACCCACACTTTTTTTTTAACTGCATCCGAGAAACATTTAGCAAGCATCTGTCATGGTTTTGTCATGACTCTAAGATGAAAGCCACTGGGAAAGTTAATTACTTGCTGTAAAAGAGTTTATAACTCCCTCAGCTAACATAAACACATATTCCCTCACTTCTCACTGCCTCGCTCTCTGTGCAGCGTCTCTTGTGAGCTTTCTTTCCACATCAGCCAGACTCAGAACAGTGTCTGGGATTAAAGCAGTTGTTTTGTCAGTTAATACTGTTGATTGCTATTATGTTGACCTTTTGCTTCACTTAATTAATCTAATCACAAGAACAAATGGCTTCTTTTGTTCTTGGTTATGTAGTTGATCCTCTTAGTTACAAGTCAAACCTTGACTTAAAATGTTGTGCTAACGTTTTTCAGACAGACAGAGGGACTGTGTGTGTGTGTGTGTGTGTCTGCAAGGTCTGTTCAGGGTCAGTGAAACATAGGCCATGCTGTTTCACAAGACAGAAGGGAGATTTGAGGAGCTGCATGTTTGTTTCGCTGGGCTATCTCCTGCTCCTTGGAGACAGGGTGTGCTAACTGTGCACTTTTTTGGTGCCTTTATTTTAAGGTGAAGCAATGATTGCAGGTCACGTCGTCGAAACTCTGACAGCTCCCTGATCAACACAGTGCGCCGCAGGCCAATGTTACAAAGAATTCTCATTTAAAAATGACTTGTGATTGCAGGATAAAGAAAAGCATCACATGAATCACAGCCAGGGTCTGTCCTGATTAGAAACAAAATGATCACCTTCCTGTGCTAACAAAACAAGACAGATTAGCGTGATTATTAGAGTAGAGTAGCTGGTCCAAACTGGTTTCTGCTGGTTTCAAAATTACCTTGTACCTATGCCCATTTGGACAAATTGTGGGGGCAATTATTGGGCATATGATGTACAAAGAATATTTGGGTAAATGACATCACTTGCAAACTAAGGAGAGAAAACCATTAAAGATTTTACATTTTATGGGTGTAGCAGCAGGTTTTATTTCAGATGTCCTGGGGTCTCATTTAACAAAGCATGGGTAGAACAAGTTCTAAATTTGTACTTAAGAACCACTAGTATTCATAAAAAAATTGGCATTCATCACATGTGCATACTCACAGCTGTACGCAATGGATGTTGATAAATCCCACACACTTTAAATCGCTCTGCTCATGCACGAACACACTCATCTGAATAAAAAAATATGCTCTCAACTCACCATATATGGTAAACAACTTTGCTTTAAAAAGCCTAGTAGCTTGCTTGTGGTACCGCTTGTTGCGAATAATGTGGAGCATGTCAAAAGTTCTGAGAAGATGAATGTGACAGACAATGAGGTAGTGATACAAAGCAGAGTAAAATCAAACTGGTTTATTTGGTGCTTTGTCTTAAAAATAACTACGAAATAATTCTTTTAGCTTTTTTGGCTACACGTGTGCATGCTATTGTCCCAGTTATATTTAGAAAACCTGTGATGGCATGAAAATGTCTCATTAGTGTTGTCTTTTGTGCTGCTATACATAGAATTGGTAATCTATTGTAGCATGAATAATATGAATTCAGATGAATTGTCGTGTCATTAATTGGCTCATAGTTGGTTGGGAAATGCCAGCCCTGTCTCCAGTTTCTCACTGAAATGTACCCATGGCTAAAAACCCTAGAATAAATATCAACTGGACGAAATGAAATCGACTGGTGAGTTTCCTCCTTGCACAAAGCTGAGTGCAACAAATCTTCAAGCAAGGCATCATCCCAATCAATCTTTAAATGTGCCTTTTATACACTTTCGCTTTAGATTTCATCAGTGTTATCAGACTGCACCTTGCTGTGAGTACTGAAAACAGTAATTACGCTGTCAATTATGCCGATATGATTGACAGTAAGTGGGATGAAAACTCTTCATAATCAGTTTACTCACAATTACACTTACCACGAGGTTTCTGCATATGCATGGTCAAAAGTGGGTGTAAATATACATATAAGAAAAACTTCATAAAACAAATTCTATGCATAGTAATGTGCATGTGCATGGTTTACACACAAATTTATGCATATGCATGGTTGATAACTGAAAACTCCAGAAAACCACAAAGCGAACATAAAAAACACAAAAACTGTCACTTTTCAGTTGAGCTAAGTTGCTAGTTTATTGCTAACATCTACCACATGGAAGACTTTCATAGGTTTACAATTACTGGCTGTAGCACATCTGTTGCAATAGACAATTTGTCATCTCCATCACTGTGAAGTTACTGCCACAGGACCACTGCTGTCCAGATGTTATTTGTTTGGTGGACCATTCTCTTTCATTCATTCATTCATTTTACACATCATTCATTCATTTCACATTTCCTGGTGAAGGTCAAATTGGGAACAGGCTGACAAGTTCAGTCCAGACTTATCTATGCCCAGCACAGATTCCAGCTCCTCCAGGGGGTTCCCCAGATGTTATCAAGCCAACTATGAGATGTAATCTCTTCACCAGGTCCTGGGTCTGCCCTGGGTTCTCTGTCCAGTGGGATGTGCGTGATACAGCAGGAACTCTTTGCGTTATGACCATTCTCTATTCTCAAATTAGGGACTACCATGGTGGAGTGACAAATTGTGAAGTTAAGCTAGTAAATACATACTTATATATAGTATAATTATAGAAGTGTAGGTAGTTTATACAGGATACATTGGTAACAATCTCTAAATAAGTGAACAGTGATGATGTTTGTCGTGGCTTTGTGCTTCAGAACACTGAATTTGAAATGATTTGCAGTCAATAAATGCCTCCATTCTGTAATCTAGAACATTACAGGCCTGTAATGCAGCTTTTCTTCAGTATCTCTGTATCTGTTGATTACTACGCATCTAATATTTGTGTGTTAACAGTATCTTTAACAGTATCATTAACCTTGACATGTCTTTAGTCTCCACGTTAACCTGCATCCACATTCAGAATCAAGCAGAGTTTTCTTGCCTCTCTGGTCATTCTGTTTAAAACATGGACATTAAACATGCTAAAATGTAATCAATTCATTGTGACTAAACATTGTTTAATCACTAAGCAACAGGTTGGCTTATCTTGTCCATTAAACAGGAATGAACTGCTCTGGAGGATCTCAGAAATGCTTGGGAGGAGACCATGGATCCATTATTGTGCATTTACAAAGAGATTTGCTTATTGGGGTGTGTTTTTTGTGTCAAAGAGCATTCATCCATCTGACACTGTTTTATTTTGTTTCAACCCAGAAAGCCTCACAACCTATTAGACATAAATAAATTGGAATGCAACACACCAGATGACGTATCATATGAACGCTGAGCAGAGTTTTGATCCTGAATGCACTGAGTGACTCAGTGAATTTGGTGTATTAACCATGACCTCAATTGGAGTTTTTTTCTCAGTGCTCCTTTTTTGCCCCTTATTTCTCTGATAATAGAGTAGAACCTTTCCCATGCAGTCTTCAGTAATGACTCAACATTGCCATTGGAGATTAATATATTGTATTTGAAGACCATTTCCTCTGCTTATGAAGCATTGGGAAAAGACTATTAGCATTCAAATGAACCAGTCATTTGAACTGTTCAGGTGAAGGTGTAAGTTTTTTGCTAGTTTACAGTTTACTGTACAGCCTAACTAGTCATAGGTGGTGAAATAAATAAACCTGCATTTGTTACTGCAAATACTTGCAACTTAGCCTTGGACCTCTGTGACAGCATATGCAATATTTACCTACATGGCAGCCATATGCTCCATCCGAACCATTTAAAATAGCCTGCAGATGCTGAATTAATACCACCTGGAGGAGTGTTTCTTTTTTTTTTTTTTACCCGGATGGCATCATATGACATCCATACGTTCATGACATCAGGAGCGCTTACTTAATCCGACCCTCTGCTTGATCCTGTCTGCTGCCGCGTGTTTCAGATTTACTGCAACAGCCCTCAAATGTCTTTTTACCTCTGGGCTAACAGGAAATAAGGCTCCGGTGGACATGACGACTCGGAGCTGTCCTCCGTGTCAGCTCATGCAGACCAGAATGACAAGCTGACAAATTAGAGGTCGAGCATGGAGACATGCCGGGGCGTGAGAGTGGGACTGAGCCTCAGCATAGAAATAATGATCTCTGAAACCTCGTCTGGATGATAGAACAAGACTGAAATGAACACACTGCATTTGCTGGCTCTTTAAAAGCATCATATTTCCTTTTGAAAGCCTGCAAGCAGATTGAGGTACAGACAGAGGGAGTGTGAGCGTCTGCATTGTGTTTTACTGTGTAGTTGGGTAAATGGGCCAGAGCTCAGTGCCAGAATAGAAACCCCAGGCTTTCATTCCAAACCACACAAGTCCTCCCTTCTGAATGAAACAAACCAGGTTTGTGATGAAAGATGTTATTTTGTTATACCTATGTATCTCTTTCTCTCTGACTTATTTAATTTTTCTTCCCTGCTACTTTCGTGCTATGTACTTTGATTGATAGTTGTCATGAGTACAGTCAACTCCAGAATTACTGGCACCCTTCAGGAAAATGATATGCATTGCACAGGGTGATATTTTGAGATTTGCTTTAAGATTTTCCCTATGGTGAAGATTACTTGTTAAATGTATGGTTATCAAAATTTCACTCAGCTAAAGACAGCAGTCAATACCTTCCTTCTATCCATTTTTAACCCAGAGAAACCTTATAATAGTAGTAGAAGTTTTAAATGTGCTCGTTTTTAAAGGTAAAGGTTAATTATTTTAACTGACATTAGATGCATTACATCTTTTCAAGACTTGAAAATTTGTAACAGTTCAAATAACTTGAATGAATTTATATGAAAAAGGCTTAGACTAATAGGGAGTCTTTGTGCAAAGATGAATGGGTTAGTTATGGGTTAGTTAAATCCATATAAACTGGTGCAAATGATGTTTAAATATATTTGATAAAGTTAAAATGCGTACAGTATAAACATGATGAGGTGAACTGTCAGTCTTCACGAATCTGAGTCATGACCTGTCAATCATTCAAACCAGGGGCCATGGAGCCATGAGGTTGCGACCTGCTGTGCCACTGTGTCACTCCCGCCAATTATTAATACCCCAGGCAATAACAAACATTCTAGCAACTGACAGCAGCTGAAAAAATTGTTTGGACAGTTTGTTCAGGATGCCAATAATTTTGTCAAATATCTTTTTGAGAAACAATACAAAACAGGTTTTAATGATTAATTGATAGGCGCAAATCTGCTTATATTTATTGTATACATTCATTTTACTTAAAGGGTAATAATGATTGAGGTTGACTGTGTATTAACTCCCTCAGGATAAATGCTATTGGGTGTGTAACAGTTTTGGAAGCAAAGTGAAGTAAAACTAAATGAAAATAAAATTGGCTGACTGCTAAACCCCCAGACACACACTGAAGAAAACATCAGGAGTGTGTCTCATCAGCAAATCACTCCCTCCCACACCTTCATCTCACCTACTAAGTATGCACACACACATTTCAAAGTCAGCCATCCTTCATCTAATTGTATTTATATAATCTGGAATTTTTAGGTGAACTGTTACTACCATGGAGAGGTGAAGGGCTATCCACACTCCAATGTCATCCTCAGTACCTGCACAGGACTCAGGTGAGTCACCATAGCGACCTGAATCAATGATGTTCATGGCATTGAAGTTATAAGTAGAACCCTGCAAACACACACACAACAGCAGCATAGCCTGATATGATGCTGCGATGCTGGTGAAAGATGATAGGAATAAATGTATCTGCCAAAAAAACATGTAACCCAGGAGCAGCTGTCTGAAAAATAAAATGAATTACATGGAATGAATCCAGGAGTCATATCATCAGGAAAGATCCTCATATAACGAAGATAAGTTAGATTTGGAAAAACAAATATTCCAGTGATGCACATATTCACACACATATTCACACTGTAGCATGTTACTTCAGAATTATTACTGTCATAATTCTGCTTGATAGCATCAGGAACATTATCCTGCAAACGGGATCCGACCTCTCTCCCTCAAAACCTGTCTCAAGCCACACAATCTGTCTTCAGACCGTGCAGCAGACACACAAACACACACACACACACACACACACATTAACAGTGTTCTCCTGACAAGATCTGTGTTTCTTGGCACTTGGGCCAAAACAAATTAGTGTTGATTTTGGTTGGCAGTGTTGGTGTGAGTGAGTGTGGTTTACATAAGTGTTTATGTGGTCTAGCGTGCACTATGGGTTTATTAAGAAAGCGTAGAGTCTGGCCCTTCCTCTAAAGTGGCGCACGTCACTTTAAATCAACGTGCAAAAAAAAAAAGTGTGAGAAAAGCTTGTTGAAGCGAATCCCATAACCACTAAACATCAGGATTGGAACTGAAAGTACAGTTGTTTCAATAAAATATCCCCAAAATTGATGCTGTGTTCACCAGTATTGGCTTGGATGTTGAAATAGCCCAGTTTCCAGACCATTTTTAAGCTGTGGGAAAGCGGAAAGAGCACTTCCCTGAAGAGCAGCATGCGCTATTTACACTTTAACCACTCCATTAAATGACTTTTCACTTCTCTCAATACAGGTTCCATCATTCACTACAGTGTCAATCTTTCTTTATTTATTTGTCTTTCTTTCTTTCTTTCTTTCTCTTTTCACAGAGGGCTGATCACCCTTAATGATAAAGTGTTGGTGCTGGAGCCAGCACAGAAGCCCAACAGCACTCTGCATCATATCTTTAGAGGAGAGCACCTCAAGGGACTGAAGCAAGGGACATGTGGACATGGACACAATGTCTCCTACACTGCAGGACTCTCAGACACTACAGGGAGCTTCTTCAGCTCACATGGCAACAGGGTGAGCTAACCAGGACCAGGGCAAATGTACCATGGCCTTATATGCTTGAACATAGGACAACAGCATGAAATGATGATGACTCTTTATAACAAATATTTGTATGACAATTAAATATGAAACTGATACCAGAATATCTGCAGACTGAATTGCTGCATTTTGGCAGTGTCAGTTATCATCTTTCATGATTTAAACAATGGACAAATTCCTTCCAAAAACCTTGCAGCCAGAACACTGATCAAGAGTTACAGCTTTTGTGTGTGTGTGTGTGTGTGTGTGTGTATGTGTAAAACTGTGTATCTCCATTTCTTTTTTAATATCAGGTATTTTATGGCATCACTTTCACCAGTTTCACAGTTAGCAATATTATCATCAACAGTTTCTTGCAATAGAAGCACAAGGTCAGCATATTGCATGTGTCTAAACAATGCTTATAGCAACTTATGTACATTATAGTCTGAGGCCTTGAACAAATTAAACCCGTGTCTGATCAGCTTTAAGACGAAACAAGCAATAGCAGAACAGGTATAAGGGGTTGGAATGGCAAGAAGTCTGTTACTTGATCAAGGATGAAATCAGGCAGTTTTCTGTCTGCATACATGATAATCACTTATCCAGTTTGCTCTTGACATAAGATATTACACTAATATGGTTTGACACATGATGAAGAAGTTCCTCATAAACATGCCTAATGTGACTTTTTTGTTTTGATCGCTACCTAGCAGATGTCACGGCTTTTCTGTGTCAGTTTCTGACTTGCACCAGTATTTTTTTTATTTTTTTTTAAATGTACAGTATGTGTGCTAAGAGCAGCAATCACAGTCGCTCTCAGTATGAAGGGTACCACTGATGTACACATGCTTTTTATCCGTTAAAGAGATCAGACACTGAAAACAAAAGGAAAATGTTCACTATTCAAAATCAGCCAGCCAGCCAACTGTTGTTTTTCCAGTCAGTTACAGTTCTCATCAATTACTCAGTTAAATAACTCTGTTATAGATACTTTTATACTTCTATACAAACTCTTTCTAGTACTGGTTCACTAATTTCAAATCCAGTAAGTTTGTATTCTTAAGCTCGTGAATGGCTTTTTGTATGGGGTTATTTTAGACCAAAAAAAAGAACCTGGCATGAAATAATTATGAATTTGAAAAAGCAAGTTGAAGGAAGAGGTATGAATCTTAACAAAGTCCCTAACCTTAATCTTAACCTTTGCAGATTTTCTTTTGTATGAGACAGAGCAGATGCCATTATCTAGTGCAACTTTTCCATCATGCTTATACAATATCCTCATGCTAGATCAAGAATACTTTCCAGATAAATCCCTGTTATAGATAGAAGTTAGTACACAACAAAATAAAATTTGTTGTAGTCGTTGTTGTTTTTTAATTTAGCAGCACTTACAAAAGAAATCGCAGTATGAGGTAATGGTGGCCTAACCAAGACATAAAAAAAACAGTCCAAAACTGCTTCACAAAGCCAGTTCAATTTAGAAAGGTGTGATGGTGAGCTCTGTGGTTTTAAGGGAAAAGTGCTCTTGAGAAAAGCCTTTTAAAACTGGAGTGCAGTTTTTGCGTTATGTTAAATCTGTCCTTCAGAGATGAACCAAATTATTTATTTATTTATTTTACCTTTTTCATTTCTCTTCTCAATCTCTTTCTCCTTAAGCATTTTACTTTCAGTCTTTCTTGATTCATTTACCTTGCACTCCTCTCACTTCTATTTGCAGTACAAGAGACAAGCCCAGAGCAGCACTAAATATGTTGAACTGATCATTGTAGCAGACAACCGAGAGGTATGTAACTAAAAACACACTTTCAACCATTTTTCTTTAACCATAAAGAGTAAAGTATATGAAGATGACCTCTTTTGTCAAGCAAGAAACAAACTTCTCTGTATAGTAGGTTATAACAAACATTGACCTTGTCTCTTCTTTCTTCTCTGCTGAAAACATGGGAATGCAGAAATGGTGTCACTGCAAGGTCATGACCCTCTAACCCTAAGGTCTGTGTTGTGCCCCCTGATCTCGTGTTAAGGTGCTAAGTTGAGGAGGAGGCTGTTGAAATGCAGCTGTTGATTATTTTGGTAAAAGAATGGAGTTCATTCATGTGGTTCGGTCGGGTGAAGGATTGTTTAAGTAGCACTTTAGTGTCATTAGTCTGGACTATGACAGGAAAAGAAGACCTCCAGCTGCAGCTACTTGACCCTTGCCTAATTTGTCTGTTTAAAATTGGACTTCATGTCCTCTAAATGCAGTACTTGAAAATGATTTTTCACAAATCAGTTCCAGCTGAAACCATCAGGTGGTACTTTCTCTTGCCATTTTCAAAATACCAAGTGTGACCTATCAATGCATTTTGCCAGATTTTTAGAGAGTTCATACAGCTGCTAAAAGTTGAAAGTCTTAAACATACTTGTTTGAAATGTGCTTTGAAATTATAAATAAATGTCTAGAGAGTGATTTATTTGTTACCATCAAAACAGCCTTTAGAAAATAACCCTTTTTAACAGCCTTTAGAAAATATCAGCATTTGGTACTTACTTTTAGTTCAATCTTTTTTGTGTGTATTGTGTGTCCATTGCGTTTACATTACCAGATACGTTCTCTCAATAGAGCTGACTGTAACATTAACAGTTAAGTTTCATCTGATCTTAAAACTCAACGTTAAGCACATTAGCAGGTGGTAGATGCCTTTTGTGGATATCAAATGTTTCCTGTTTGCTAACATTGTGCCATTATCCCTTACGGCCAGTTCAAATTGGCTAGAGATTGGAAGTCACAGGCTAAGGTTAAAGCGAGTGCCAGACACACAGAAATCATTACTAAAAGTTAAGCCAGAAATAATTAACAACATTCTCACACTCACAGAGTCTCTTACGTGACATAGGTATGTGTATCATAGGAGTTATTAAATGCATTTTCACTATAGCTGAAAAATAAAAACAGGCTACCCAAAGACAAACACAAAGAACATGCCAACAGATCACATAGCAACCCAACTAATCCTATAACAAAACTGCACTAACACAAAACACAAATGACATTAAACATTAAAATAATGAGAATACTACAGAGGCTCATGAGTAGGTTCAGTAGATTAGTGCTTGCTTATGGATACACATCAATGCTACAGTATATTTGGAAAGAAAAAGTGTTAAATAAATTGTGTTTGGAGAAAAGAATTTAATCGCAGTTAACTATAAAATTTATATTAACTTGATTATCTCTTCTATCTACTTGTCTTAAATGTGTTGTATAATTAAAGGTAATGATTAATCAGGGAATAAAAACCTACAAATGTCATTCCAAACTTGTTTAAAACCGGTGCATGGACTCCTGAATGGTGCAGCGTAACAAGACTAGATTGTGCTCAGGAGATCTCATGCTGGAATCCAATGTGGCAGCGTCATGTATGCCAGAGGAGGCACCTGTACATTCCCAAATTGATATGTTCTGTGTTTTATGTAGTTAAATATATAAAAATTTAGGTTTATGAAATTTAACTGGATTTCTTCCTTGGAGAATATGTTCAGGTCATTGTGTAGTTTAATATACAGTTATATACAGTTGTTGAAAATTATATGCTTAGTATTCTTCAGAGTAAACTCAAAACATTTATTAGTTTTACCTACAAATATAAAGCAACTGTAGAAATGGTGCATAGATAATAATAAGGTAGTAAACCTTTATGTACTTACTGCACTTAGCAAATTTAAAATAAATATTTTGAAGGTTTTTGGAAAAACACTTAAATTTTATTGTAAAATCTGAAAGAACCCAGTATTTAGGTGCATTATTGCAAATCAGTGAGCTCATCGATATCAAAGTGCCTGTAATTCAATCGAAAGTCTAGCAGTGAGAATCCTCCTTGATCATACCTTGTTTAACCAGATCAGAAAATCAGTAACCCAAAGGGACACGACTTATGGTATTATAGAAGTTTAGAAGTCTCTCCACTCATCAGTGGGGCTTCACTGGTTGTGCTGAAAAATAAAATGAATAATGTTGCGCAAATCTTTCTTGGAATGGCAACAGCAAACGAGACTTACAAGGTTCAGCAGTTTCTGATTAGAGTTACAACCCACGACTCTCAAGCCTAAAGGCAGTAATCATACAGAACATGGAAGAAACTTTTCCATTCTTTGATTCTGTACAACCTCTTTTATATTCCCTCGGCTGATGGCCCAAAACAAGCTCAGCATGTCCAATCTGCCAAAATATGAGAAAGAGCCTTAACATCTGTGCTGAAGTGGAGCTTGGAACTGGACATTGGAAAATTATTTGCCACATGTGACATGCCTCATTTGAGTAGTGTAAAACACACATCTTTTGTTATTTCAGTATCAGAAACAGGGCAAGGATCTGGAGAAAGTGAAACAGAGGCTGGCTGAGATCGCCAACTATGTGGACAAGGTAAACCCAAATAAAATGCCAACACAGCATATTGCTATAATGTGCAATCTAAGGCTAGAAAGGCCCGAGCATTACACAGCAACAGTTCCTTTCTAACACACCTGCTCTTATTTATCTTCTATCAAGTCCTTTATTTTTATGCTGTGCAGGTCCTCTTGGAGTACAATATGCCTGTAAAAGTGTTAACACTCCATCCAGCCATCAATTCATATATATAGCAGTTTTAATCAGTGCTAGTCAGAAAGCTAATCATTGGCTTTACAATTCAATGCACGTATATGGCTAGAGTTAATACCATGTCTGGGAAATAATTGCAGTAAAAAGCCTGTTAACACCTAGCTCTCCCTCTGCTACAGTTCTACAGAGCACTGAATATCCGTGTGGCCCTGGTAGGCTTGGAGGTGTGGAGTGACTCAGACAAATGCCCTGTCTCTCAGGACCCATTCACCACACTGCATGAGTTCCTGGACTGGCGGAAACTCAAGCTTTTACCACAGAGACCACATGATAATGCCCAGCTTATCAGGTCAGGAGACAAATCCTAAGCTCCTGCCTTGTTCTTTACTCAGAGGACAGTCTAGTGCAAGTGCAAGTGCAAGTTAAAGATTAATTACACACAAAAATGTGGCCATGATAAGTTTATCTAATTCCAGGAAACGGAAACTAAGTAGTAAAAGTGTACACTTTTCAGTAAAAGTGTACCTTGCCCAGATAAGGGTTCTATGGCCCCTCGAATGAACTAAAGTAAGCTGAATTTTACAAGAAAAGTGACAGAAATAAATTACAGTAACACCAAACGTTTGTTACAAAATTGCCTCACACACTCATTCATCTGCCAATGTCCAACCCTGAACCTATTGGAACACTAATCTGTGCATAGTTCTGCATATTAACTGTCCAGCTGTAAAGGATGTAAATCAGAGATATGTTACAGTACTGCTGGATGTAGTGGGATATGCATGTTTTATCAGTTTGTAAATCTGTATTTCTGTCTCCATCTGCAGTGGGGTGTATTTTCAGGGCACCACCATTGGCATGGCTCCCATCATGAGCATGTGTACAGCTGAGCAGTCAGGGGGCATCGTCATGGTGAGTGGCATTTCTGTAATTTGTGAAAAAAAACTTATGTTCATTAGTTTTAATTGCACCTTGTGGAAATACAATTTCAATTTTCTCTGAATTTTATGTTGCATGTGTAGTAAATAGTAAGCAAAGTACACAAAGTTTCTAGTGAAAGAGGACTTTTTGTCTTTCTCCAGCTATGTAAGCAAAGTGCTTCTAAAGCTGTAGAAAGTGGTTGATGATGTATATATTTATTGACCAGACATTGCCTGGTCTTTTCCCAAATGTCAGCTGTCCAGGTTCAGTGAATTTGTGCCCACTATAGCCTCAGATTACTGTTCTTGGCTGTGAGAAGTGGAACCTGATGTGGTCTTTTGCTTTTGTAGCCCATTCACCTCACCTCGTCCACCTGTTGTGTGCTTTTCTGCTCACCATAGTTTTACCGAGTGGGTATTTGAGTTACTGTCAGCTCAAACCAGTCTGGCTGTTCTGCTCTGACCTTTCTCATCAGAAAGCATTTCTGCTCACCCACTTGCTGCTTACTAGATATTTTTTGTTTTTCGCACCATTCTGTGTAAACTCTAGAGGCTTTTGTGCATGAAAGTCCCAGGAGATCAGTAGTTTATGAAATGCTCAAAAAACAAAAAGGGGGAAAAAATATGTAATATGAATGAATTTCTCGGCTTTATGCATGAAGCTATCTTGGTACTTTACTATTCAAACGTTAATTTTATTCAAGAATAATGTCAAAAGCTAATTTTTAATTAAAAAAAAAAAAAATTCAGCCAAACAAAATTCCATTCAGGATAATAAATAATTGTAAAAAAAAAAAATCATGACATACTTTTAGATAATGTACAAAAATCACTATAATCAGTGTAATCAAAGTAAGAATTATACACCACCAAAAACCCACTTAGTTTCGAATGTATATTTTTTTTTACAACTCTGACTTTGTTCTATGTTTAGCTGTTAATCTGTTTTTCTTTTCAATCATGCATATTCATAAATATGGTTATAATACTGCTCCCCATCCTGTGTATACCTGCTTAAGACATTACGGCACGACTGTCCAGAGATACCGCTCATAAATCACCTGAATGTATCGATTACAAGAGGCTCGGCTGTTACTTTCTAATGAGGCAGAACAAACAAACGGCTGGCCGGGGAAACATCATATCCACCGGAGAGGAAGAAAACTTGCTGGTGGGAGTGATTACTGATGAGGATACGGCCGTGTAATAGAGCCCTCTCCCTGTTCTCACTTCAGATCTTTATTAGGTCATTAGGACTTGGCAGCGCTAGAATGAAACTGCCATTCCGGATCGGGGCTGAAATGTCTGTCCCAGGTTATCCCATGTTCCAGTTTGTTCCCAACTGATTGGCTTTTGCTTGGTGCACATGCACAAACCTTGGCAGGATGATTAAAGGGTAGTGTGCCCCAGTCTGCCTCCTCCATTACAGATCAGCCTGTTTCATTGCACACATCAGTCTTACTTCCCCTCCACAACTCTTGTTCCTGCCGGCAGGAAACTCTGGGGCTGGAGCCATGCTGGAATACAATGAGAGCTGTTTCTACTTTTCCAAACATAAATAATTATGGAAAAAATCATCTTCAACAGCGCCAAAAGATATCAAATGTTTACATACTGTATGTTTTATACATTCATTCTTTCAGCGGATGCTTTCTATCATTTTCTACAGACAGATTTCATGACAAGTGTTTTTAAAACTTGATTGACTGCATGAATGTCTATGTGTGCATGTGTTTTTGACTAGGGCCTCTGTTTTTCTGTGTGTTTTTATATGTTGGTCAGGACCAGATGTCCTTACAAGGATAGGAATATCTGACAGTTCTGACCTTGTGTGGATATTTGGCAAGTCCCCATGATTAGTGAATTAATATCCAGTAAAATATTTGTTTACACTTTACACCAGACAATATTCTGGACACATATTCCACACAAAACATCATGGAATATTGTAACTACACACAAACACAAAAAGCCCTATGAAGTCCCTAAACAGCTTTTTTAGTGGAGACTGAATGCTTAATGGTGCATTTCATTTCAGCAGTGCAAAAATCTTGACTTATGCCTCTTTAATGGGTTTGTGAAAAAGTAATTACATAGGCTGGTAGTGCCTGCATTTTATCAATTAGCGCCCTCATGTGAAACATCACTTTACTACTTTCAGTAAAAAGAAAACAAATGCATAAGGTGGAGATGTTAAGAATGTAATCTTAGGAGGGCAGCAGGAGTGTAATTGCCCCTAACCCCTTCTCCGTAGCAAACACAGGGGAGTAATTGGGTTTACTCGCTTGGAAATATAAGTAATTGCTCTTAGGAAAGCGTGTAACTGCTTTGTGTGGTACCACGCTGTGAAGACATTGATTTATCTGTAAACACGTGTAGATGCAATTAATAATGACTCCTGCTTTATCATTCTCTCTCTTTAATATTATTATTATTATTATTATTTTGTCTCCCTCTGCCTCACAGGACCACTCTGATAACCCCCTTGGAGCTGCAGTTACTTTGGCTCATGAGCTGGGACACAACTTTGGAATGAACCATGACACACCGGAGCGGGGGTGTGGATGCAGGGTGACAGCAGACAGAGGCGGCTGCATCATGACTCCTTCAACTGGGTGAGTCTTTTTAGGGACTTGAGTAGATCTGCAATAGAATCAAGATTCATGTTAGATGGCACATCAAGACCTCATTGAATTTGATTTTAAAATGATTCTAAATACACACCAGCTACATCAGAGGTGAATTAGAAGAGTGTCAAATTCGAGCCTGCACACCACACTGCCCTTATTTTAAGTTTTATGTGTATTTTTTCACTTGGGTGCATGACTTAAGCATAAACTCCATTGAAATTTCAAACCCACACTTTCTATATGCTGTTCAGAATAATAATCTGCAACAATATCATGATTGTGCAACCTGTAGTTGTGTAGCAAAATGATCTTATTATACACTATGATACTCATGAGTGCAAACAGTAAATGGGAGAGATCATGCGGGTTGCCTGGGGGCGGTGGGTGGGGGTGTGGGGCGTGGCTGAAAGGATTGTAGCTGAAAAGGGGTGTGGCTGTCAGTGGGGGATTCAGGTAGCCCTCAGACTAGGCTTATTCCATTAATTACTAAACAGTTACTCATGAACATCTACTCTTAATTGATTAATGGTGGAGTTGCCAAAAAAGATTAAACTCAGAGTGCACTATTGCTGTTCCTCCCGCCAGAGTCCGGAAACGCAGCTGTGTCAAGAGGTCTTGGTGCGACCCTTGATGCGACGCTTATGTAATGCTATGGTGTGAATTTGGGGTAATGTACATAGTCTCCTGGGATTACAAATCTTAAATAATCGAAGATGGACAGGAAACACAAGAAAAAATACTATGGAAGCTTACTATGGAATGGTGGTGTTCTTACATTGTGGTTTGGCCTTGCTGCACTAAAGAACAAACACATACACACCCTTCGGAGAGTAATTAAAATAGCCCAAAGGGTCATTGGAGTAGAACTCCCAGCAACAGAGCATCTGGACACAGAAATCTGTAGGAGAAAAGCCTGTGGTATCCTCAGTGACCTTCCCATGCAAGCCTTAATCTGTTCCTCTGACATGACACTAAATACAGGTTCTGGTGTTACAGACCAGAAAGCATCATGAGCCAAAAGAATGGACTCACAAGCAGCATCTACCCCAGAACAATTACCCTCACTGCTGACACAGAGGTTTTGCAGAGTTTAGGAATGCTCCAAAATGAAATATACACAATTTCTTGTTGCTTTTTCTACCACAACGAGGAGAATGTGAAATAACCTAAATGAACTGTGTGACCAATACAATGTTTCAGCAAGCAGAGAAATTACAGAAGCACTGTAAACTTGGTGGAGGTTGAACGAACATGGGTAAAGTTGCTGTTCTTTATTGATTTTACCATCTTACTTGATATTAATTTTAATATAGTTTAACATCAACCACATATGAACAGAGTACAATCTCTCTTCTCCAGTCTTTTTTGCCTCTTGCTACAATCAGTGTGTTACTAAATGCATTTACAAAATACACTTACACAATGTTTTTTAGAAGAAAATGATGAAGAAATTATGTAGTTCGTGACTCTCATGAAATGATATAAAAAGAATATTGGTTTTGATATAATGATATGATATAAAAAGGTATTGGCTTTTTGTGAAATAAAAGGGCTGGTCATTCCATCAAGCTGGAGTACAGCAAGACCCACTTGAGTATTTCCTGGTATATAGCATTTGCAGCATCTATCTAGGTGCAAGTATCTACCCCTGAGCAGGGACTAAAATGGAGATTTCAGGTGATTTGCAGCATGGCTACTGGAAATACAGAGACAGACAGACCTGGTGAGTGTGGCTTGACCTGATGTGGGAATACAAGAGTGATGTGAGAATACAAAACTAGTCAGTGAAGGGAAATTGGACGGATGAAAAATCTAAGAAAAATAATAGATTTCCAAAATTTTGCCAAACATTGTCTACAAAAGCTATTGTGATAAATTGTAAGGAAAATACAATGCATTTTGTGAATAAATATTTGCATTGTGTGTAAGATATATGGTATTGTAAGGTAACTGCAAACATTTTAGTTTGTCTTTGTATAAATGGCCTTTTCTAGCTCCTGGATACTAGCCAGTGTGTTCTGTCTTCATCTAGGGACAGTGAAAAATGTGTCCATTAATGGAAAAACAAGACCAAATGGAACTTGCCCAATAATTTCAGTATTTTATCAAAGGAATCAATGCCAGAGAGATGAGATATTTCACTGTGTCCCTCTTATTTCTCTCCTGTTACTGCTGAGTCAGAGAGTAAGAGGTGGTGCTCTTACATAATCATCCATTTTAAAGCAGGGAGAGCTGTCAGCATAACCAAATGAATACCAACTTTAAGCTCCTTCCAGGGTGCTGTCTGGTGCAGCATAATCCTGTCACTTAAACATAAGAGGGTGGCAGAAATCAGATCTGGACAAAGTGTCTCTGTGTTCAGATCTTAGATATCTGAATATCTGTTTTTGATCCTAATCTGTGTGATAGTGCAAGATATACTGAGCAACGCTGTTTCAGCATGACAGCCTGGTTATTATTCTTCAATACACTGTAAGACCACAATGTTAAATTAACACCTATGATGCTGAAAGGGTATAATTATAACAAGTGATAATTTAAAGCAGATGGCTGTGCAACTTCAGATGAAGTTATCATTTTAATACTGGCCCCAATTAAGCTTTTTATTCTTGATGTTCCTCTAGTTGATAAGGTTCTAGTCGTACCTGTGTCAGTGTCACCACTGTGCTGAGAAAGTTTCACCACCCAAATAACTGGAAGCTTTTCAGGAACTCAGAAACAGTTACCACCAGAGGAACCAGGACCAGTTTTTGTTTGTGGGTCACAGCTCCAAGAATCTTTAAAGTATTTGCTTTAGAACAGGTTCTTTTCTGCAGAGCAGGAACTACTGAGGTGGAACTTGTTGTACTCAACTTTATTGATTGATCAAATGCAACTTCATAGAATGACCAACCCTCTAACCCCTCATTGTAAAACACATTTTAACCAATAAGCAATTACTAAAGCTTGTTATATTAGTCAAAAGTGTGCATTTTGTACATATTTCTACTATACTACTACTATCACACTACTATATAATATCAAGATACTATATGCAAACCATGGAATTGTACTTGCTGCTGGTTTATTAACATAAACCTGCATTATTAACATCATATTTGCAAAACACAGCAAAACTATTAAGAGCAGTTAACCTCAGTGTCAACCTCTGCCATATTTGATGTATTGCTTTCACTGCACGCTGAAATGTCAGATTTGCAGATTTGACCGCACTTTTTTCATTTGTTATTTTACATAACAATCAATTTCCCTGCAGAAACCAGTTCTCATTTAGGAGATTTCCAGAACTGGTTCAGAAATCTCTGGACACACGCCTACACTCTAAGTAAAATGTTTTTACGTGGAAATATCCTGACAGTGAAGTAGTTATTGAACAAAAAAAAAGAATCTTTAAGGCTTCCAGAGTTAACAGAGTTATAGCTATTTAATGGTGGTCCAGTAGTGGTTCCTGGCCATTCTTGGACTGGCTAGAAGGTGGGTAACACATTGTGCATAGCAGCAGATGGACTACAGACAGCAATTGTAGACTTAAACTGTGACCTGTGATCTATATGGTAAGTTTACCTGATAAAATATGTAGCTATAAAGTTGATGTACTTACCTGGCAACTGAGTGTATAGATTTGGTTCCATATGTTGTATGTTGACGTTGTGTTGACCTGCTTGACACAAAGGCCAATAGCTTTTGAGATATGCCACACAAACCTGACAGTAACTTAGCGAATTAGCTAAATATGGAGAACAGTTTTCAATGAGAGCTTTTTTTTTAGTTATTTCTACCGATGCAGAAGTGTACAGTGTACAAAGATGGAATCAGATTCTTGCTCAGTTTGAAGAAGCGACATATTCCAGCATTGAAGAACCATTGAAGACTTGAAGAAGTGCCTGTCATATAACCGCCACCTAGTACAAAGCCTATTCCAGCCTATTCAAAACCAATAAACTAGAACCCTTTTTTTCCTCAAACAAAGGGTAATTGGAAAAGTGAATAGTGTGTGGGAAGGTGCACAGCCAAAAATGCACCAATGAACCATGTTTACTGCTAACAAGCTACCAAACTAACAAGCTACTATTGTAAAGCAAGACCCCTGGGGTGGGACACATGTAGTTGGAGAGAGCATTTAACTGGATGATCAAGAAGTTGTGACTAGTTATGAATCATTAAAAAGTTTTGATAGCTTTCAGAGAATGTCTCCAAAACTATTGTTTTTTCAGATATCTGGTCTTATTGGTGTCCAGAACACTAAGGAGAGGTACAAAAAACTCTGAAACATCAGTTTGGATTTCAGGGGCACGTTAAAGGTTTTGACTACAATTCAGTTTTTTTTTGTGGTGTGTGTGGAGGGGTGCAATTAATCTGGAGTCTGAGTCACAGTTCTTTGTATGGAACACTGCATTGCACACACTAGCTCCTCCAGTGTCTATGGCATGTTAAGACTCCTAAACTAATCAGCTCACTATGACACTACATATACTAGGTGTCCAATTATAGAGTATGGTGTAAGTGTTTCCTCTCTGTAAAATTGGCCAGAGTAGGACTGTGATATCTTCCTTAATATTTCAGATGAGAACACTGAGCCTTTTTTTAAAAAAGCTGAGAACAATGAGGCTTTTTTTAAAGCTAAATACTCTTAGTCTAGCTATGCGTAATAATGTACTGACAGCAGCATAATATTGGCTCTGTTGGTATAATATCCTTCTTGTAAAACTGTCCTGCACATATTCCATATGAGCAAACTGAGCAGATGGATATGATAGAGAGAACTGCAATACTGAACACTTGGCTCTGATTGAAAAATGCAGTTTCAGAAGCTTTGGAAGAGAATTATAAGACCAGTACTGCAGCCTATAGCAGCATTTGCTCCCATTTGGAAAGAGTGTTAGGAATATGAGCTATAATCATTTATGATCAGCTATGATCAGTGGTGCAGAGAGTAGTGTGGATTATGCCTTTGTCTGTTTGCACTTTTAGTAAGTGGCTCTGAGTATGCTGTACACAACTGATTTTATTAAAGCTTAGTATGAATTCAGACAAGCGAGGGTGATGTGGATGGATTTCATTTGATTTCATATGAATAGACTTGTAAGAAAATGTGTGACCACTCTATCCCCTTCCCTTACCTTAATTTTCCGTACAAATCATGTCATGAGAACTGATACACATTTGCAAGTGTAACACCACATTATGTCCCACCCAGAATTCCCACTGAAGTCCCACTTCAACCTATGGCCTATATGTATAAACAGAATTTACTCTCTATCCAGTCTGCATTAATGAAGAGCACTGAGCATGCGAAGTCAGGTAGAGAATGGAGATGTACTGCATAAGATAATGGCCTTAAGCCAACAGGAGCTGAACCGAACTCCGTGATGTGTCATTTTGTATTGCTACCTTTCTGAGGTCCCACACATTCCCAGTATAATAGAGAAGCATCAGAAGACTGATTGATGTCCTAATAAGGTAATATCATTAATCTCAAAAATGAGGAAAATAGCATTGATTCAAATAGTCAAAAGATGTACTTTCATTATGGCTTTACAGTGGGTGTAATGGGCATTTTTATAAAATAATACATGCCTTTAATGAAATAGTCAAAAAAAATACACATTGAGTATGTGTGTGTGTGTGTGTGTGTGTGTGTGTGTGTGTGTGTGTGTGCGTGTACCCATCTGGTCATCATTATTATCCTATCCCTGAACAGCACAAGGACCCATTCATTATCATATCTCTATAAAGCTCATACACAGACAAGCTTTTTCCTGTAATTATATGCAAGTGTGTGTGTGTGTGTGTGTGTGTGTGTGTTTGGTGAATACCAGGTGATGACATCCTTGGAAATGCAAAATTGCAGTAAGCTGTGAAAGAGAATTAATGAATGAGCGGAAATGTTGACAGCCATTTGTGTGTGTGTATGTGTGTGTGCACTGAAAGAACAAAACCAACAAAAAAATATCCTATCTGTTTTGGTTATTAATGTATAATATATGGAAATGTATGTGCACATAATAGCTGTTAGTTCAGTGGGAGTGATATGGAGGGAAGCTCTGTGTGCGTGTGTGTGTGTGTGTGTGTGTGTGTGTTTGTGGTGTGATAAATGTGCTGTGTGATATCTCTCAAAGCCAGGACTCAAAAGGGACAATAGATCAGTGATTATCTGTCCAAGAACCAGCTAAATTCTCTGTTTAATCCGTCAGTCATACTTTCTCAATAGAAATTTGAAGATTAAGTCTTCTCTATCTTCATACAAAAAATTCTAATGGTTCTTCACTCTTCCCACTTTACCTTTAATGCTCACCAATGTGGCCTAAGTTGTTCCATAGAGTACTATCTAGCAATACTGTTAGAATAAAAAGTTTACCAATGGTTCTAAATTGTTTCTAATTGGAACCCTTTCTCTTAAAGAAACAAGCTTGTGTGAGACTGATTTTTGATTTTTAATTGTATTACCAGCTCTGCAGTCAGGAACTGCTTGCTGGCAGTGGCAATCGCGAGAACTGAGCAGGATGGTGGTGATTCTGAAATAATGCACGGAAAACAGTGAAAAAACCCCACATAATCCTTTTACAAATCAGTTGTTTAATGTCCCAAAATTTTCACTGTTGATGCTGCTGCTCAAAGTGTTTGCACGTGTATGAGCGCTGACTGGTACAGGAGATTTTCAGGAAGTTAGCTAGTTATCACCATTAATATTATTTGTAAAGTATTAGATTTGACACTTCATTGCAGGCCTATTTAATTTTGTAAATCAAAATTTTCTTTTTTCTCTTTCATCTGAAAACAGAGAGAGTCATTTTTGACCATTTACGGCCAAAATTTTTCGGTGACATCCCTATTAAATATAGTTAACTGATGTTAATTATATACAGTACACGTCTAATGTTAGTTGAACATACAGTGATAGATGTATTTCATATTACTGTAATCAGGAAGGGGGTGGGGCTTGCTGGCTATGTATCAGAGAGTTCAAAACAGCTGCATAAATCATTCCAGATTAATATGTCAGTTGACTCATGTCCGTTTTAGTCCGGAGAAAACAGGCTGCTCTTTTGACATTTTTATTTTCCATTTTCTTCCCAATTTGGTCTTGCCAATTCCTACCCATTAGCTAACTCTTTACCATCTGGGGAGGCTGAAGACAAGTGCTTCCTTCAAGACACATGAAGCCCACGAACCAGAACTTTTCAACCTGCTGCTCAAGCTGCATCACAGGGCAGCGTAACACACTCAAAGGAAAGTGCTATCTACCCTCTTCCGCATACATGAGCTCACACACATCCATGATTGGCCAGTGTTGCTGTGAGTGACAGGGGAGAGAGAGAAACTCCTTCCCTTCCACCCCCAAGAACTTGACTCCTGACCACAGATGGTTGTGGCACCACCAAGATTTGAACTTGACGATAGGACAAACGCATTTCTGTTGTGCCAATTGGAAGACCCCCCTTTTAGCATGTCTTTGAGTGGTAACTAGGTAAAGCAGTATACTTTGTTTTTAAAATGCAAAATGGGTAAAGTTTGGCAGATCTGATAATATAATATAATTGGAGTAAACGTCACTGGATAGCATGGCAGTATAATATTCTGTAGAGGTTAAATCATATTATCCCACAATCCTAACCCCATTGTAGGGTTTTACATAGAAATTTCAAAGGATTCTGCAGAGAGACAAACCAAAGAACAATTTATTATGTGAAAGGAAACCTTTTGTCTAAGGATGTACTTTTTTTAAAATTTATTTTATTCCCAGACCTGAGTGCATTTGCAGTGTGAGTTTGGAAAGCTGTTTTCTAACAAAAAAGGATCTTGAGTATCTATGTGAGTGTTTGTCCCTGTCTGTGTGTGTGTGCATGCTGGCTCCATTCAAAAACCATGAAATACTTAACAAAATCCATATTATACTCTGAAAGTTTACTTTCCTTTTAGAAGAGGTTCCAAGTAGAACATATTTAGGAGCCTAGAATCCTAGAACTATTGAAATAACCCTCAAGGAACCATTATTTGTAACAGTGTACTGTGTGTAAAACAGTGTGATTGCACATCTGAGAGATGAGAATGCCAGAAAGATGAAATATTTACATGAGTATGTTTATATGGACAAAACAAATTTGATGACTGGAAAAAGTGAGATTTTGGCAAAAATGTGTTTATATGCACTTAAACAATTTGACAGTGAAAAAAAAAGACCTCCAGGACTACATGAGTCAATCTATCAATAATAATAAAATTCTTCCTAAATACAGGACATATGCTGCTCTTTCATAATCATTGTGCAAACCACAAATAAACCAGTAAACCTTTAAAGAAGGATATGACATACATTTCAGACTTGATTAGTTTTTAAATATAGAGTCACTTTCCTGGTATTTATTTTGAAGTTTCTTATGATTTCAAATTGCACATAATGTCTCTATTTGAAGAAGGACAATGTTATGTTTCTCTTTCTGGTTCTCAGTGACAGCTGGTGGTGATATTAGATGGGAGACTAGATTTAATATCTGTCAATAGCTCAACAATGAAACTATTAGGGTTGAGCAATGCATTATATTATTATTATTATTATTATTATATAATTAGCTTTCATCGATAACGTAATAAGAATGATACATACAAAACATTACAGCGTGTGTTAAGTATTAACTCTGAGTAATCACCTGACATGACTCACTGATAAATACATGAATCTACAGTTTGGGCTAGAAAGAAATCAGCCCAGCCTTGCTTCCTCATACCATTCTGTTTATTTTTCTTACAACCATTGTTTGTGCTCTTGGTTCTGCAATACACCAAGATAATCCACTTTAAGACCTTTGTTAAAAGCAAATAATCTGATTTGGATGCCAAAAATGAAACACTTCTGACAGATGTAGAAAAACAAAAGACATCAATGCATAACCCCATTATTGTGCTAAGATTCAGGTGCATTGAATTTCTTTAATCTGATATAAAACATTGTAATATATATCTGTTTACATGAGCACATAATTAATCGGGTAAATGTTGAATTCAGAGCAAGCCACATGTTAAATACTTTCTCATTGGTTCAGTTTTTATGATTATTCAAAAAAGGTTAATCCACCCATTTATCTCTCTACTGTCTTTGTTTTTGTGTTTTGTTGAAACATCCTCTGTCTTACTCCCTTTCTCACTGTGTCTGTTTCCCTCTTCATCTCTCTCACAAACTTTTTGCAGTAAAACTGAACTATTGGCAGCCCGAAATAGAAATGTCTAACTCCTCTCTCTGTCTGTAATATAAGGCTGAGAGATGACTTGTGTGTCGTCTTGTAAATACCTTTTATCTCAGTGTATTTCATGACTCAGCACCATCCTGACACCACACTTGCTGGCACGTCTGCTGCACGTTGATGAATTGATTAGTGACTAAGCCTGGCGTTCACAAAGAGAGCTGAGGAGATGAGATCAGCAGACACGTCGTGAGAGATAGTGTCCATTCATCTCACTCCACTCATCACTCATCCACTTAACACTCACCGTCATCTTCTCACTGATTTACAAGTTGATTGGACTAAGATCTGTCTCTATCTTACTCTTCCCCTGACTTCTGTATCTTCTTGGTCTGAGTCTTTCACTGTCTTTCTTTTGCAATATTGTTGAAAATTTGGTGAAGGAGTATTTAAAGTGTTAAGGCCTGTCCTTCTATCTCTCTCTCTCGCTCTCTCTCTCTCTTGCTTTCTCTCTCTATTTGTCTCTCTGTCTCTCTCTTATCTTATGCTGTGTTCGAGGCAAAGTTGCAACTTGTAATTCCCCTCCTACAACTGGTAAACGTCACTAAAGACGTTTCCTCGACTTGAAATTTCAACTCTTTTTGCTAAGCTACTCGCTATTGTCTGCTATTGTTGCTGTGCTGCAATTTCAGTCCAAAACCTTGCATAAATGTTTGAAGTTCACTATAGTACAAACTCAGACCTGTAACTGTAAAAGTGCAGTTTAAGTAGCTTTTTATGAGCTTACGTGCTCAAACAAAAGACAAGCTTTCGAGGACATGTCCATGTTTTTTTTTCCCACTTCACAAATCAAACGTGCCGAGGTGGAAGATGATGTTATTACAACTTGTAAATTACTATTCACAAGGCAGGATGAAAGCAGTATTACTCTTCTTTTAAAGTGTTTAAAGTGTTAAGACTCCTCATCCTCCCCTCTCTGCAGGTACCCCTTCCCCACCGTGTTCAGTTCATGCAGTAAGAAAGACCTGTTGGTGAGTTTGGATAAGGGAGTGGGTATGTGTCTCTTCAACATGCCTGAGGTGAAGGTGCTCTACGGAGGGCAGAAGTGTGGCAATGGATATGTAGAAGAGGGGGAAGAGTGTGACTGTGGAGATCTCGAGGTACGTCAATTTATCATAAATGTGTATGATGATATTATTATGATTTTCATACTGGGGGCAACGGAAAATTTGTATCTCTACTTTTTTAAATCTGGGAATTTACTAAATCTGCTCGAACCAGCTCTAAAACATTGCTACATGTAAAAAAAATAATAAAAATACGGAGTAGCATTTATTAAATTTTCATGTTTGTACATGGTTATCCTGCAGTATTGTTATTAGCTGTAATAGCTGCATTAGCTTCGTTGCCATCATTAATCTTTAAGCCAATGCAAATATTATTAATTATAAATTGTTAGTACATTAATTTAATATATTAATTTATTAATAATTAGTAATAATTAGTAAAAAGCATGTTTCATAGCAACCCTGCGAATGCTGACCCAATGGAAAGGCTGATATTGGCCCAATGTCATGACTCACTCTTTATGATTCTGAAGTAACTCTATCATAAATATAATGCATAATCTTTTAATCGAATTAAGCTATGTTGAGTAAAATTAATTTTTATGAGTTTCCTGTGTCAAGGGTCATGACAGATATGTAGTCATGTCATATACCTGTTATGCCAGTCATATGCTGTCATAAGTCATCATAACAGTTGATCAGCAATATAACAGTGTTATTTGTAATTTTCATGCTAGGTGTCATAATGTTTGAGGCCATGAGAGCTTATGACATATGATAAGACAGTTATTTCACATATTGCATGACAGCTGTACCATAACACTGACCATATAAAGCAGAATAAACATATGCCAATGTCTGCATTTTTGTACATAAAGAACTAAGAAAGAGTGATGCTTTAAAGACCACATGGCATTTGGGCTGCTTTTCATATCTGTCTCTCTCATTGGAGTGATGTAAAGGTCTAATGAGGACACTGCATTTCTCTCTCTCTCTCTCACTCTCTGCGTGTGTGTGTAGACTGTGTTACACAAGCACACAATCATCTTAATTCAGTCTCCCAGTCCAAGCATTAACACACCAGCATTAGTCATGGCCCATTATGGTATATTACGATCCAAATCTGTGACAAGTGACATAAACACACTCTTCAGGCAGATGCTTTGGCCTGGACCATGCTGGGAGAAATCCCCAGAAAACTGAGTCTCATACACACACACACACGTGGAGCAGGCCCAGGGACACATACTATGCTTTGAAACCCCTCACACTTTAACGTAGTTAGTGACATAGCCCTGTAGGAATCTCATTGCTCTCCATGTCTGTTTATTGATCTTTATTTCTGGCAACACAGAATGCAATGGCAGCTCACAAGAGCAATAAAGACGCCTCAGTCTTCTGTCTCCATCAATGCTTTGGCACAAGTTTATAGGCCAAGAGGGACACATCTGTAATGCTAATGAATGTCTTACACACACACACATAGTGTGATTTACAGAAAACAGAAAAACACACAGTGTGGTACCATTTGTGGTACCACCGATCTGATCATCAATCCATACTTTTAGAAAAATCAGTTCCATCTGCACTCTCAGAAATACAAGGTACTTTCCTTGTCACTGGTGTATATATGGTGGATATCTTTTAAGATGTGTCTTTTACCTGGGAATGTGCAGGTGGTGCACCTCTAATTAGCTTTTAGATTAAAGCTTTAAAGGTGCCTCATTGGTCCTTAAGGTCAATCTTCAATAAGAGGATAAAAGATGCATACTAAAGGTACAAAAGATGTCCCCTTGATAGTACCATCCCAGCAACAAGGAAAAGTGCAGTTTGGTACCTTTGTTTCTGAGAGTATAGGGTTGTTTGTCCCTCTCAAAGGAATCCTTTGAGACTCTACCTAAAACCATACAACAGAGGACTTTCCTTTCAGAAGAGGTTCTAAGTAGAAACCATTTGGAAAGCTAGAACTGTAGCTGTACCATTTGGAAAGCTAGAACTGTAAAGCCAGTCCCAGTTTGGACCCATTTTCGGCTTGAACACAAAGTACATGGGTACCCTGCTGTGACTGGTTATTTATGCTGTGGGCTCATACCAAGTGCTCCAATAAATTCCTACTTCCATGTAGGAAGCACTTTAGGGGGAAAAAATGCGTTCGTAAAGTGTTATTTGTGGTAGTTAAAGGTTCTTCATTTCCGTTAATGGATTCTCTTTGGAATCCTCACTGATACGGAAAACACTATTAGAAGGTTAAATATAAAACCTTGATTGCATTTGTTTTTAAATTATAGATTTTTCATGATGGTGGTCATTGTATGATTCTATGAAACTAAGGATTTGAGTATAATGGAGTTGAGGATGCATAGACCAGATCACAGATTCCCAACCTTGTGATCCTGGAGTACCCCCTGTCCTGTTCTGCACATTTCCCTGCTCTACCACACCCACTTTAACTCAGGAAGGTCTGTTAATTACCTGATTGTTTGAATCCCATGTATCAGTGCAGGGAAAACACTAAAGTGTGCAGGACAGGAGGTTCTCAAAGACAAAGTTTGGGAACATGTGGGCTAGATTCTAGACTAGAGCATTAAGGAGAACCCAGTTTGGTCTCTGAGTGTGTCTGTGGATTTGACTGTATACAGTGAATATAATTAGTCTACACACCCCTTGTTAAATTAGGTGTTGAAAAAAATTAAACAAAGATAAATTATATCAGAGCTTTCTCCACCCTCACTGAAATTACAACATATGAAAATTAAGTGAAAAACAATCAGAAATATTTTCTGGAAAAATAGAAAAAAAAAAAAAAAAGTTACAACAACCAGGTTGCTTAATTGTGCACATCCTTTTATAATTTTGGATGTGGCTGTGTTCAGAATGAAACAATCACATTTAATTTCATGTTCAAAAGTAATTATCATACAGCTGTCATCAATGAAATTATACTGATTAAGCCCAGATAAAGACCAGCTGTTTCTGTAGGATTTTCTTGATTTTCTTCTGTAGGATCTTCTTGGTTTCATCTGACTGCTGAAGCCATGGTCTGCAAAGAGCTGACAAATCCTGTACAGGGTCTCGCTGTCTAAACGAATCGATCAGGAGAGGGGGATAGAAGAATTCCAAAACATTAGCTGTACTATGGAACACGATGAAGGCCATCATCAAAAACGTGGAGAAAATAGGGCACCACAGTGACATTACCAAGAACAGGAGATCCCGCCAAAATTTACAAAAAGGACAAGACAAAAACTAACCAGAGAGGCTGCTAAGAGACCTACAGCAACATTAAAGCAGCTACAGGAATATCTGACAAGTACTGATTACTCCCTGCATGTGACAGCAATCCCTCGTATTCTTCACATGTGTGGGCTATGGGGTAAGGTGGCTAGACAGAAGCCCTTTCTCACAAAAAACATTCAAAGCTCAACTAAATCACCCCAAACTATGTGGCAAAATATCTTTTGGTCTGATAAGACTAATTCAAAAAGGTATAATAATCCCATAATTCCAGAAAGTATGTTTGGTGCAAAAAAGCACATCCTAGAATGTTTTTGCAAGAAAGAGTGGGAAAATATTGCAATAAGTCCAGATTGCCACGCTGATAGACTCTCACCCAAAAAGACTGAGTGGTGTAATAAAATCAAAAAGTGCTTCAACAAAGTATTAGTTTAGGAGTGTGCACCAGGTTATTGTAAGTTTGTTATTTTTATTTTTTTCCCTATAAAAGTTTCTGATTGTTTTTCACTTTATATGTATAGTTTGCACTTGCACATTAAAGGTGGGAAAAGATCTGGCATGATTTATCTTAGTTTAACAGTAAATATACCGTTTTAACAGGGGTGTGAAGACTTTTTATATCCATTGTATATTTTTTCCATTTTCTGTTTCATTCATTTCCCAGTTCTTCTTTTCTCTTCCTGTATTTTTCTGTCTCTGTAGGAATGTATGAACCCGTGCTGTAATGCCAGTACATGCACTCTGAAGTTCAATGCAGTGTGTGCACATGGCCAGTGTTGTGAAGACTGTCAGGTAACACACACACACACACACACACACACACACACAAACAAATAGACACACATACACAACAATGATTTATTATCTTTTTAAAAGGTTTGCTTCAGTGTCTTTTTATTGATTTTTGCTGCTTTACCGCTTACACATGTTCCATTTGAAAAGACAAATGGAGTCAACTTGTGTCATGATGTGCGACAGTGATCACTAATGATGTGGGTTTGTGTGCGTTTCAGTTGAAGCCTGCAGGTACACAGTGCAGAGAGTCCACTAACTCATGTGATCTGCCGGAGTTTTGCACAGGTTCTGACCCTCACTGTCCCTCTAACGTCTACCTGCACGATGGTCACATGTGTCACGGTGTGGACGGACACTGCTACAATGGCATCTGCCAAACACATGAACAGCAGTGCATCACACTCTGGGGTCAAGGTGAGTCCCAGCACCATAGAGGATGATGATTGATGAACCTACTCAGCATACATGAGCTCACAAATGCCCATGATTAGCTAGTGTCACTGTGATTGACAGGGGAGAGAGTGTATGCCATCCCTCCCACCCTGACAGCACGGCCAGTTTTGCTCTCTTGGACTCGTGGGTATTGATGGCTGTGTTATTATCAGGATTTGAGCTTGCAGTCTTCTGTCTAACACTTTTCTGTTGTACCACTCCAGAGCCATAAAAATTACTTTAAAAAGTACACTATATTCAGATGTGAAAGAGTATGATAACTTTCTTTTGCCACTCTTTCATAAGGGTGGTCACACACGTCAGAATAGGGCATCCCTTCTGTTTTCACTCCATCAGATCATGTGAACAGAGGTTTCAGTTTTTAGTAAAAACGCCAGGGTAAATATGTTTACTCACCAATGTCTAATTTTCTTTATGGAAACTTCAGAGCTTGAGCATCCGCCCTAGCAATAACTACAGAAAAATGTGTTATAACTATGAAAATGTGTTAATGGCATCAAATAAATCAGTGGAGCATTATTAACGCATTATGAACATGTTATTTTACAGTTCTAGTATTAATATGAAGAGGAACTTGGAGAGTATGAATTCACCTTTTTAAATTTGACTGAACATAGTAAACCATGTTGTGTGAAAAGTTTATGTTGCACATAATTATCTTTTCACAATAAACAATGTCACATTTCTAACAAACAGACAGTGAAGGTTATAGAGAGACTAACTGTAAGCTTATGGGTGCATGTGTGTTTCTCTTTTGTGTGTTTTTGTTGTAGGTGCAAAGCCAGCTCCGGGCATCTGTTTTGAGAGGGTGAACTCAGCAGGAGACCCATATGGCAACTGTGGAAAAGACTCCAAGGGCTCATTCGCTAAATGTGAAGCACAGTGAGACATCTTTCTTCTTCTCCATTTATAATAAATAGAATAGTGGAACAGAGAAGGGAAAGTAAGAAAAAAGCAGATGAGTGGTTAACATAATTTTATATC
The DNA here is from genome assembly GCF_027358585.1 of Pangasianodon hypophthalmus. Classification (NCBI taxonomy): domain Eukaryota; kingdom Metazoa; phylum Chordata; class Actinopteri; order Siluriformes; family Pangasiidae; genus Pangasianodon; species Pangasianodon hypophthalmus. The sequence continues at coordinate 19,734,992 of NC_069721.1, forward strand.
ATTTTATTTCCAGTGTTATATTCTTTGACTTGGTTTCCCACACAAAAGCCTACGGTTTCCTGTAGGGACAGAATGTGTGACAGGGACAAAACAATAAGAAACAGCAGAGGAACGACTGCAATTTACATAAACAGGAAGCACTTGTTGAACATTTTGCTCTATTAGGAAATAGATTGGCAGGTACTTCAAGTACTTTACTGATCACTTTCAGATGGATATAATTGCCCAAATTACTGAAGTGGACACTGATAGAGAGAAGAGGGAGGAGGGAGATATAAAAAAGAGAGCTGATTACTCATTCACCAAACAAACTTTCCTCCATTCTCTCTCTCTCTCTCACGCTCTCTATTTCTCTCTTTCTCTCTCTCTCTCTCTCCCCTACTTTTCTTCTTGACCACTCATCAGGACATGCCTCAAAATGCATATGTAATTGTGACTGACACACACACACACACAAGCTTATCAGGACCCTGTCTGCTTGATAGCACCAGCTCTCTCTCTTTGCTACTGTATGTAGCAGCTCACTGCAAAACACACAGAGTATAAATAGACCCCTGTTAATCACACACAGGTGTACACACTCATTCAATTACCCACTTCTTCTCCAAGACTCCTCCGACCATTCACAACTGCCATAGTAATGTGTGTGGTGGTCTGGAAAACCTGTCAAATGTCACTGTGGCAGTCTGACAAACAGCCAAAAAAAAAAAAAGACAAAATATCACGGCTCCAAACTGTCGCAACAGAAAAGGGTTCTTTACAGCCATCCATGGCCACGAGGCAAGGGAACAAAAATTGTCCATGCTGTCTAGGTGGGAGGGATGGCATACTCTCTCCCCTGTCAATCACAGTGACAGTAGGCAATTGTGGGTGTCTCTGAGCTCATGTATCTGGAAGAGGGTGGATAGTTATTTCCTCTGAGGGTGTTACAGTTCGAAAAGATGCAGACGCTGGCTTCATGTGTCGCGGAGGAAGCATGTGATAGCCTTCGCCCTCCACGGTTGTTAGCTGTCGTATGATGGGGAGAGCTGGCTGGTGGGTGGGACTTGGCAGGTGACCAAACTGGAAAGAGACGAGAGGGTAAATAAAATGAAAATATATAATAGTGAAAACTCCCATTTCTGACTTAATGTCTATTGCCCTGTAGCTACAATGAGCTACCTTCAGCTAAATATAATTTACATCAATGCGTATGATTGAATAAACTTCAATAGAGGATCTGCTATAGACGCCATGCTGGTTCATGTTTAGAAATGTAGAGTTGCTGAACTATGGCCAGTTTTGATAATGATATTTATGTGGCATAAAATAAATGTCTTTGTCTTGTTCATTTTTTCCTAATATTTACGCAGAGATGCTAAATGTGGGAAGATCCAGTGTCAGGGCGGGGCAAATCGGCCAGTAATAGGAACCAATGCGGTCTCCATAGAGACCAACATCCCTCTGCCGGAAGGTGGGCGTATCCTGTGCCGGGGGACTCATGTGTATCTAGGTGACGACATGCCTGACCCAGGACTGGTACTAACTGGAACCAAGTGCGGCAACAGCATGGTGAGAGCACTGCGTGTTTTTCAGCAAGGAAGGAAGTTTACAAAATTAAAAATTTGCCTATAATAAAACAATAATGGATAGTCCTTTGTTTTATGGATGGAAAGATTGTAGTCCTCAAAGCCCCACAGTATGTGTGGTGCCCAAAGCTGCCAATAAGAGTATTGCTCTTATCCAGATCCCAAACTTTGAAAACTAGTAATTATGAGCAGTGGGTACCTGGTAGAGGTGTGGAGGTGTATTGGGGCTTGAAAAGGGCAAAAATATGAACCATGTTGTGTTTCCTAAGGACTGATTTGGGAAACATTGCACTGCACTGCACACTGACCTTCATGGTGTGTGTGTGTGTGTGTGTGTTTATGAATTCAGTTTGTGTCCATTTTGTAGGGTTTATAGTCCCATATGTCAGTGTGTGACTGATTTTGTAATGAGGTAGTGTGCATGCAGTCTTGGATTTATGTGTGTGCATGTGTGTGAAATACAGTGAAATGTTAATAAGGGAAAGAAAGGCCTCATCATCCCCAGCAGTGAGCAGGAAGAACGGAAAGCCTGACATCACACTGTTACTCGGACAAGGTTTTACAGATGTGTGAGTCTGACCTATTGCCTCTCGTGCTGTCTATCACTTATTCGCTCGTGTGAGACGACAAAGTTAATTACAATAAACATATCAGGCTTTTCAACATCCAACTCTCCTTCTTACTCAGCTGATTATTCTCTGATTACTCTCTGATTACTCAGACTTTGGATGAATATGTTGCTGAGTTTCATTCCTAAATCTCATTATATTTGGGTGGAGTGTTTGTGGGCTGACTGTATGAATACAGGCCATAGCTGTAACTGGGCTTTGGAGGACTAGTCTCTGCAGAACCAGGGTCTTGTTCTGTTTTAGTGGAAAACTTGGGAGTAGAAGTCTTTAAATGCCCTCTCTCTCTCTCTCTCTCTCTCTCTCTTCCTGCAGATGTGTCTGAATCGGCAGTGTCAAAATGTCAGTGTCTTTGGCGTCCATGAGTGTGCGGCCAAGTGCAGCGGACGTGGGGTTAGACACTTTTATTTCTTTTCCATGAGCAAGCAAATTTCCCTTACCAGCATGTTGTCATCTAGAAAAAAACCTCAGCCAACCATTACTCTGAATGCTTTGGTGTTCATACACATGAGTCAGCTTCTCAATGGGACAAGGAGCTATTAATTTACCCCAGAACATATCATTTTGAACCATTAAAAGTTTATACAGAATGATAAGTGGTTTAGTGTTTATATATTAGTATATTTTTGGTTTAGAAACATAATTGCACTTGACCTTTGAATATGTATGAATACATGAATTGGAAATGGCTACCATGTCCAAATGTCCTACTAATATAATCATAGTAACTTATCCAGCTGGCTAGTTTCTAGTAAATTAGCTCACAAGTGGGATATCAGTATTTATTCTCATTAATATTACTATTCTCAGTACTTTATTTAACAGTAACAAACCTGCCAAAATAAGGGCGATTATACCAAGGTTTTTTTTCACCACTAACATTGGCTTGGTTTGCTAGCCTGCTAGCTTTCCATACAAGTTTTGTAGCTAAAAACGTATTGTTTCTAAAAGGTTTTCGTTTCAAAATGTTGTCTTTCTCCAATGATTATATATTAGCAGTGATAGGATAAAGTATTGAGACTGTATTTCCAGGGTGCGAATGGAGCACGGTGTTTCACCCCAAAAATAAACTATATATTATACATTAAGGGTCTGATCACATTTTTGTTCAGCTCTATTTATCACTTTGCGGTTTGGTGATTACCGGATTCCAAAAACATTTAAAATATGAAACATATTTACAGCTGGATATGCCACAAGCATTAAATTAGGAGATGCATTAGAATATGTGAGGCTGAGATTTTTAGCTACATTATTAATGAAGTCTTCTGGCTTCTGAGAGCTACACGACAGTGTTGCTGCCAGACATAAAAAAAAATGGCTGTGAAATTTTAATAGTTTTGAGGGACTTGGTCATTTATTCAGTGTATTGATGCTGAGAGAATTCTGCTCAGTGCTTTCCCTGATTTTTTTTCCCCTCTCAGTGATTTTCTATCCACCTCCTCCTCACTATATAGCTTTCTGTATCATCTCTGCTTTCTCTCATTCTCGACCTGTAGTCTGCATGTGTAATTTACCTTTAAAATGCAACAATACCTTGCTATTAATCTCCCAGGCTTCTCATCACACCAGTCAATTAGCCATAATAGCTTTACTTGGTCCACCTTAATGAGCCATTCATCATATTCTGACGGTAAGTCAGTCATCCTTGTGTGGCCGCTGTGGTGAAATGCATGGGTGGACTTTGTTTGGGGAGAAAATACATGTGTGCTTCGTCTGTTTGAATTCGATAATTTCTGAGAATGACAGACGCACTGAGGCAGGATTTCTTTCATTTTTGTTTCCCAAAGTACTAAATAAGGCTGGCCTTAGGAGTGTGAAATTGAAAAGGTTATGCTGTTATGCTGTATTCATTCTTCTCAAACAAATACAGAAAATTGAATTTGAATTTTTCTCTTCATTACGTCAACTGTGCATCTCCAAATAGTTTGTGTATCTGTCTGTCGTAATGTGGAATCACTTTTGCAAAATGTTAAAATACACTGAAATAGAAGTAATTTCACGCAGAATGCGTATAGGACACCGCACACACACTTTCTGTGATAAAGTCAGAAAAACGGTTGATACAGCATAGTTTATAATTAATTGGACTGTGATAATGCTTGTTGCTTGGATCTGATTGGAAATGGACGTCCCAAATGGCATACCTGTGCATGTTTATTTAGAGAGAGATAGGTGCAAGTATACAGTATAGACAAACTAACATGGGATCTAGAAACGGAGAGGTTCCTTACATTAATTTACACATCCCTAAATCTGTTCTATATTGTGGAGTTGCACATCTGCTCCCCATCACCTCGCTGGCGAAATGGTGTTTAATAATATGTGCCATATGGATACAATGTGTGATACTTTGGAGTTACAGAATGGAGGAAATGCAGCATTGGGCCCATATGGAGCCTATTGTAGCTGTTTGGCAGACTTTGTTAACATGATGAAGGACAGGTGGTAACTAGGTGCGTCGTTCTGTATTTCCACTACACCATGTATAATTATCTTAAAACTGGAGACTGTTTGTTTTTGCAGTCTGAACTCCTGCAGCAAAAACTCAAAGGAGATGTAATCTCATTGACTTCATTTACACCTGGTTACACCTATTCTGGGTAGCAGGATTATAACCAAATAGAGATTATGCACATAAAAAGGCAGGTGTAAATGCACCAAGATGCATTTTTAACAAATATAAGTACAACTGCTCAAATTTTATTGGAGGTGTTGGGGTGGTTGGTTGGGGTTTATGTCTCCGTAAGAGACATGATTCTTGACATGCTTCTCTGAGTTTAAGGAAATGTGCTGTAAAATCACAGGTTTTAATATGGCATTATAAAAGAACAGCTGGAAATGAGGTTAAAATGTTTTACGGTACAGATGTGAAATGATCAGGGTGGCATCAGCATGGCTTACACTAAGCTTGGATCAACTGCAGAGTCAAATTGTTGACTGTTTCTATAGTAACAACACTAATATTATCTAGTTCTTCAAAAATGTCATGATTATGGTCTTGTATTTGCACCGACCACGCTTTTAAATGGCAGAGGGTTATTAAAGATCAAAGTAATACGCTTCAGAAACTTCAGCCATGACATATACTATTAACACATGCTTGAAGATGTACTGTATGTACAACCCTGAACTATTTATCTCATCTGTTTTTGTTTTCCATGTTGCCCGGTCTTTTTAAATTGTTATAATCCTGTTGTGGTTTACTGTCAGTGTGTCTAGTAGAAATGCTTAGCAGTTGTGTTTGTTATATGCAGTATGTTTCCACAAGCGGCAAAGGTCAGTCTTAGTTATGTTCATTTGCAGAGAAAAATGGCTAGATAACTTGGCTAATGCTACTTTATTGATATATGTGCAATGGGTTATCACTGTACTATTAGGCCATTATTACTCCATTACACCTTTTCAGCAAAGCTTAATGGTTTTGTCTGTGAAGTAAGGGTAAAAATCTGCACTGTCTGCATTATAATCAGTCTTTGTCTGTAAGGGACAAGTCAGGTCTCACCATTTTATTCATAACATTTAGGGCCTGATTCAAAAAACACTGACACTATACTCTCTTCTCGTATGCTCTTCTAGGAATATTCCTTATTCCTATACCAATCCAATCCAAGTCAGTTCTACAGTAAACCTCTAACAGACCCACTGACCAAGTCTTCACATTGTGTGTGTGTGTCTGTTGTCTTACCTGCACAGGTGTGTAATAATAAAAAGAATTGTCACTGTGAGGCACACTGGGCTCCCCCTTTCTGTGATAAAGCTGGATTTGGAGGCAGTGTGGACAGCGGACCAGTGAGACAAGCAGGTACAAGTGTGTGTGTGTGTGTGTGTGTGTGTGTTTTATAGAAACAACACTAGTCAACCTCTCCAGAAGTGCACACACTGGCAATGACTTTGTGATTTTGGTTTTCTGCAGAGATTTATCTTCCAATAATGCATTTTTATTGGAAAAGTTCATTTAAAAACACCAAACTCTTAACTGTAATTTCTTATACAGTACACTCTGTAAAAGCATATTGTCAAATAAACAATGTAATGTAACTAGCTAATGTTTTCTTAGGCACATACAAAGAAATGTCGTAAAGCAAAAAAGCCTTCAAAAATAATAAAATTAAATGTTTCTATATAAAAAAATATTAAAAATGAGCAGTAAACAGTAGTAAACTAAACAAAGTCAATATCTGGTCTGACAACCCTTTGCTTTAAAAAAAGTAGTCTCTTTTACAATTTTATAAGAAAATTAGCTGGTAAGTTTTACTGAGCATCTTAGAGAATCTGCCAGAGTTCTTCTGGAAACTCTGACCGTTCCACTTGCTTTTTTTTTTTGGCATAAAAAAACCCATTATGTGTTTGTCTGAAAAGTGCTCTGTTATGTAATGTTGCTTTCTTTACTGACAAACAAATGTTTTTTTGTAACATTTCATTTTTTGTTGGAAAAGTAATATTTGGAAATCTAAAATCCTTTTGTACTGACTCACTAATGAACATAAAATGAACATCTATAATAAAATTTGTACTAAAAAAAAATAGGTGCCAAAGACTTTCACACAGTACTGTATGTGGATGAGTTGTGTATGGGCTAAGTGTGTGTGTTCTGATCATTGTGTTTTCACTGTATATAGATGGTGAGAGTATAAAGGTGGGCATCGTGGTAGCATTCCTGTGTTTGCTCTTCGTGGCCATGATTGTCTGTGTTAAGAGGAAGACTCTGGTCAGCCTCTTCATCAATAACAAGAAAAACAACATTGAGAAGCTAAGGTAAAAATGGTAATGTTTTTCACACATGTATAAAAATGAATACAGAGGAAGGTGACACTTTATATTACATTACATTTATTGATTAACCATAACTGATAGTGAAATTTTAATCAGTGCAAATTAATAAATAAATAATGAGGCATTGCATATCCATTAAACAGTATTTTAGTTTATTATTACATAATGGTTTATATACCTTATGAGCTTGCCTCAGTATCAGTTCCCTTGCCTGAATTAATAATCTACCTTTTGGGGAAAAAAAAAAGAATCCCTTGATTTTCACTTCACCCTGGTGAGCAAAATAGAAAAATAAAAATCCTGCATGACTGCTGCTCAGGAAGTCACAGAGTCTGTGTAGTAAAATTTAATTTAATAATTAATAAGTGTGTTGTTTTCTGTATGCTGTTTCAGGTCAGTGGGCCCAAGCAGGCTGATCGGTCAAGGAAACACACTCTCAACCCCAGAGACACAAACACACACTACATGCAGAGCATCACCTCATTGTCAAGCTCCAGCCATACCACAAAGTACCAGCATATATAAGGTGTGTATCTGTTTCTGTGTGTGTGTGTGTGTGTGTGTGTGTGTGTGTGTGTTAGGGCAGTCAAAATGTATTTCACTGTTTGAGTGCTATTCAAAGTTTATCAAAACACACATTTCTTAAACCTTTTGTCGAACTGACATTGTGTTGCTTGACGTAGAACTGCTCACGTTATATTTTATATATGAAACATTTCTATGAATAAATGAGCATTAATAAATATGAAATATTATATTAATATTTAATATTGAGATATTATATTTATTTTCTTTTATGTGCAATGAACGTACTGTATAGTGTAGCACTCAGTGACAGCATGTCCATAGGGGCAGGTGAGGCAGAGCCCCACCATTTCTATCAGCCGTTTAACAAACATTAATTAATAAAGTCCTCATTCACAACCCATTCATACATCTTAAACTCCATTTAAGTACTAATGACCCCTTTGGAGTCACCAACCATTTTTTTTTTAAATGTGTTATTTGGCAGATATAAGCTGACGTTCTTTTGATTTGCTAACCTCTCTTGATGTCGTACAGTCCTACTTAGCTTCATTAAGGTTATTTTTACATCTAGTGGTCAAAAAAGGGAAATGCTACAAGCACTAATAGAGGTCCATTGGGGCAGGAATCACACTACCCCACATTCACTTTTCAGTGGAGGAGGAGAAGCGGACAAGACAGGGTTAATGACAGGGTTGCCAGATTGGGCTACTTTAAAAATTATCTGTGGCTGCCAAGATCTCATTTTATAGCAAATAATAGGAATTAAATCTAATCAAGTAAAGTGTAAGTGCAGAGAGTGTGTATGTGATGCACAGAACCATTTGTATTGTAGAATATATTGCAAAGATTGCGAGAGGGAAAGGGGGATAATATTCATACATCAGAAATATGTAGGAAGCAAGTTTTTCACACGCTGAGAAAGGCTGAGAAAAAGAAGAAAATGTGCTCCTTAAACAATGTCATTTTTTTTTGGGCTGGATTCTGGGCTGGGTTGGTTTTGGCTTTTGTGTGACTTTTGAAATATAGTTTGGCTTGAAATTTTGCTGAAACATGTAAACCGTGGTTAATGATATTACCCTGAACACAGCTGAACAAAGGTACGAGCTGCTAGCCTGTATGCTGAAAGATGTTATGTTTTTGACTCTCAACTGCCTATTATACAGAGTAGCCTATAGCATAGGTCGAGTGTGATTAGCCCCTCGAATTTATTTTGTGTGAGGTTATGTCATTATTAACATCGTCCTGCCTCACCAAAATCTTTGGTCACAAGCCGCTGCTGGTAGCGCTTGTTCTGAATCTTGGTTTGTGTGCAAGTGTGTGTTTGTTTATGTTTCTGAGTTTCGGTCTTCTATCAGAGAGCTCACACAATCAAGCTACACATGCGTACACACAGACACACAGATACACACAAACACACAGAGCCAAACAACCCTCTCTAATACTCCTTGTCTCTTTTGAATGTCAATGACAGTTGTCAATAGTGCACTGTTGCCTTCAGACAACATTCTGCATAAAAGCCAGACAGTGGACAAACAATGTCAAAAAGCTGTCTGGTTTCATTTTGATCATGTTCTGCGTACCAAAGCTTTGATACATGGCATAACATACACATACACACAGACACACACACACAATGGTACAATGAAACACTAAAAAAAAAAAACAGTCAAATTTGTTTGAGTGAGTGCAGCCTTGTTATAAATAATGAGGGATCTGCATCAGTGGCTTTCTGGGAACTTAGTGTGTGATTAGTGAGTGTGTGTGCATGTGTGTGTTTGTGTGTGTGTTTGTAGGTCATCGGGAAAAGCAAGTACACCTAGGGTACATACAACAGAAGATGTTTAAAAATGAACTCCTGCAGCTCTGCTCTGCATTATAGCTTCAGTAGCAGCACTGGCTAGATCCAGCTTCCTGTTCAACTTGTTAATATAATTAAGTGGAGATGTGTGTGTGTGTGTGTGTGTGTGTGTGCCTGTGTCTGTGTGTCTGTTTGTGTCAGTTGGTCTACGTACAGGCTCAGACAGTAGACCTTTACTGGAGTTGTGTTTTTTGCATTAGCAGTTGATGTACAGCTGGTTCTGATTGTGTGTGTGTGTGTGTGTGTGTGTGTGTGTGTGTTGGTAAGAACAGAGAGGATGTAGGTCTGTTTGATGTCAGCCAAGTGCATATGAGGTCATATTTCAGACAGACTTCACACAACATGTACACACACTCACACACACACACACACCTTTCATTTGTATATATGTGTGGGGTGAGTATGCTTACATGTGTTCCAAATCTAAATTTTGTTTAAATATAAATGAGGTTTATAATACATTTATTATTACACCCCCTTTCTCTCTCTCTCTCTCTCTCTCTCTCTCTCTCTCTCTGTCTCTCTCTCTGTCTCTCTCTCTGTCTCTTCACAGCCTCAGTGTTCTCTCCCGGTGTTGCACTCTGTTGTTGGTGCTCACACTCTCCACGCTCTGCCCCAGTGTCCTCCACTCCACCTGAGCCCACTGTTACCATTGCCCTTTGCCCCACCCACCCACCGTGCACCTCCACCTCCCCTGCCACACACACCCTCACCTCGCCACAGAGCCCCTCCAGCACTGCACACACACTCCCACCTCCACACTCCAGCACGAGGAGCCTCCCTCCTCACTTTAAGCTGCCAGAACACCTGCAAGATGGCTAAGGTGAGTGCACAAAATACAATAGAGTTAAAAAAATGCTAAATGATTTATCAGGTTGAAGGTGTGGATATTCTGAGTCAGAATATCAGTAACTTTGTGATATTTGGGGAATATTTCCTCACATTCCAGCAATAAAATATCTGCTAAGAGGAGAAACTCTGGTATCTGTGGTACCCCAGGCTCAAACAACTCATGTGGACCACCAACATCCAGCCAATCAGGATCTAGATTTCTATTCCTGTCAGTCATGTTGTCTTTCAATTCGGAAAGCTCATCCTTTTACACTAGCATTCAGGTGTGTACTTTGGGGTGTGACTTTTGATGGGAACGCTTAAGGGAAGGGGTGTTGTTTTTGTAACAGCTAACTTCTGCCCCAAACTGTCCATGCTTTTAAGGTGGGATTTCAGCCTTTTTCACACTTGTCTAAAACACTTATACATACCTATTCTAGACAATTCTGGATCACTTGCTTTTGAATGCTTTCTTCTTCCCTATATCTTGGCAAGCCTGTGCTAATTGCAGCCTCAGATACCTGTTTTTGGCTGACAGGAGTTGAACTTGATGTGGTCTTTTGCCTCCAGGTTTGACGTTTTGTGCATTCTGAGATGCTTTTCTGCTCAACATAGTTGTAAAGAGTGGTTATTTGAGTTACTATAGCTATAGTCTGGCCATTGTCTTCTGACTTCTCTCATCCACGAGGCATTTCCACCTGCAGAACTGCTTCTGACTGGATTTTTCTGGGCTTTTTTTTTTACCATTTTGTGTACACTCTGAATTGTGTTGTGTGTCAAAATCTGTGAAGATCAGAGGTTTTGTATTGTATCGTATTGTGAAATACTCAATACTATGTACTGCATCAACAACCATGCCACGGTTATAGTCAATGAGATCACATTTTTTTTCCCCATGCTGATGTTTGCTGTGAATATCAGCTGAAGCACTTGACCTGTATCTGCATGATTTTATGTATTGCACTGCTGCCACATGATTGGCTGATTGAATAATTGCATGAATGAACAGATGTAGAGTGTAGGCCAGTGAGTGTATATCAAGTGACAGTCAGCTTCTTATGTCAGAGGCATTATGTGTGCTCTTCTACAGTAGAGTAACTGCAGGCTTATTCACTCTTGCAGTTGCACCACTGTGATAGACTAAAGCTGAGTGTGACAGTGTTGTCTTTCCTGTGGTGAGAATGGAACGTCTTCATCAGACCATTGAGCTTTATAAAGAAGTGTGTGCGTGTGTTGTCTGAGTCTGAGCCAGTCCAAGTCCAGTAAAAACACTCCCTGAACAGCGGGGTCAGTCGGTCAGGAGGAAACTTTGGAATACCACATGAAAATCCAGTGGAAAAACTGTGAAAGGCTGTTAATAGAAATATCGGTGGTGTGAGCAAACAATCAGCACCTGGTGTTGTAGGGAAAACAACACCATTGCAACGTATATACCAAATAGAACTTGATAAATGAGAATAGTTTAAAGTATAAACTAGATATTTTCTTTTAATCATGCAAGGTCTTGATAATGGTCTTGTTTAGCAGGGAAGGAGCAAAAATCAGACGGTGGTTAAAAAGATGTTGTCCTTGATATTTGAATAGTCTTCAAATTTTCATCCACTTTTGTTATTATGTAAAAGATTATGTAAGGTTGTTGTGTAAATGTCAATCATTGGTGATATGCTCTTTTTGTTTTATGCAAGTAGTTCCTGAGAATGAATGAATGAATGAATAGATGAATGAATGAATGAATGAATGAATGAATGATATATCCAAAGAACTTCAGCTGATCTATCACTTATTCCTGAAGCATTAGGACAAAACTCAGGCAAACACTGACAGACCCAATGCTAATAGTCTCACAAGCTAACAAGACCAGAATAATAAACACATTTAAAAAGAAGGACAATTACTATATGCTAAAAAATATATATATAAATAAAACAAAGATAACAAGGCATGAATGTGAGTGATAATTAGTGACCAAGGCCAGGTGAGTGAGTCAGTGTGAACCAGGTTGAGGAACAGTCAAGGACACTGTATTGTTTTTATTAACATTATTGGTTAAGCAGTAGTTTTAAAGTCTTAAAGTGTCCATATATAGGGCACTATCTATGCCAGCACCACTTTAGTCAGTTGTGCGTTGGTCTGCAACACTTCCAGTCTTTTTGAATTTGTTAATAATTTTGCAACAGTGGCGTGTGTGATGTACTTGCCATGTTTCCTGTTAAAGTCCATTGCAAGCTTGCGACAGCTTCCCAGTCCTGCCATGAGAATGATTTCAATATGTTCTTTTGTCAGAGGCATTCTTAAAGGCTATCTGAAAAAATAGAAACTAACTATGAAAAGTTGTGGAAGACATTTTGCTAAAAAGTGTTAATTTCCCCTATGTATAGAGACATTTGGGACACCCTGTAGTGTAAATTATCATACTGGTGAATTCCTGAATTTGATGTCCTTGTACTATGTTATCAGATAAAAGTAACAACATACACAAGGACTTATATGGCAGACGAGACACATAAGAGGATTTTAAAAAAGTGTGTTATGTTGTTTTAAATAGTGTTGATAAGGTAAAGTTTTCTGTTTATAGCTGTCCTACATTAAATGCAACTATAAATGGATAACAAGTATGACATGTCATTGTTTAATAATTAAAAAATTGTAATCTTTGACAATTTGCTGTGGTATAAGAGGAACAAAACAAAGCAATATGTATGTAATGTGTGTGTGTGTGTGTGTGTTTAAGTGTTGTATTGGATTAGTAGTAGAGGAAGCCACAAATGGTTTAAGTGCCCTTCCTCAAGGGCAGGACAGCTGTGTCCCTTTGAATCCAAATGACCCTGATATAAAACACACTTCCTCAACGTATGTGTCGTCATTGAGAAGCACTTTGATATGTTAATAGGATTAAGGGTCTGATGTATAAGATTCATCATCATAAAAGTGAAGATAAACATTCTCATTCATTAGGATCTAACAGGTAAGAAAAGACTGTAGATCATTACTCTTACAGCAGCAGCATGATGGATCACATCCCTTTGTCTTATCAGTGCACTACAGGTCTCTTTAAACCACTGAGTCCATCATCAGGCCCAGTCCTGGATGGACTCATATTATTATCGTTTCCTCCTGTGAAGATGCCCCCTTTCACCTCACTGCACTCAGTCTGAGAGGTTACAGTGGGCTTTCCTTCATTCCAGCTGTTCCTCCTTAAACACACACTGTGGAATCTGTGACCGAGACCCATGTTCACCGGGGCAGTGCAGGGTGTATGCACAGCTGCATGGCAATCAGACAAGTGTGATATGCTCAGACTAAATGGCATAGAAGAAGATTCCTGAGGTGTTGGATAGCACAACTGTGGAAATAAATAGCAGAGCCACAAACGTTAACACGGTTTTGGATTATTTAAAATGTCTCATCTGTGAAATCCGCCATGCTAGCCCTGCTAATCACTCTGAAACAAAACAACATCAGACCTCGTCTTTCCCAGTCACACACAGCCTGATTGATGATGAGAAACAGCCTGGGTGAGGAACCTACTAATCATGCAAAACACTCCAGAAGTGTGGAATCAAACTGTGAAAGGGTGTATGGATCGTTTAAAGAAAGAATGGATGAAGAACAGATGTGTAGTAGGTAGCAGGCGGTTATCTGTACCTCATCTCGTGCCAGTCGATTAGGAACACATGAAAGTCCTCATCACCCTATCAGAGAGCAGAGAGAAACGGACATAGGGAAAAGACTTTGTGTTGAATTTGGGTTATATTGTGTTACAGCTCCCTCTGGTGGCAGATTTACCACAGTACGTGAATCATGACGCTGACTCGCATGTGCATTCATGTGATTTTCTCAGGAGTTGGAGAAGCCAAGCCCACCTCAGAAGCCTTTGCCCGCTGACCCGTTAGGACGGAGCTCTCGGCTGGGACGGAGCCCCCTAGCAACACATCTCCCTGCTCCCAGCTCAGCTCCACCCGTCTTACAGCCCAACAGGTCAGCACACTGATTTCTACACAAGCACTCATATAGGCATCTATACAGGTATTTGTTCACTAATTTACTGTGAAGGATGGATGGATGGATGAAGGAATAGATGGACACATATTGGATGGATGGGTGGAGGGATTGCAACTAGATGGACACCCCTGCTTCTGATAATTAGGGAGGAATCCAAAATATGTGCTGAAGATTGGTAAATGAGGTAGGGTAAAACTGATTAGCACTGTGATCCTTCCTGGAAAATAATACTATGGTACTGCGGATGTTAATTCAGCCTTCATGAAAATTATAGAATTATTAATCAGAATCAGTAGATATTGAAGAGAACTCATCATAGCTAGATTAAATAATAGACTGATGAAGAGCACTCTTTAAATACAGATATTCCTCTCTAATTTTCCTTTTATTCACATTTCAGAACCTTACATGTATCCAGTCTGCAGTATTACACACATATTACAGAGACTACTACTGTTGAATATATTATTCATATTTAAAACCCTGTTCTTAAATTTGTATAGTATCCTGTCTAGTATTGTTTTTTCCATTTTTTCTCCATACAGACTGCCTCCGAAGCAGCCCCCCACACTGCCAAAGCCTCAGTTCTTCACAGGAATGAAGAAGCCCTGCAGCTGAGACAGAAGCCTGTGAGACCTGTGGTTCAATCCGTTTTGCACTATGAAACTCTGCTGGTCCTCATGAACAGTGTGTCACGGTCATGACGGCTTGACGGTTCGATCCCTCGGTGCTACGCCTCCCTCCTTCTCCGGTGCTATGAGTCAACACTCAGGTACACATCGTACATTATTTATGTTCGTCAAAAGTATATTTATTTCAACATTGTTTTGGACATTTTTTGTAGCATTATGCCCTGAATTTGATTGGATTTTGAACTGCGTAATGAGTCGAATACTAGCATGATTCAGCAGTCCGGAGGGAGGCACTAAAGAGATATACTCTAACCTGTGAAAATAAACTGAAGACTGTAATGTTGGTGCTTTTTATGCTAGAACTGGAAAGGGGGAAAGGTTAGAAGGGAACAGATGTGCTCTGTTGCTGCATAACATAATGTGTCATAGTCATAGCATAAGGTTGACAGACTCATCTCAGCCCACCATATTGTGAAAGTTGTCTGTAAGTTCACCATACACTTAGAGAGGAAGTAAAACAGCATCTCCTGTAAGCAGTAAAGACAGCCGTGTGTTCCCTCTTCGGACACCATGCGCTCTTGTTCATATAGACACACCTATCCTGAACTTGAGAAACTATATATGGATTTTCATGGCAGTTAGACATTAAACAGTATTAGCTTTGATTAGTGGAAGTCATCTTAAAGTAATACACTGGTGTTTTTCAGTATAATCCCTTTCCACTGCAACTGTAGCATATGTGTGATAACCCCAGAGTAGAATTCCAGTTCGTTTCCTGGCACTGAGAAAAGAACAGAAAACACATTTATTAGAAACTTACTTATAATGTAAATCTAAGGGCAGTTGTTGAATTCTGTCACTAAACATTTACAGTACTGTGCAAAAGTCTTAGGCACCTTATTTTCTTAGTACAAACTTTGTTATAGATTTTTATTTTATGACTTCTACATTATAGACTCAGTACAAAAACATTAGTTTTCCAGCACAATGTTTGTATGTCATAAAGAAAGCAGCATATTACATAAGAGACACTTTTCAGACAAAACAACATAATGAAGGCTGCTGGGTTTTGCTGCAAAAATAAGAAGCAAGTGTGATAGTCAAAGTCTCTAGAAGAACTGTGGCTGCTTCTGCAAGATGCTCAGTAACACTTACAGCCAATTTCCTTATAAAACTGCACACATTGTACCTGAGACTACTATTTTTTTAATCGAAGGGTCGTCACACCAAATATTGACTTTGTTTCATTTATTAATGTTTACTGCTCTTTATAGCATTTTTATTTAATGTAGAAACATTTAGTTTCATTATTTTTGAAGGCATCTTTGCAGTACAGCATTTCTTTGCATGTGCCTAAGACTTTTGCACAGCATTTTATATCTGTTGAAGTCAAAACAGTAAAAGTTTTAGGAGTTCCGGTTACCACAAATCTCTTGAGGTATTTCCGTGCTTAATGCTGAGCTGCATTAACTATATTGATAACCACCAATTTTTTACAGATTGTTTACAGATGCCCCAATAACTGCCCTTACACTTCTATTATAAGTACATTTTGAGTAACTTTTATTTTTTTTTATTTTTCTTCTCAGTACAGGGAAATGTTCTCAGTACAAAGCAGTGTGTTGAAATTACTGTCTTAAATACGCTACAGATGTAGTTAATAGAGATTAGGTCAGAAAAATACCAGTGTATTCCTTTAAAATATTAAAAAAAAAAACTGTTTTTTGAATGCTTTCTCCCAGTGTGCCTGAACGCTCTGAGATTCCTCGCTCTCCTCTTAAATAAAGAGGTCTGCTTCATTGATTATGGTTGATGAAGGTTACAGGAGGTGACATTAAGACATTTGCACAGCAAGACCAGGAAAATCAGTGAAAGGATTTGCAGTGTTTTTAGAATATGATCATAGAAAAACTTGACATCTGTAGCAAACTGGAGTGTGTACCCCAGGGAACTATTTCAGCTGTGACAGTGTGTGTTTTCACTGAGCCTACATTTATTTGAAATCTAGACAATGTAGAGCCTTATATTTTTTTTTACTTAGCACGTACCATCATGTTTCTGTGTTCTTGCTTGCTTTTGTGTGAAATATGTTGTTTTTAATAATTAGTGGGTGTCCACAGCAGTCACTAGCATTTTTTTTTACACTTGCTTATAAAATGGATTACTTCAAGTGATATTTTTTGCTATGTTTTCACTCATACACATGTATAACTAATACATCAGTTCAGTTTATGATTTAAAAGACAGTCTGAGAATCTGTGCAAGTCTAGATTCTTTTTCAGTGGTAATCATGGAGCACTATAGTATGTTCATGTATAATCATGTTGCTTGTCTTGTTATGCAGTCTGTATTTCTGTAGTCACTTTTTACCATTTTGTAACCATACACTTGTATCTGTATTTCTACACCGAAAAAAAATATAATACTCACTTTCTTTATTCTGCTCAGTGACTGCGAACACAAACACATTTTGTACAATGACTCTTTGATAAATCATATGTGTGTGTTGGGGGGTGGGTGGGTGTAAATATCAGTGTTTTGATTACGAATTATGGACCAGTGTTAAGTAAAGTTGTCTATGAAAATGATTTGTGTTGCACTGAGTCAGTTTTTGCTTTTGCAGTTTGTCATCTCCATCTACTGGTCTCTCCTCCATTAATAAATGGAAGATATTCTGAAATAAAAACGTTGTTATGGTCTTGAAATTTATAAAGAGGATGCTACATATATATATATATATATATATATATATATATATATATATATATATATATATATATATATATATATGTGTGTGTGTGTGTGTGTGTGTATATATATATATATATATATACATATAAATAATGTTGTATTCCCTGTCTCGTAAAAGCTTTAGCCATCTCTAGAGCACCATCAACAAACTGTAATAAAATCTGAAATGAAGAGCATGACATTCATGATGCTTCACATTCATGCAAATATTTCACCACATTCATGCCATGATACACACCAGTGTCTTTCTAACACACCTTAACAACAATCACAACAACAACAGGATATGACAGAAGGACAACCTACTGTCCAAATCTAATCAGAATCAGAGTAAATGAGCCAGTAATTTCTGTATTGGTTTCCCCCTTTAAATTGTTTAATTAGTTTAAAGGCCCATCTGCAACATATTTATGTGATTTATCAACTCTCTTACTTTTTTGCCCCTTCCAATTGGATATTTTTTTTAATAGAAGCAGAAAGTATATACTAGTATATATAATCACACTAATACCATTTTTAACAACCATAGTGTACTATAAAAATAATAAATGAATCATGTCTATGCATGGTGCAGTCATTTTTCAGTGTGCTTCAAGCCAGTGCAGTGTGTAAATGAAATATGTTTGCTTTAGCAGACGACACATTTTCATGAATACTAAAGCTTATGTATAGCAAAGACTATAGTGTAGTCTATATCAGTGTTAATACTAATTAGTGTTATTTGTATTCACTGAAGGTTGCTTTGTATTTCTCCAGTTACAAAAATAAGAATGAAATGGGGGTGTAAAATAATGAAGGGTGAGAGGGACATAATTATTAGAGGTAAGCTTTAAAATTATTACAGATTATTAATTCATGACTGATATAAGTCCAATTGTTTAATCTCATGGTTCTAAAAGTGGGGTCTGAGGAATCCCCGGTGTCCATGATGTATATCTAGCGAGTCCTTGAATAACGACTTTTTTTTAAGTTGCATATAATTTATGGAGATTACGATCAACTAGTATCATGGTTGTTATGGTTATTATTTGGTTATCATAGTTGTAATCCTAATTGACTGGTCACTTGAAATGACAAGAGTTCATCTAAAAACTCATTAACTATAAAACACAAAAGTTATAAATAATATTCAGTGCAATTTTAATAAAACCAGGAAGTGCTGTTAATATGATACACAGTGTTTTAAATCTACACCTGGATGCCTGCAAAGTTTGAAAAAATGATTGCTTTTTCAACATTAAATCTGTGCTGTGATCATAATGGGATCCTTAGAAATTATTCATCTCTGGAAGAGTTTCCTGCATGGAAAAAGTTGATCTAAGTAATGGGCTAAGTAATCCACCTAGCCCTTTATGGTTGGAGTAAAGCCCAGATGATCAGGGACATTAACTATCCTGCATGACAGAGAAAACAGCACTGTCCAAGCTTCTCCACATGATCCATGACTGTAACATGAACAGTGTGTTATTCCATCCTAATAAATTCTTAGTTTCACCCAATTTAAAATTGTGTTTTGATTTCCTGTCTTGTCATCTCTATTCTTCCTTAAAATATGTAGAATGAAGTTTCCAACTATGCGTGTAGGACATGCAGTATATTTTATTTTGTTGTATTTGCTTGTTGATATTATTATTATTATTATTATTATTATTTTAATTTTTATTATTATCTTAGAAGACAGTGTACTCAGACTGGTTATGATCTTTTCTGTGTGTGGGAGACTAAATACTTAAAAACATTTGATTATAATTTTATATCTGAAAACTTGGAAAAGCTTTTATTCAAAAATCATTACATTTGTAGTTGCAAAAGTAAAACTGTACTACTGGTAAATTGTTCTCAGTAGCGCCTTCTACTGCTACCTTAAACAGGCAGCTCAACTGGCCAGTAGACATTTGTAGCTCCTAATCTAAAGGGTGAATATGAAACAAACAAACAAAAAAAATCAGTGTATGGCTGTTGAATGTGATCCAATTAATAAGAATTAACATTTTAAAAAATCATTTTTGCACAAGTATTTCATTGTGTGCCTGTTGAAAGATTACGATGTTGACCTAAGTAACATTCTATAATTCCTATACAGCAGTAACAAGGTTGATCTGCAGTATTTTCCACATTCATAACCAATGTTTTCTAAAATTCAGTATGAACAAATTAAGTATTCATCACTTCAGAAAGCCACCACTAAAGGATGCGTAACATTTTATAATTTATTTCTTGCAGTAGCAGCATAACACAGGGTTTAAAAAAAGACATCAACAACATTCATTTATGAATTGATACACTTTGTTTCTCTCCACTTATTCTATTTTAAGACTCTACCAAGCTGTCCCAAAATACCCACCCATGTTCATTAATCATCTTGAAAATGATTAAATTATATAATATATATACATATACAAATAATATCTGTGCCTATTTTGTTACAGTAGTTCATGTATATTTGCATGACAATTTTATAACCTTATGGATAAAACAAAACATGTGTCATTTTTCCTTCCCCAAGACTTTTAGAGGCAGCTTCCTGTTTGATGCTGACCACACCCACTTAATCTGATGTCACATGAATTATGTTGTGTCACATGTTATTTCTACCAAGCAGTTCCACTGTATGGGATAAGAAACAAAAAGTTTATACTTTTCACTCTTCAGACCAGAAAATAAATGCTGCTAAATTATAAACTGTCCCAGTTACCTGAAAATGACCTCAATTCACCATGTCTTTTTTTTTTTTTTTTTTTAGCATGTAACTATATTTTGCATTTCTATTATTTTCCTGGTTTTATTTGTGTACACTTTTGCCTACCCTTTGTTTCTGTATTTCTGTTTTTTTGCACTATAAAGTACTTTGAGCTGCATGTCTAGGAGTGGAAAAGTGAAGTGCGCATGCTCAGAACCCCTGCTAGGACATCTCGACAGATAGAGCAAGGACAAGAGAAGGGATTAATGATCACATGGTGAGCAGTCAGACACTGTGGTGCCTCCCATGCTCACTAAATCCGTGTAGCAGAACACATAACACAACACAACACAACACGTGGGTAGGAGAGCAACGCGCGCAGTCATGAGAGGGGCCGAAAATCTATAAACAACAGTCTGATCGCTTATCCAATCCAATAACAATCCAACATTGGCGTGTGACCGACGCGTTGGGAGTGTTTCAGGGCAGGAAAATGCTTGTTGTAAGTGTGTTTGTGGAGACTCAGGCAGACGCCACTGTTGTGGCACTGTGAGGCTCTCCAGACGCGCCTGTGTGCGCCATGGCGCAGAGCAGCAGCGGTGTTTCCGACGGAGAAAGTGTGGACATGAATGACACGACTTCTCTGAAGAGTTTAGAAGAGGTGGATGAGGATTTCGGGTTTGGAGATGATCTGGAGCTGAACCAGTTTGATGGTCTTCCCTACTCCTCGCGGTATTATAAACTGCTGAAGGAGAGACACCAGCTCCCCATCTGGGCATCGAGACAGGAGTTTATGAGTGTTTTAGAAGCCAATCAGCTCGTCATCATCTCGGGTACAACAAAAACTGGCAAAAGTACACAGGTATAATGGCTTTTAAATGATACTTTACGTGAAACTTTTAAAATTCTGACAATTTTTTAAATACCAGTGCAGTGCTTTTATGTGCAAAGTGTTTGAGCAAGTTGGTGGAGAAGCTGGAAGGCAAGAGCACTTAGGCAAGTCAAATTTATGCATGCACTCACATTCATGCAGCCAATCACGTGATAACAGCACAGTGCATACAATCATGTAGATACAAGTCAAGAGCTTCAGTTAATGTTCACATCAAACATCAGAATGGGGGCAAAGTGTGATCTCAGTGACTTCAGCCATGGCACGATTGTTTGAGTTTGAGTATTTCAGAAACTGCTGATCTCCTGGTATTTTCACACACAACAAACCTCTACAGTTTACACAGAATGGTGTGAAAAACAAACATAGTGAGCAGCAATTCTGAGGGTGGAAATGCCATATTGATGAGACAGGACTGAGAAGAATGGCCAGACTGGTTAGAGCTGACAGGAAGGCTGCGGTAACTCAAATAATCACTCTTGACAGCCGTGGTGAGCAGAAATGCATCTCAAAACACACAACATATCGAACCTTGAAGCAGATCACACCACAGTCCAATTCTGTCAGCTCCAGTGGGTTCAGGCTCACCAAAACTGGATAGCTGAAGATTAGGAAAAGACCAGGCAACCCTTTTGCAAACTTCATCTGTCCAGTTTAGGTGAGTCTGTGCCCACTGAGAGGAGGGGAAGCTGATCTGAACATTTCATCTTATCATGATAATTATACAATGTATTGGCATTATAGATGTTAGTCTCTAGTACTCAGGTGATTTGATCATAAAATACCAACGCTATATTGATTGAAATAACTATGAGCTAGATATGGCTCATTAAGTCTGCATGAATTGCATAATAGTAATAGACCTCTCAGAGATGGGATCAGAGTTGAGGTGGAAAGGGCTATTACATGGATAGCATCCATGTGGTCACATTACTGAATGAACTATGTTCATGACTGACATTCATTGTGTCAAATTTCCAGGCCGTGCAATTTTCTTAATTCTACATTTGGAGTTCACCCAAAGGTTTTGGCCTTATTTGCCCCATGTTAGTTTGTAAATGACCAACTGATCACAGAGCATGACGAGGGCCTGGTGTGTTCATTGTGTGTGCATTGTTAACAAGAGGCAAGCTGATAATGGGCCTCTAAATATATAAAGGGGAAACTTTACACTGCACTGCTATTTACTATTTCAAACACACTCATTGACCTGAAGACATGGGTCACCCTGAGCTCAAGTTAGATCTGATTTGCATGAATAAGCACATTCCAGCTGGAAATGCCAGAGACTCTGCTTCATGTACTTTACCAGCTGAAGCTTCTTAAGGGTTTACTGCTGAAAACAAGTAGACCAAACAAAATAATCTCAGCCTCAGATTTGGGACTTGTAGAAACAGTGCAGACTGTTTATACATACAATATTTCAGCAAACCTCCTAATGATCTTAGCACTGACCTATTTTATTAACATAATCCAATATCTTCCAATATTAGAGAAATTTGTTTGGAGTCAGTAGAGCTTTTTATTCCTGAACTTCACACGCACAAACCAGTGTTGAAACATTTCAAATATAGTAGTGGCACTTGTTTTATTTAAATTAAATTTAGATTGAAGTTGTTAAGCTTTAGATTCAAATTAAGTATAAGATTAGAAAATAATAAACTTTTTATTGCTATGTAGTAGTTGAAAACGATTTTTACCATCATGATGTCAGTAATAATGGCTGTACGTTACAGACTTGTGGATTGCCTGAACCTACTTTGAGAACCATGGTATGCACTTGTTGTTTGTGTTACATATTGGGGTTTACAGATTGGTGGTTCTCAAACTGTGGTCTGGGGAACCCACAGAGGCTATAAAGCATAGCGTGGAAGTCTGTGATGATATATTTATGATTAAGTTCTTGTAGTTTTTTTGCCTATTTGATGGATCACTTTAATTGGATTGGGTTTACTCCAAACCTGTGTTTGATGGATGGATGGAGACCAATGCATTTAACAACAGCTAGTATAAGCATAAGCAACCTGATGCAAAATATAGAGTAAATCAACTAATCCATATAGTCCAAAGTCTCTCACCCCCACCCAATGTCAGCAGTGTCCACTTGCCCCCTATGCAATGGCGCTGACGTTTGACCGAGTGTCCTAACTCCAATGGTGATGGCTTAATATCCTGAATAGCAGGGGTAATTGTTTTAAATTTGATGAATATCCATGTAAAAAAGACCACCATTCACTGTGGTCCAGTCAAGCCTGACTTAAATTAACCCATAAAAGATGTAGAGCAGTATCAGCAACCGTGGTTATAAAAATAAGCGTGAGGTTTCAAGAATTGCATCTTGACTCACAAACAATATGTAGACCCTGGTGAGCACTCGTGTCTCAGTGCTCGCAGAGCTGAAGTGCTCTCACATGCAAAGGTTTCTCTGCACACTTCCTTCAATGCTCCCATGCTTGTATACACCTCAGTTTGCACACTATTCTTGCCATTTTCTTATCATTTTTAATGAGCAGACTTGATGCCCAACTCTCTTTTAAAGATAGTGTTTAAATGGCATAAGTTGTTTTAATCAGATTACTTGTATTGTAGGAAGATTCTGTCTTTCCTCCTCTTGATAATTTTGCACAGAGAACAGTTTGCTTTGCTTTGATAGTTAAGCATGAAATGCATCCAAATCACTGTCATTTCTGATTGTCTGTTCATTAGCATGGCAACGTACACTAGGCTTGCGTCACATGGTATCACATAGTGTCACATGGTATCACATGGTATCAGATGTTGGCATGAGCAAATAAGCACAGTATTGGACTGATACCCGATACAAATGCACTTGTCAGATCCCCTGGCTGGATTTCAATCCTGATAAATAACATCCTGTCATAAACAGAATCTCTAAATCATAAAATATCTCAGTGGCTGGGAATTGAGGGAGTTGTTAGGTCCTATTTCCTGTAATCAGGACCTTGACCTTGTGCATTATTGAGGTGTGTGCGAATGAACAAGTGTGTGCTTGGTGTATAGGTTCCACAGTGGTGTGCAGAGTTCTGTCTGTCAGCGCGGTACCAGCATGGTGTCGTGGTGTGTAGTCAGATCCAGAGACAGCAGGCTGTCGATTTGGCCCTGCGTGTAGCTGATGAGATGGATGTCAATATCGGCCATGAGGTGGGCTACAGCATTCCACTGGAGAACTGCTGCTCCACTGACACTGTTCTCAGGTAAAACACATTATTTTCACTGATTTTTTCTTACATTATGACAAGAATGACTTGTACAGACCATTGGAGAATATGTTTGTGTATTTGTCCATTTCTTATTTTTGTTATTTATTGAAGAAACATGTACAGTAAATGTATATATGATGATGCTTTCTGTAAAGAGACATTTCTTTAACATGTATATAAGGAGTCTCCAGTGTAACAGTCCTGTCTTTAACATGATGCTCCATTGTGTTTTATTCCTTGCGTATCACAACCTTTAATAATGTTACAGCAAATAGCTAGGATCTGTTTAGTCACTTTACTCACAAACTACTGTGAACCCAAGCTTAGATTACTAACATCCTCATGTTTGCTTTAGGTACTGCACCGATGACGTGCTGCTGAGGGAGCTGATGTCCGACCCATTACTGGAGCATTATGGTGTGGTTGTGATCGATCAGGCCCATGAGCGCACCGTGAGCACAGACCTCCTAATGGCTCTGCTTCGGGAGGTGCTCCTGCAGCGTGCAGAGCTTCGGGTGGTCCTGCTATCCGTCACGCCAGCCTCGCACACACTCCTCACACACTTCAGCGATGCAGCTCACCTGCATGTGGAGGCACCATGCTCGCCTGAAGTTCTCCACAGCAGCCGAGGCAGTACGGAGAGCTTCTGTGCAGCTCTGAGACTCGTCCTGGAGGTGCACAGGACCAAAGAGCCCGGGGACATAGCTGTGTTCCTCGCCTCAGTGCAGGTCCGGGTGCTGATCCATTTCTTTAGTCATTTTTACGATTGCAAAGGAAGAGACAATCATCAGCCAGTCATTTTCTCATCCAAATCAGTGTGTTAACTAGGAATTAAGCATGACAGGCTGGCTAGGTAATAGATAGTGTTTACTCAGTCCTTTCCAATTTTTTTTTTACTTGTATTATGTTCACTGTTGGTTATATTTGAGCACTATTATTTTGTTCCGTATTATCATGATTTTTCAGCTAACTGCAGTATTATTGCATTTTACCATGCAGTTGTTTCCACATTGTATAATACAATCCTATATTCTTCTGAAAGTATAAATCCTGTCAATGTATAAATATATAGAACAGCATGAATTTTAAATGCCAGTTTATTCAAACAATTAGATTCAGTATAAATAACAAAATAAATACATCACCATGGTGTATAACCAAAAATGGTCACACATATGAATGGGAAACTTGTGTTTTAAATTTCCAGAGTCAAAAAAAAAAAAAGTGATGTTAGCCAAGTAGCTAACCTTAATTAAACTTTGCAATTTCATACTTGATTATGTTTAATTAAGGAAGCCAAAATTATGATTCATTGTACAGCTCTCATTTATTACTATTTAATGTGGCTTGTCATTTATGTGGGGTTCCTTTTTGAAGAATTTATGTTTAACTGAGCAGTGAACATTAGTTCTACTGATATCAGTGTGTGTGTGTGTGTGTGTGTGTGTGTGTGTGTGTTTTAGGATGTAGGCTGTGCCTGTAGTCTTCTGGCTAAAGAAGCATCCAGGTTAAGCAGTAATCTCGGAGAGCTGGTGCCAGTGGCAGTGTGCCCAGGCCACGCTGGGATCTGCCCACCAGTCACACAGCACCAAAAGAAAGGCAGGAAGGTCTTTCTGTCCTGCAGTCAGTCAGAAGACATGTTTTGGTCAGTGGACACGGTCAATTTTGTGATTGACACTGGCGTCGAGAAGAGATTTGTAAGTGATGAAGGTTTGAAGATAACGCTTTGTTTACTGCTGTATTTATTCCAGTTGCACTGAGAAACAAATTCAGATCATAATTTTAATGTTTTTTTTTGTTTGTTTGTTAACCGTATTATAGTCAGAAAAGGTTACTAGTGAAAATGGTTAGTCAAAAAATTTTTTACACTGGCCCAGATTTCACTGGTCTATTAAAAATCTCATGCTTTAGCTTTAATGACAGCCTGACATTTACAGCACATGATTTAATATTAAAAGTACTGCTGAAAATCAAAATGTCACAGTGTTTTAACTCCATCACTCAGCGTCACTTCTGTATTTTGCAGGTGTATAACCCACGGTTGAGAGCCAGCTCTGAGGTGATCAGACCCATCAGTAGATGTCGGGCAGAGATCCGTAAACAGCTGGCTGGATCAGCAGGTGAGCAGGAAATCCTGTTAGTCAGGTCAGGTTAATTTTATTAAGTCTATTAAGTGGAGAGCACAAGGCCTTACTCAGGAGTAATTCAAATCTAAATCAACAAAAACAATACAAGATCCTTATTTAAGTATCAGTGTGCGTAATTACACTTTTAATGCTGCTTCTATATTCTATGGCCTACTTAGTACCAGGTTAAGATTGAGTGGTATCTGTTAAGATTGATGTATAATGGTTTGGGCTTGAATAGGGAAGTGTTTCTGCCTGTACCCTGAGGAGACAGAGCTCTGTACTGAGATTCCTGCTCGGATCCTAGAAGCAAACATCACCTCGGCTGTGCTCTTCCTCAAGAGGATGGAGGTGGCTGGAATCGGACGCTGTGACTTCATCAGCAGGCCAGGTCAGCCATGAAGACATGAGTTTCTAATGCACCTGTGTTAATAATATTGCATTCATCAAGAAAGCAGTTTTAGCCAGGGGCTTGGTCAGTAATATTTGAACATAAAATGAATAGATAAAACATAAAAGATAGAATTTAGCTAGAGAAGATGAGAGCTGTGTGTCCTCATACAATGGTACACAAGTGCGATTTTTTTTTTTTTTAACACTGATGTGTCATGGTGCTGGTGTTTAGCGATGCGTGTTAGCCGTTTTGACAGCAGTAATCAGTTCATTGTTCTGTAGCATGAGCTCAGCCTATGTGAGAAACGCCTGAGGTTCTGCGAGCTCTGACCCAGATGAAGAGCTGAGCTCACTAGGCAGGCACACACAATGAATAGGAAGAGAGGGTTCAAGCACCAGGACACAGGATCATGGCCATCAGATTTCTAAAGCCAGATAGATGAAATAGGTGCTGTAATTTTACAAAAGAATTACAGCTTAAAACAATATTTTAAGGAACATGCATAAAGCATGGAAATGCATGATCTTATTTGTTTAATAAAGCCCAAATTAGACTCTTGTACAAGGTTTATTCATTTTGTCTTTAGCCATACAGTTATGGATTCTATATAAAAAAATGACGAGCACTGTAATTTCATTATTAGTTGTGATAATGTGCAATAAACACTTTATTTTCCATATAGATCAAAGGCTACTAAATCTAATTGTATCATATTGATATTGTAATAGATACAATGATATCATGAAATATTGAATCATAGCCTTATGAATCGATGCAGTCGAGGATAATCGATGAAATGTGTTTCTCGTGCTGTTTCCCTCAGATCCTGAAGGCTTAATGCAAGCTTTAGAAGAGCTGGATTATCTTGCAGCTTTGGATGATGATGGAAACCTTTCCGAGATCGGGATCATAATGTCTGAGTTCCCCTTAGACCCTCAGATGGCTAAAGCTCTGTTAGCGTCGTGCGAGTTTGATTGTGCCAGTGAAGTGTTAACCATTGCAGCCATGTTAGCAGGTACAGAAAATGAAACCCCATGAGCAGGAATGATGACATAGGTCTAGTAGTCTAGCTGCATTTCTCAGTAAGCTTTTGATCTCTGAATGGGGATTAAGATTAGCCTAAAAACCATTGCCAGTGGGAATTGGTCCAGGTTCAGGCAGATTCGGGATGTTGTTGTCCGGAGCTGTTTGTTAGAATGTAGTATAAATCTTTGCATAGTGTAAACCACAGACACTTTAATAATTAGGCAATTTTATCATAAGTACTAACTTTAAATGTATTTTTGTTATGCACAATAATATGTGGATAAATCATATTTCTTAGGCAACCTATACTCAAGATAATAGTCTGCCAACTTCACAGGAATCATTTTATTTCAATACTGATCACCCAGTGCATCCCGTTTTCCATTCTTTCCTCCAGCTCCAAGCTGCTTCCTAGAGCCCCCTGTTGGCATGGAAACAGAAGCGATGCTGTGTCACGTGAAGTTGTATCATCCAGAGGGAGACCACTTCACTCTGATCAACATCTACAACACTTACAAACGCAGCCAGCGAGAGCCATGTGAGTGGACCTGCTCGTGTCCAAATCCACCTTTAATCCTTAAAGCGATAGATTTGCACACTAGAACTGTGTACTGGTCGGCGCTGCACTCTCTTACTGTGCCTTTTGTCATGTTTTAGTAATTATTGTACTGTCTTGTGCTCCATGCACACATTTGTACATGTGCACTTCATGTAGTCCTGTGTAGTCCTATTTAGTTCTGTGTGCTCTCATGTAGTTCTGTGTTGTTTTATGTAGCACCATGGTCCTGGAGGAACGTTGTTTCGTGTCACTGTGTGCTGTGCCAGATGTATGTGGTCAAAATAACTTGACTTGAGGTTCAGCAATAGTTTATTGTTCAATAATTTCATTTACAACCTGAATTGGGGGTGGGGGGTGTGGCATGGTGGTGCAGCAGGTAGCATTGGTGCCTTACAGCTTCAGCAAAGCTCACAAGCTTAGACATTGTACAAGAGTCTGATTTGAGCTTGCACGCTTCAGTCCTGAGCTCGGTTAATGTTAATGTGGAGTTTCACATGTATTGGGTTGGGTTTGCTCTGGGTTCCTCATGCTGCCCTTACGTGTTCATGTGTGTGTGAAAACTTCTTTTAACTTATTTACAGATTATTGCTTCATTCACAAAAAGAATTTTATATGCTTCTGTCATGGTCTGTAACTGCTGTAGGACCTAAGTATACTTTAAATATACTGTAACCACTTTCCCCACTACAGATTTGAAGCCTTTTTCTGAATGTTGAATCTGACTGCTTTAACACACAGTAAAGATGCACAGTAGTGTAAATGAGTGCTATGTTTTGGTGTGCCAGATTTCACACAGGAGAAGTGGTGTCAGGATTACTTTCTGTGCTGCGCAGCTCTGCAGACTGCAGACGCCATAAGGGCCGAGCTGACTGACATACTGAAGAGACTGGAGCTCCCGATCTCCGAGCCAGCCTTCGGCACCAAAACAAACACGCTCAATGTCAAGCGAGCACTACTGGCTGGGTTCTTCATGCAGGTATATTTGTTCATCCAGGGAAATTAGAACAAATATGTTTACACATGCTCATCATGCCAGTTTAATAAACCCAGGTTTAGGATAGCATTGAATACTCAAATGAAATATCTCTATTTAAAACCTAATAGCTCTAGATATATAAAGGAATAACACTGTCACAGTACTGTTGCACTGTATCCTCTGTGTTGGTCAGATTGCTCGTGATGTGGACGGCTCTGGAAACTATTTCATGCTGAGCAATAAGCATGTGGCACAGCTTCACCGTCTTTCAGCTTATGGGGTCAAAGCGCACAAACTTGGCCTGCCTGAGTGGGTGCTGTTTCACGAGTTCACACTCTCCAACAGCAACTGCATCCGTACAGTCACACAAATCTCACCCAAAGTGTAAGTCATTAATGGCTCTTTTTCTTTTCCTGTAGAGGTGATATTTTTGGGATCTTTTCAGTGACTCAATCCATTCAGTTAAATGATGTTTAGATTTATTCACTAATTCGCCACCCAAGATAAATACCTGCTTCAGCAATGCAAAAATAGATAATACCCGTTACTACGTGGTTGTTCTTTTAATAACATGCTCGTACGTCTGTGTTTAGAAAAATAATTATTTTTCACACTAATCCCTAGTGCACTAGTGAACTCACTGATTCAGCTGATTCAACTAAACTAGAGAGAAACAAATCTCATTCATTACTGAAAAGATTCAGACTCAAGGGCTTCAGGTTTGGCATACGTGTAATTACAAATACAACTTTTTTCCTGATATTAAAATAGCCAGCAAATAAACATATAATGTAAACCTATGTAAAATCTCTGCTTGATAATTAAGAGGTCTCTCAGCAGCAACTGAACAAAAGAAATGACTCGTTGCAGTGACTTGGTCTTGTTGCTTGTTTGTTTGTGCAGGTTCATCCAAGTGGCACCGCAGTATTTCTTCTACAACCTGCCGCCTAGTGAGTGTAAGGAGCTCCTGCAGCATATTTTGGACACCAAGGAGACTGGGAGTAAAAAGAGCAAACAGAAAACGCATCCTGTTATTAAAGAGACACCAAAAGGACAGGAGTCCCAGTCTTATGACAGATGTGTGATACAGTAATGTGAATGCACATGCAGTAGTCTGGACCCTAACCCTTGACCTGGGACAATTATGCCAAGTGTTGAATCTTTCAGCATTTATGTACTACTCAGCATAAAAAACAATATCCTGGAGTGAAATGCTGAGAGTGGAAGATGATTCGATTCTAATGACCAGTCTCTGAAACTTGTACAGATATAATGTAAAATATTTAGTATAGATAGACAATATTAAGAAATCTTCCCTGAGAAATGTATTTTTGTTGTTAATTTCAAATGATATGCAGCACGGATTTCTGGCCAATAAACTTTCACGGAGGTGTACCCGGTAAGTAGCACACTGATTAGTTATCAAAGGTGCAGTCAGCAATTTTGGTCCGAGGTTAGCTGAAGCTAGTTATTTACTGATTATTAAACCTAATCTTCACATGCACCATGATAGACAGGTAAGTAGACACACCTCCTCCATATCTGTCCGTGGTTCTGTCCATTTCCGTCTATTTCTGTCTGTCTATCTATCCATCTAACTATCATGCTATCTGTCATTTTTCTGTCTATCGGTATCTGTCCAAGTCTGTCTGTCTATCTTTTTAGATCTGTCTGTTTTTAACTATCTATCCCTCTATCTGACTGTCCATCTATCTGTCTGTCTGTTTTTCTATCTCTCTCTGTCCATCTATCCATGTGTCTGTCTATCGATTATCTCTCTGTCCATCTATCTCTTTTTGTTATGTTGCTATGTCTGTCTACATAGGCCTGTGTCTACCATTCCATTTCTATCTATCTATTTGTATCTATCTGTCTAGTTCTGTCTGTCTCTCTGTCCTTCTAAATCTATCTAGCTATCTGTCTGGCCATTGCTGTTTTCTTTTTTTTTTTTGTCTGTCTACTTCTGTCTGTCTGTCTGTATCTGTCAGCACACTGATCTACTCTTGTTTAATAAACCAACTCCTCAGTCTAACAGCAGCTTTGAAGAACAGACAAATAGTCATGTGTCATCAAATAGTCCACAATCAAATCAATTCGACTCAGTAAAGATCTTGGTAAAATGTGTTTAATTGAAGATGTTCAGCAGACTTTGAGGTCCTGATGGATAATCTTTTGACACAGAGCACTGGTAGGTGTCGATCCTGGCCGTGTCCACACAGTAGTCCGTCACAGTTTTTAAGAAGGGTATATTATAGGGAGACGAAAGACTCAGACACAAGGCTGATGAGGAAGCGTGTTGCGTTGTGTTCAGACTGTGAGATAGTCCTTCAGCTTGTCCATGATTACTGGCATTCTCTCCATGGGGATCAGACACACTGTCCGGAAGGGTTTCATAGGTACATCATCGAACGACCATCGTCCTGAGTGACACGAATCAGCTTCCTCCTGGACGGAGTACTGAAACTTCACCACAGCCTGCTGTGATTGACAGACAACAAGCCATTAGATCCATAAGAAGAATGATGTGCAGATATATTAAGATGTCCATATTGATGAAAGTGACAGAGATAAACTGACTGGATGTTATTTTTTCTGTACCTCGTAAAAGAACTCCTCCTCTGCGTTGACGAACATGGGCGCTTCTTTGGCAGGCCCTCTCGCTGGGATGCTCTTCTTGGCTTCCTGGCATGTTTTGCTGATCATCAGACAGTAGTGACATTTCCCACTGGGTTTATTGGTCCTCTGTGCTTCAGACATCTCCTCACTGTCCAAACAGTTAAAAAAAAAAATTAATACCCTTTACACAAAGAGACGCAGCTCAGATTTCAACGTTCAAGCGGCAGTTTCACTTAACATGCAGCAGCAGCTTTAAAAGTTACATACTGCTCCTTTAAACCAGTACGGTTACTAAAAGATGAACCACAGATTAAGCCTAAAATGGGAAAGTTTAACTGTAAATGTTCCATCTTACTGTTAAGAGAATTGAGAAATAAAATGTCCTTTTACACTTAGCTCAAATGTATATGATCAGCCATGACATTTTACACTAGAACTACAAGGCTAAAATTAAAAGTAGCCTACTACCACCAGCTAGCAACAGGCCTAAAAATCTGTTAAAATATCTATTGAAAAAAATGAACAGTAGCTACATCTGACATAGAAGAAATCTATTGTTATCCATTTTGAACATGGAAACATCTTAGTTGACTATGATTTAAAATAAATTTAAAATCAATTCTCATTTTTTTCTTCCCCAAAGAAATTCACTAAGATGATTTTAGGAAACTGAGCTAAAGCATCAATTTTTAGTCGCTTCAGTTTAAAGGGGTCATTTCCAATTTTCAAAAGTGCCTCTAGACCTGTAATATTAATGTTTAATATTTAATTTTCTAACCAACACATTAGCTCCTCCTCTCCACCTCTTTTAAAAGAAGAAAAAAAAAGCAGTAGCATATAAATCTGAATGCTCAGAGGAATGCTCTGAATACTCACAGCAGTTGTGTGTAGAGTGGCAGGGCGATCTGTGGGGGGACGTTGATAAATCGCTCACTGAGCAGCAAGCCAACACTCTGAGACGTGTCCTCCATAACCTGCTGAAACTGCTCCTGCACAGCAGCCGAGCACACTCTCTCACACTGCCCCAAAACCAGCTCCTTAATCTGCTCCACACACTCCACACCCTGTTCAACACATACACACATTTATTATTAGGAAGAAATAAGCTAAATTTATTTGACAGGAAATGAAGAAGTCAATTATATATGCTATGATCTACTATACATTTTCAGAATCTACTTCAAATGCTGGGTTTCTACCTTTCTGTCAGTCAGATTTATAATACTGATAAACCCAAACACTTCGTCTGGATCTTCATTATCGCTGTCATCAGGCACCTCAGCTTGCTGCAAACAGATACACAAACAGATACACAAACCCAACATCAACTCTCAAATAAAACATCATTTGTTTCATAATAGGGCTGTATCAGAATGGCTAAAATCATGAACAACTGTTTTGCTCAATACTGAAAACACAGTTAAGTATCACAATTTTTCAGCACTTAGAAACAAAAGTTGATTACGTTTTATCCAATTCAACAACACAAAACATCCTTTCACAAAGTACATTGAACTCTAGTCTACAGCATATTGTATTTAAAACCCTAGCTGTACACCTAAAACAGATAGATAGATAGATAGATAGATAAATAAAAGCACTAGGACTACTAATAATAAAACCTAGTAAACAATTCTTTCAAATAAATTAATATAAAATATGGATTAATGTCTCACCCTGATGACGCTGCCTATGTGATTTTGCTGGATGATGACGTCAGTGAGCTCAGAGGTGTTCACGTGCGCCTTCAGGAAAAGCTGGAGAAACAATGTTATCATAACTTGTTAAATTATCAATTATCTTTAATATATATATATATATATATATATATATATATATATATATATATATATATATATATATATATATATATGCTATAAGTTAAATGCTAAAAGTTTGCGTGTTTGTAAGCCACAGATGTACCTGTTGCAGCAGTTTCTTAATGCCGTTGAAATCGTTGTCTGATATCGTGTGTGCTTCAAAATCCACCACAACTTCCTAAAAACAAACATTTTCACAAATACTGAAAAATTCCTAATGTTTAGACTAAATAAACACTCACCAAGCTGTCTATTAGCAGTGGTAACGTTAGCTAGCAAGGCAGGTCAACAGCTTGTCAACACTGGACTGAGACATTTTGGGATTCAGCGCTAATTTACCTCGTTTATTTCTTCTTCTGAATTTTCACTCTCCTCTAAGGAATCCTCTAATCCTTCATCCAAGCTGTCATCGCTGTCTTCAGGATTTTCTCCGCTTCCAATCGCTCTTCTTTTCGCAGAGGAAGCCATGCTGCTGCCCAGACGAGCTACAACACACGCTGGGAAAGGGGGTGAAGTTACACACGTTGAGTTATATACAAAGCAAACTGTCGTTCTTGGGCCACCATTCCGGCTCTAAATCTAATGCATTTTCTATTGGACGTAACCGCTGAAATAGAGCCAACATGGCGGGCGTTTCTTCAGCCTGAGGAAATGGAAGAGACCATTTTGAGGAGGAAGTGGGGTGACGAAAATAAAATAAAGGTAACATTATACAAAATAAAGGTAAAAGTGCACGGCTTACATGTTCTTACGTTCACATTTAAGAATGTAAGAATGAATATATGTAAGAATTGTAATAAAATAAAGCCGGTAAAACATTCATTTCTTTTCAGCTATTGTAGCATAGTGCCTTGTAGTTTTTGGCAATAGAACAAAATTAATGAAAGCGAAATTAAATAAATTAAAATTATAGTAAAAAACAAAACAAAATAAACTTTAAATGTATCTAAAGAAATGACATAAAAGAGAGCTTTGAATTGGGCGTGTTAAAGGGGGAGATGATGGGTGGCAATGTACAAATTATTTACTAGTAGAATTTCAACCAATAAAAAATAAATCAATATTAAAATAATCTAAATGCATGTACAAGGTCACTGAGTAACATTAAGTACACTTAATAGACCTATTTTTTAACAAAATATTCTCAGTAATTTAATTCATGCAACAGGTAACACTAGACATACATAAAATACATAAAACATTAGTTGTAGTTTTATAATAATTTAATCATTTAAAGCATCCCTTAAGGTGTTTTTCTTTGGGGGGGGGCGGTTGTCATGGTAATACTACTTCACAGTAAGTCGTATTTTCTAATTGTTGAAAGAAGCTTATGGATATTTTTGCTTTTTTCATTAACATTAAAGAAGGTAAAATATATAAGTCCCCTTTTTAATCAATCAAACAAACAAACAAACAAACAGCGGAGGGAGAACTTTCGGGAAATTTCCGCGTTCTTCCTGACGTTGCCATGACGACACGCGGTGGGCGTTACGTGATCCGGAAGTGCAGGTGCACCGTTACAAAACATTTTCAACTCCGGATTATTTGTCCGAGTTTCTGATAGCGCTGGAAGGATCTGTGTCGCACTATCTGTTGTGGATGTAAGAGAAAACAGTGGAGATAAAATGGCTTTAAACCAGAATCACTCGGAGGCAGGGGGAGTCATCATCAACAACAGTGAGAGGTAAATAACATGCGCTGTTAGCCATCTGCAAGGAAAATAACGCAAACCTTTATTTATTTAACGTAACTAGCTATCTAAAACAGTTCCCATGGAAACTACTTATCAGACTGACTACACTGTGTTAGTGTGTAACATTGGTATAGCCGTGGCTGCTGTGTCAGATTATCTCTTATGAAAGATAATAGTGACTCAGTCAGGTAGCAACACACAGGCGTTGGTCTGTAATGGGGCCAAAGTACAAAAAAAAAAAAAAAAGCTCTAGAAACCATTGATTGAGTTGATTAATGTGAATACACAGAGACTAAAGCGAGGTCCAGGTATCCAGGAAGGATCCAGTGCAGTCTTTTCTCACCAGGTCACGCGATCCCCAAAGCCTCTTAACCCTTTTAAGCACCATGGACAGGGTCACTGTTGTGTATGACTTCATCACCTAGTAGTAGAGCACTGATCTGTGGGTTGTATCTTCTTTACACACTCCAAAATGTTAAAATGATAAAATGTTAATATATGTTCAGCTCTACTAGTGTTACATGAGTTATTGACAGTTCACTAGTGGAAAGCAATTCAATACTCTACCTTTCAAGGGAGGACAGATTAGGAAATCCTGAGCCCTTCCGTCGGAACCTATACAGGTCCACCTCCCCACCCGCTACTTATAAACCAGTGCATGGACCCCTGACTTCCCCACCCGCTACTCATAAACCAGTGCATGGAGCCCTGACCTCCCCACCCGCTACTTATAAACCAGTGCATGGACCCCTGACTTCCCCACCCGCTACTCATAAACCAGTGCATGGACCCCTGACTTCCCCACCCGCTACTCATAAACCAGTGCATGGACCCCTGACTTCCCCACCCGCTACTCATAAACCAGTGCATGGACCCCTGACCTCCCCACCCCGCTACTTATAAACCAGTGCATGGACCCCTGACCTCCCCACCCCGCTACTTATAAACCAGTGCATGGACCCCTTACTTCCTCACCCGCTATTCATGGACCAGTGCATGGACCCCTGACATCCCCACTCTGCTACTCATAAACCAGTGCATAGACCCCTGACATCCCCACTCTGCTACTCATAAACCAGTGCATGGACCCCTGACCTCCCCACCCGCTACTAATAAACCAGTGCATGGACCCCTGACCTCCCCACCCGCTACTAATAAACCAGTGCATGGACCCCTGACCTCCCCACCCGCTATTCATGGACCAGTGCATGGACCCCTTACATCCCCACCCGCTACTCATGGACCAGTGCATGGACCCCCGACCTCCCCACTCGCTACTAATAAACCAGTGCATGGACCCCCGACCTCCCCACCCGCTATTCATGGATCAGTGCATGGACCCCTGACATCCCCACTCTGCTACTCATAAACCAGTGCATAGACCCCTGACATCCCCACTCTGCTACTCATAAACCAGTGCATAGACCCCTTACTTCCCCACTCTGCTACTCATAAACCAGAGGATGGACCCCTACCTCCCCACCTGCTACTCATGGACACAGTGCATGGACCCCTAGCCACCCCA
This sequence comes from Pangasianodon hypophthalmus, assembly GCF_027358585.1. NCBI lineage: Eukaryota > Metazoa > Chordata > Actinopteri > Siluriformes > Pangasiidae > Pangasianodon > Pangasianodon hypophthalmus. Next base: position 19,772,092 of record NC_069721.1, read on the forward strand.
CCCCACAACTCATACACAAGTGCATGGACCCCTGACCTCCCCATCCCGCCAACACAACACATGCAGAAAAACCCCACATGTATTACTACATTACATAACTATTACAAGTGCTTGAGTAGTCTCTGTGATGCACAGAAGGTAATCGTACCTCTGAGTAAGAGGTAAGGTGACTGCCTTCTTTCTTGTTTTTCAGCTCTCAAACTCATCCACCAAATCATTGAAGTCCAGTTTTTTTTAACAAGCTCTGACTCAATGGCCAGCAGTGACGGCATGTTGAGATTTGACCCATTTTAGTGCGGTGTTCATTTTTTATCTAATCCAATTGGGAAAGTGGAGGTTCTCTGGCTTCTCTTTACTTTTTAAGCAATCCACACACTTAGTATGTGTGTGCAGTGAACCATGTTTTTTTTCCCCACTTATTTAGCTCCAGTTAAAAAAGGGTTTGGGACCTGACCAGTGAATTTACTGGTTAAAATTCAGCCCTAAACGCCAACAGCATTTCAGAATGTATTTCAGATTCTGTGACTTTCCATTCACTGGCTTGTGTTTTATGCATTGTGTTGTGTGTGACAGGGTTGTGTAATGGCCTATTCATTCACTTCAAATCCTTGCTTGTCGAGGGCACCCTAGTGGCCAGGGCCCCTGGGCACATGCCCAGTAGGCCTGGTCAGTAATCTATGCCTGCTTTAAACACTTTCATTTTAACTACATATGCCACAGGTTCCCAATATGTTGAAACTGTATCATGCCTATAGATGAGCCAGAACCACAAAGTGGCTTCATGGATCCTTTTGTTAAGCCTATTTGCTTTACAAAAGGATCCATGAAGCCACTTTGTGGCTGTGTTAGTGAATTCTGTCTGTAGCCTATTTTTGTGTAGTCACCTTTAAATGAACCTGATAACACACGGGTATTCAAAACAGAAATTTTATATTAAAACCACAAATATGTACACTGTAATCTAAGAATCTGAAATGATGCTGTTTAAGGCAACCTGGTTAATTTCAAATAAACTCAGCTTTCAGGGCTAATTTACACATCTAAATAATACAGTTGTAAAGACTCATTTATTCAGTAATATATGGGAGCATATGCTCCAAGAAACAATCAACAAACAAAAACAGAAATACTACATAGTAATAATTCTCAATATTGAATGCCAAGTGATGAGGAGTGTTTTCATTTTTTTATTTTTTTGCAGCAGTATCATTTTGGTATCAGGCATGATACAGTGATACAGTGCTTGGTATCTAAATCAAAGTTCTACTATTAGAAGAAAAAAGCACATTTTTTCTAATTTCTCATCTCTTTAGTGTCTTGATGTCCTATGAGAATGTAGAGCTGATGTTCAGCGATGCAGACCGCTTGCCAGACCTGTTTAGGAAGAGCAGGAAAGGGAGTGTCTATCTCACACCATACAGGGTAGGTATGATGAAAGGGGGAAAAATCACTCACTAATCTGAAATCCATGCAGGAACAGTATATATAAGTATGTCAGTTGGAATATTTATTTGATTGTGTCAAAGTCAGGACATGAAACATGAGGACGTGAATGTTGTTGTTTGTCTCAACCCTGTCAAAGGCTCAGCTAAACTGCACAACTGGATATTTGCTCTTACTGGATGGACGCATGACTAGATGTATGATTTACTTACGCATGACGGTTGCAATCCATGTTGTCACTGTCTTTGAATGCTGTTTCTGACTGCTTTCTATTACCCCATCCAGTCAAATACTTACATATTTATTAGGTGTATTTTTAAATAATGCTGTCTATTCTTCCAGGAAGCCAAAATCAGAACGGTATAGATCAGAGCAATCCTAATTCTGGCTCTGCAGATTGAAATTCAAGTAGGGAGTTAGATCTGACAAAATACCTACATGGAATATTGTCATATATTGTTATTAATCAGCATTCTTATTTATGTGTCCAGAAATAAGATTTGGATAATTATGTCCTGAATTGAAGGAGTTAGTGAGGAATTTCTCATCATTGCAGATTTAAACTGAATACCCTGAAAATTCCCTGATGTAGCAGTTCTTTATTTGCTGCTTGTACTCATGAACTCATTACATAACTCATTACATTAACATATTTTTTGTCAGGTGATCTTTGTGACAAAGGGGAAAGAGGCTTTGCAGTCATTCATGATGCCGTTCTACCTGATGAAGGGCTGTGAGGTCAAACAACCTGTGCTCGGAGCCAACTACGTCAAGGGCACTGTCAGTGCTGAACCAGGAGGTAAAAACGTCAGTCTGTTTCTGAACTAGCAAAGACAGCATGAAGCATCTGTCATAAATGCCATGACATTAAGTTTGAGTGCACTTCAGTATAACACTAACACAAAAGTCTTACACTCTTTAAGAGTTCGGTCAGGTGTTTTAGAGTTGTGTATTTCAGACATTTTGCAGGAAACCTCAAAATCCCTGTTCTAAATAACTATAGGAACTGTCAGACATGAGTACTAAATGATAGCGCTAGGGCTAAGTTGGGGAGAAATTGAGCCGTGTCATGTTCCCTAATCGTTAACTGAACTACATGAGTCATCAGTAAGGAAAGATAAAGCAAACCTTGAACCTAATAATGAAATAAATATTCCGTTGGTGTTAATTAAACACAAGAATTGGTATGTCTTGGATGTCTTTTGCTTTCTAGGTGGTTGGGAGGGTTCTGCAACCTTCAAGCTGATCTTTGTCTCTGGTGGAGCTATTGAATTTGGACAGTACATGTTGCAGGTGGCTGCTCAGGGTAAATATAACTACTGTTCCCAATTTCTACAGGTCTATTGTTTGCTTAATTAATGCACTTCCATTCAAAAATGGCCAAAAAAGTACATGTAGGTGTAAGCATGTATAAAAGTATGTTGTTATTCAGATGCTGTTGCAGTCAAAAACAGTCACGAGACAGCAAATAAAGGCTTAGAGGTGCCTATACTGAATAATTGTACAAATTAAAAACACAACAGTACGTATGCTCCAGCCCCTTCCCCTGGTCTACTGAAACATGTGACATGTATAGACAGTACAGTGAAATTCTTTTCTTTGCAAAGCTGGGGTCAGACTGCAGGGTCAGCCATGACAGGATATTGTTCAAGAGCCCAATAATGGCAGCTTGGCAGTGTTGAGATTTTATCCTTCTGATCCTAGCCCAGATCCTTAAGTGCTGAGCCAGTGCTGATGGTGCATGGCTGGCTACACATTATAACATGGTTGGAGCTAATATTTTATGATGCCTGTTGTGCATTTAATCGTATATTTCCTAATCCTCATCTTCATCTCCATTTTTTGCACTTTGACCAGCGTGTGCACTCAATTAGCCTGAAAGGAAAAAATCATAAAAATGTTTAAAAAAATACATAACGCAAACAAAATGTGTATGAGCTGTACTTGTGATTTCTCCTCCTAGCCTCCAGGGGGCAGCCCGTGACCCCTAATTTTAGCTGTCCATACATGGCTAACGGCGCGTACGCCTACCCACCTCCCCCTCCAGCTAATGGCATCTACTCCACTGGACCACCTCCCCCTGGTTATTCGTACCCTGCTCCTCCACCTCCAGGTAATACACTATGGGTGGAATGACTTATACATCATTATGCAGGTCTCTCAGGTTTGGCCATGCCTGCTTATTTCAAAGGCAAGCAAACATGCATGCTTGTTAAAAGAGCTACTGTTCTAATAGATAAGTTCATAGATGATCTGAGAAGATCTGAAAAGATTAGCTATATTCTAAGATAAACTAAATGCATATTATAACTCTACCTCACTGTTAATGCTGTTCGTAATATTTTAATGGCACTTGGATGAGGAAATGGATGATTGTCTGCTTCCCTGAATGTTTTGGCTTGTTTCTAGGTGCATTCTATCCCAATCCTCCAGGTTTTGATGGCGCTGCAGCCTACGTTCCCCCTCCACCTTACTCCGCCTCACTGGCCCAAGCCCCTCTAGACCCTGACCTACCACGTACACCTGCAGGTCCGGACCACAGCCAGAGAACATCCGAGATCTCACGGCCGGAATAATAAAATTTCCTGATAAACATCAATTATATAAATAGGATGGAGACAGCTCTAGATGAGCGCTTATTGCCTGAGCAGAAAATAAAAAATATTCTTTCATATAAAAACAACATTAAAAGTGTTAATCATGCCTACCTCTCCTAGACTTTAAGCCACAGGAAATCCTGTAAGAGAATTAGCAGCTATATAATAAATGATTGATTTTGGTTTTCTCATAATCTAATCTGTATATAGTGAATAGTGAATATTGTAACCAAGTCACATTATTATTAGTGATTTCCAGATTAAGAAATTTTAATACATGAACACTGATGCAGATTAACATGATAAGGATTTTTCTGTTTTTCTTAGCTATTCAGCAGATGCATAGTAAACTATGTGGTGTAATGAATTATTAGCTGTAATTTGCATGAATGTAATCTCTCTCTCTTTCAGCGGAGGCTAAAGCAGCAGAGGCAGCAGCCAGTGCAAACACTGCTCCTCTTGCTCCTACTCACGTTTACCTGCCAGAGGTACGTTTATCTCTGATATCACCCCACTCAAACATACGCATCCAACATCTCACACAAAACCTGCCATTCAACACACAATTACATCTCTACATCCTCTGTAAAGTGCCATGCATAAGTATTCACCCCCTTGAACCTTTTCCACATTTTGTAGTGTTACAACCTGGAACTGAAATGGACTTTAGACTATGTCTAACATTTGAAGGTGCAAAATATTTTTATTGTGACACAAAGGTTAATGAAAAAAAACAAACAAAAAAAACCAGACATATTTGGCATAAGTATTCATTCCCTTTGCCTAGGATATGTCTCTATCAGTTTTACACATCTTATTGATGTTGGTGAACAACAATTTTCAAGTCATGGTATAGATTCTGAATCAGACTGAGGGCTGGGCTTTGACTAGGACATTCTAACACATTGTGTTTCTTGGTTTTGAACCACTCCAGTGTAGCTTGGCATTATGCTTAGGGTTGTTCTGTTCAAAGGTAAACCTCCACCCTAGTCTCAAGTCTCTTGCAGACTGGAACAGGTTTTCCTCTAGGCCTTCAGTCCTGACCTTTTTTCCCAGTCCCTGCTGATGAAAAGCATTCCCAGGGCATGATGCTACCACCACCAGGCTTTACTATGGGGATCGTGTTCTCAGGATGATGAGCAGTGTTGGGTTTCTATCAAACCAAGCCTAAAACATTACATTTTGGTCTCATCTGACCAGACACCCTTTTCCACATGTTTGCTGAGTCTCCAACTTGCCTTTTGGCAAACTCCAAATGAGATTTCTTATGCCTTCTATTTCAGTAATGGCTTTGCTCCTTTTTCTATGCTCTATTCAATTACAATTTTCAGTACAAACATCCTCACAAGATGGCAGTGTAGTGACAAAATAGAAGACAGGATGACATATCTCCATACTAATTATTTATGAACATCATATTTGGTTTGTTGTTTGTCTTTTTAATAGGACAAGCCACCACCTTACTCACCTCCTGAAGACAAGAAGAACCAGTAAATGTCACACCAGCAATCCCAAAGCCAGCCTTCAAACTCCTCTCTCAAGTCTCTCTCTCTCTCTCTCTTTCTCACACACACACACACACACACTCCTTCTGAGCAGCATTTCATTTAATTAACTCTGCTATCCACACCAGGAGTCTATTCCAATGAGCAGTAAATTGTGGCAGTATTGAAGAAAGAGAGGAAAAGCAAAAAAATGTCATGAGTGAGAAGGAATTAAAGTTTTAGGGCTTATCAGGAGTCACAACAGTGATGACAGAGATTTCCTAACCTTATATTTTGCATTTGTAATGCATTGACGGCATATTGGACTTGATTTGTGAGTTTATTTTCTGGAGACGGCCTAGTTGGCCATGTTTCATAAGATACAGGGCCAGCACGTTTGGATTGTGATGAGAAATACTAATCATTGCTGTGTATTCGTTCAGGCATTATAATTTACAGCCTTCCCTGTATCTTGAATGTGTTCAACCTGAAGGCACCTTGGTGTACCTGTGGATCCGCTGTCCCTGTGCTACTCGTGTCTGTGTGGTTCTCTGGAGCATGACTCAAACTAACACTGCACTTTACCTTTTTTTTTTGTCATGCATCAGTACAATCTGAGCAACATCTTGTCCACAAATACTTCTTGCTGTGAAACAGTTCTTACTTAATTTATTTGGATTATAAAATGTGTAACCATCCAAGCATGCTCTCAGCTCTGCTGTCTAACATAATGGACATATTTTATTAAATTAAACATGTACCAGATTAAAGGTCTGGTTTACAGAGTTGTCTTTTTTTAACAGCAAACATTTTAAAATACACTCTTCAGAGTGCAATACAGATTCCATTTCTCTTCAGACACTTTGTCCATTTAAAGTCTTTTCCTCCTTTTGAATTGATAGATCTAATCGCTGGATTGGCAAAAACAGGCGATATGGTTTATGTTCTTGGCCCAGTTTTACATTAGGAAGAATGTCACTGGATCAGATGGGTTTCACATCATGGCACATCATGTATAAGTGGAGTGCATTTATCACTTTCTGGATGTGTGTGCGCTTCTCCTAATGTCACCATTTCTTTGCAGCAGATGCTGCAAATAGATTTGATCCCAAAGATTCACAATCTTTTACATATCTACACTCAGCCCATGTTGTTTGCAGTTCAAAGCCCATCCACATTTTAATAGTCACAATAAAAAGGCAAGGGTTAATTTAATATAGTACATAATCAATGTGCTTCACATTCAGTCCATTTAAAAAAAGACAAAAAAAATCCCTTCACAGAAGGACAGTAATGTAAATATGCTGGGCTGAAATAAAACACTATTTATATGTACTGCACAAGCAGATGACCCAATCTAGGCAGCAATGTGACAAGCACAGGAGAGACTGACTCAGAAACCACCACCATATTAAACTTGGTTACTGGTTGAGTACATAACACCACAAGTAGAAAGGACAGACTTTTTTTTTTTTTTTTACACCATGTGTAAAAAGACACAGGGACTCATTAAAGCAGTCTGTATTAATTTGAGGATACAAACCATCTATGCATGGAAAAGCACGCAACAGTCCTGAACAAAAATTATTGGCAAAGCTCACTCTAACCAAATAAAAAAAAAAAAAAAAAAAAAAAAAAAAAAAAAAAAAGTGTCTTTAAAACCAGATTCAACCTCTTTTTTTAAATGATACTGGAAATATGTGCTTCAGTGTTGTCACCATTTAAAGTGGCTCAAAAAAGTTAAATGACTACTGGAATGCTCAGTCTTCGAAGTAAAACAAATCTACAACCAGAAGATGAACAAGGATAGTGACAGAATTTGCAAACGAGCTATTAGTGAGAGTGTCCTAAAGTTTGCCACTGTAGTGTTTCTTTTTCTCGCAGAGTGTAACTTGTAGTACGTCAAACTTAAAAAGCTCAAAACCATTTAAGTTTTAGATATATTGTACAGGTTATTCACCGTGACCATTGTCAGCGACGTCATAGACATTGTACCGCACGACCACATTCATGCACCTGAAGAACAAAGAGTCTACAGATGAAAAAGAGGAGCTACAACATGAGAAAACTGTGAGTGAATCTTAAAGTGACCCTTTACACCTGCGTATAGCGAGAAGGAACGAAGTTGTCCTAAATGTTTAATGTTATGTACAGAAGAATAAATTCCAGATTACTAGACAAACGAGTAAATGTGTGAAATGAATGAATGATCTGGATTTTCATTCATATGTGGCTTGACTTGCTCTTGGCAGAAACAAAACCAGTGACTAATTATTTAACCTCTTAAACCTGTGAGTACACATTGAGCTCTTGGCACTCTAAGAAATGTTAAAGTTTTATTTCTGCTCAAGATTTTGGATATTACAGTACAAATATGCAGTAAATCATTAACTCAGACTGCAGACTGAGCTGTCACTCATGAAGAATTGTGCAGCTCTATGATATAGTAGAGCTAAAGGAGTGGAAAGAGATTGATCTTAACTTCACTGACCACTTGTCTGTCTGTGAAAACACCATTTTCAGGTAAAGTTGTTTGGGTAGAAAAGCGTGCCGTATTGTGACGCCATGGCTGGCTTTGTAGTACCAAACATTAGCAGTAGCCACAAAGTGCATGAATTGCAACATAAAGGTTAACTTGATTTTCAGTGTACACAAATCTAACATCAAAAAAAAAATTATATTAGTGAATAAGTTTGTTCACATTATTAAATAAAAAGTGTAACTTGTGCTGGAACATCTGGTGTTTGGGTGTTCTGTAATAGTCTTTGAGCACAGTTTTTCTATTAAAAGTCTAGGTTTCAGGAAGTGGCTTTTGCTGAAAGCATTTGTTAGTGGTGAGGATCTCCACAATAGTTCTTGGAGGCCTGGAACTACTTTCCTACTCTAAGTGTCCCTATTGTGTGCTTGTTCATTTGCTGCATTTGCTTCAGTTAGAACGTGTTTTATGAGCTGAATCACGGTGTTTTATGAACTTCAGTTCCGCACCCTTTGTTTTGAAAAGTTGTTCACATTGGGCAGAGAGTGACACTGACCCCCTCCCCGATCCAGCAGGCAGGATAGAGCTCATGGGAAAAGACGCAGTGGAAGGCGTGCAGCCTCACCTGGTTCTCCCCATAATAAGCCAGAGTGCCTTCGTCATAGTCCAGCAGCATGCCAATGCGCAGAGGCCGTTTGTTTAACTGCAGCTCGCCTGTTACAGGCTCTCCATGGCTACCGTGCCAAGCGGTGAGCTGGCGCTCATTCAGCTGCAGGCTCCATGACAGCTCATTCATTCCCAGCATGGACGTCCTGCCTTTCTCCTTGCGCGGGATGCCGGGGTACGTCACACCTACATACGCCCACGGTTTGGACACCTCCAGCTCCCAGTAGTGGCGACCGTGTGTGAAATTCTCAAAGCACAACACTTGCCAGGTGTGGTCAAAGCGTGCCTCGTCAGCTGGCACTGGATGAGGCCCTGAGATCAGGTGCTCCGCCCGCTGGTTGTTCTGAGAAAGCATGAGGTGAGCGTTGGCTGTGCGAGGGTCAAAGGTCAATGAACAACGGTCTGTGACGAGAGAATGTACATATTAGGACATTTTTTAAAAATTTTACATTGTCATTTTAACACTGGTGTTACAGTATATAATGAAAACTTGTAAACTAAATAAAATGCAGGCACCTTTTACATACTCCTGTGATTTTTTTTTAAATTTCATTTTAAAACATTACCCATGATTCAATGATACATGATCATAAAAGATCAAAATAATTACCATTCCTATTTTAATTAAAACGCTGCCAATACGATGTAGATTTTGATACCCAGTGAAAAAGAATATTTATTTTATTTAACTAATGTAAAGAATAAATATATTACAAAAACATATATTAAAAAATCTTTTGCTTTATGTCTCACATCCCTGCTTTTATTTCTGATTTTATGATGTGTCTCTGGCCTCACCCAGTCTTATAGTGTTCTTCCATCAGTACAGCACAGTAAAGTTACTAATAAGAATCCATTACCTAATTAAATACCTGTGTTCATTTCTCATTAAATAAAGGTATGGAAGTAGGAGTTCCCAGTAAATACTAAAAGAGTAGCACCAATAAAGGAGCTTCATAGTGCGATTAACTTTTTCTGTGTTTTTGGATTTATCCGAAGACACATAAAATAGCCGATCAAACAGATTTCGTTGTACTCGATGTGACTGTCTTTAGTAGTTTGAGATAACAATGATATTATTAGAAATTTTTTCTAGCTAGATTAGTCTCAGGCCAAATAAAATGACTGTAAACAATAGACTATATGAAATAACAATCTTTACTTACTTTAATAGTATACAATTTGGGACAGAGCTCTAATGTTTTTACTAATTAGCTAGTGTGTCAGTTTAATGGACTGTTTACTTTTCATAATAAACGACTTACCAAGTGACAAGCCTAGGTACATTTAAAATACATGAGTAGAGGATTTAGAGTTTATACCCACAGGCCACTATATAACCCTTTATAGAAAACAGATGGGGGTCCCTTTTTTATATTAATGTAAATCTGTCAAATTAATGCTGTGTAAAAGGGCAGATATGAGTTTTTTTTTTTTTTTTTTTTTTTTTTTTACATTGAATGAGGCCTTCCTTTCCTGCTGGATAAGGTGGAGTGGCTGGACTTGGCACAACAGCAAGCATTGGTCTCTTGTCTTGAGGAGAGCCTGTGCAAAAAGAACATGTATAAGTGCATATGAAAAGAACTAAAAAAAAAAAAAAAAAAGACATGTTTATTTATCACATACATACAAAAAAATGCTATTTGCAAATTTAGAAGTGTCCTAACCTTCTTTGTGGTGGCTCACAGCTGCATACACAGCTTTATCCAGATCCTCACACACCAGCTTTGAGATGCGAGACAGAACGTCTGTGACGGGATTGAGCTTCTCCTGAAGGTTTACACTGACATCTACAGGAACTGAACCCATCTGAGGGACCTCCACCAGCCTGGAGTCCTGTTCACACACACCGCACACATAACATCATGAATAAGCCAACACATCACCTAAAGTGCTTTAATATCATCTGTGTCCTGCCTGAATGACTACAGACCCATTGTATTCACACCTATCATCATGAAGTGCTTCAAGCAGCTAGTCATGAAACACATAAAAAGCTGTCTTCCCTCCACACTGGACCCATTCCAGCATGCCTACCTTCCTAACCGCTAACAGAGGACACCATATATGCTGCCATCCACCATTCTCTGATTCACCTGGGCAAAAAGAACAACTACATAGGTTCATAGACTTCAGTTCAGTACAATCTTCTCAAAACAACTGACAGAAAAGCTGAGCCTGCTGCGTTTGAACACCTCCCTCTGCCACTGGATCCTGGACTTTTTTACTGGGAGATCCCAGTCCATCAGGATCGGCAACACCACCTCCAGCACCTCCAGACTGAACACCGGCACTCCCCAGGGCTGCACGCTCAGTCCACTGCTGTTTACACTGCTGACTCATGACTGTGCTGCAATGTATAGTTCAAATCACATCATCAAGTTTACTGATGACACTACAGATGTGGGCCTTATCGGCAACAATGATGAGTCAGTGTATAGGGAGGTGGTGGAGCAGCTCGCAGATGGTGTAGAGACAACAATCTATCTATCTCAATGTTGATAAGACCAAAGAGATGATTGTTGACTTCAGGAGGCAGGAGGACCCGACTGGATCAGTCACCACTGCCCATAAACGGAACAACTGTAGAGAGAGTCAAAAGCTCCACGTTTCTGGGTGTGCACATGACAGAGGACCTCTTCTGGACTCTCAACACCACCTGCCTAGCCAAGAAGGCCCAGCAGCGCCTCCACTTCCTGTGGAGGCTGAAGAGATCCAACTCCCTTCTCCAATCCTCACCGCCTACTACAGAGGGACCTTACAGTGAATAATGGCGGGCAGCTGAAAATATCAGGGGTCTCTCTACCCACCATCATCGCCTTGTACAATAACCACTGCATCCGCAAAGCCACCAGCATTGTGGACGACCCCTCCCGCCCGTCTCATGGGCGCTTCACCCTCCTGCCATCTGGCAGAAGGTCCAGCATCTGTGCCACCACCAGCAGACTCTGCAACAGTTTTTCACTGAGGCAGTCAGATTACTCAACACTGCTGCCTTCCTACACTTACTTGGAATAAACACCTAAACCACCATGACTCAACATATGCACTTTACAAAGCTGCATTAGATGTGTTTTTATTTGAGACTCTTTTTGCTGCTCCATTTATTACACTACACAATAGTTTACAGTCCACTGTTGCAATAGCGCTCCTGCACAACACTGTTCTGTCATCCTTGTGTATCTGTTGTGCTGTGTGTTCATTGTTCTGTGTATTTATTGTTCTCCGTATGCTGTTGTGTACTTATTGTCCTGCACTCGTCTCAGACTGTTGTGTATTTGCACTTTATGTCGTCTTGTGTACTGTACTACTGTATTGTTATGTGTTGCACCATGGTCCTGGGGAAACAAGATTTCATTCCGGTGTATACATAAGCTATATAGAAGGATAGCAATAAAAACCTACTTGACTTGACTAAATAATGTAAGGTGTCTAGGGTTATATATAGACTAAAAGACACCCATATCCCCATCTATGGCCTTCAATGCACATCAGTCTCATTTTTTTTTTTTTTTTGCAAAAATTGCACCTATGTGCTATGCTATTTGAGTTGTTTCAACCTGAATGAGCTGGCAGTCGGGGAGGGCACTGAGGCTGCTGATCTGCTCCTGTAGCTCTCTGAGCTGCTTAAGTTTCTCCTGCAGGTTGCTGAGCCGAGTCTCAGCCTGAGATACAGTGCTGGCCTGCTGCTGCTCCACGAAACTCTGCGTCACTTCCTGTTTCTCCATCAGCACCTTCAGCAGCTGTGAGAACTTGGCGCTCACCCACTGAGACGTCTGCTGCAGTGACACCTGTGACAGTTACAGGAGTGCTGAGAAAAGTGCCAAAGGCAGAACACTTCAGGGTATCATTTTACATTTAAAAATCACTGTAATGTTCTACTTGGCTTAAAACAATCCAGTTAAAATGCTTAATAATATTTAGAATTTACTAAAAAAATTTCAAAAAAACATTAAGTGTAGATTAATGTTAACCACATAAAAACGTTATGTAATTATGAATTTACGCTTTGTATATTTTTTAATATTTGTAAATTTTGATAAGATTATATTCAGATAAATTTGACATGAGTGTAACAAGATAAAACTTAAAATCCATGATTTACGTAAAATTGTTAGCACCTGCCATCAGAACTATCCCCAAGAATGTGAATAGCGTTTGTGCATCTATTGTTTATTGTTACCTGAGAAGACGTGATACTATATCGGGTATTAAAAAACAAAACAGTATATCAAATCAAAAGAGATGACCTGCCTCAATGTTTCCTTTATTTTGCTAATCAGTGAACAAAACATGTCGATACAAAAGTGATTTATAAATGTATAATTGATTTTACACCATTTTTATATCATGCAATTATTTATTACAGGGTGTCCCAAAAGTCTCCATACAGAGGGGAAATTAACACTTTTTAGCAAGAGGTCTTCCAAAATTTTTCATACTTAGTTTATATTATATAATTTTTCAGATAGCCTTTAAGAGTGCCTTTGACAAAAGAAGAACGTATTGAAATTATTCTCATGGCAGGATCGGGAAGCTGCAGCAAGGTTGGATTTTAACAGGAAACATGGCAAGCACATCACACACACCACTGTTGCAAAATTATTAACAAACTGAAAAAGGCTGGACGTCCCCAAACATCCACTGACCAATGTGGTGCAGGAATACACAGGAGACTTTTGGGACACCCTGTAGTTTAAGGAGCAATTTGCAATAATTAAAAGCTTTCTGTTGCCTAAGTTGCATTAAAACATATCCATTCTCTGTTCAAATTATACATCTATAACTTATCATGTCATGAGATGCCTTTTAGGGAAAAGGGGCAGAGCTGAGGAGATCTGCTGCTGTTACAGGACCAGAAAAATGTTTAAGCAATCAGTCAGTATACTGCATGTTAATATTGTGAAGCAGAATTTTCCTATGATTAAAGTTATATGATTATTATACAGTATATGGCCAAACATATGTGGACACCTGATTATTACTCCCACATGTGGTTCTTCCCCGAACTGTTGCCACAAAGTGGGAAGTGCTCAATAAAGTGCTCTAAAAAAATCTTGCATGCTGTAGCATTAAGAGTTCCCTTCACTGGAACTAAGACGCCCAAACCTGTTCCAGCATGACAGGGCCCCTGTAAACAAAGCGAGCTCTATGAAGACATGGTTTGCAAAGGTTGGAGTGGAAGAACTTGAGTGTCCTGCACTCAAGTCCTGAACTCAAACCCACTGAACACCTCCAGGATGAACTGGAACACTGACCGCACCCCAGGCCTCCTCACTCAACATCAGCGTCTGACCTCACTAATGCTCTTGTGGCTGAATGAACACAAATCCCCACAGTCACATTTTAAAATCTAGTAGAAAGCCTTCTCAGAAGAGTGGAGGATTTATAGCAGCAAAGGGGGGGCTAACGCCATCCTAATGCCCATGGTTTTGAAATGGGATGTTCAATAAGCACATACGGGAGTGATGATCAGGTGTCCACATATTTTTGACTATAATCGCCACAGCCACACTCCAAAATCTAGTGGAAAGCCTTTCCAGAGAAGTGGAGCTTATTATAACAGTAATGAGGGGACTAAGTTTTAATTTTAGTAAATACTATCTTTGTAAAATAACATCTCATGAGGCGGTATTCTTTCGTACCTTAGCTTCAGTGATATTTTCTGAGAGCATCAGAATGTTCTTCTCTGTATCCTCTATGCATTTTCCAATCTCCATGCCCTTCTTCTTCAGTCCCTCCTATCAATCAACATAACACTGTAAGAATTCTAGATGATACACTCAACAATTACAGTTTGATATACTACAATGATATACTGGGATATTTAACAGATATTTAAATACTTGGTAGTTACAGTTTATTAGATAGGGAATGTAGACTCAACACTAGGAAGCTGGAGGAAAAAATGCCTTTTTAATATGGCTCAGACATCATTTATTCTTCTGATGTTTCAAGGCTTTGTTGCCAGCCAGCAATGTTCAACTTCCAAAAACATTACAAAAACAAAGTCCAGCATATTACTGCATTACTAGAAATAAAAGTTGATGGAGGTGTTCTTACTTCTCTGTTACTCCTTTCCTCTTCCACCAGCACCTTGTCATGATCTTTGCACTCTTTCACAGAGCACACACAGCACACACACATACAATCGCTCCTGCAGTAGTAGATAAGAGGCTTTTGATGCCGAGGACAGAGCTCCTCAGAGCCGTCTTCGACTCGGTCTATTCTACACGCCGCACCTGCAGCCCTCTCTGCTGAGCTGTTGGCGGCCACTTCGCTCAAGACGGACAGAGAAACGTTCCGATTCAGGGTGGGTCTTGGGGAGAACGTCTCTTTGCATATTGGGCAGTTGAATGTATTCTGAGGTCCACCTCGCTCCATCTGATCCCAGTGTTTGGATATGCAATCCTTGCAGAAGGTGTGGCCACAAGGGATAGTCACTGGGTATTTGAAACGCTCCAAACAGATGGTGCAGGTCAGACTGTGCTCCTCCATGACCAGATCTGTCTACCTGTCAGTGAAATGAAGATGAGGTTGCAGACTAGCCAAATGCACTTGAGGAAATCCACAAGATTACTCTGATATGTTAGTTATAGCAACAAGTCAGAAGCAGGCACCACAGAGGTGTGATCAGTAATACAGTAAGGACAACTACAGTGGTATATTTTTTAAGGATTACCGCAGAAAAGTATTTAAAATTAAGATATATATTTATTTATTTACAACACTAGAACACTGGCACATCTATACTGCATTATAGTGACCGGAAGTGATGCACAGACCAAATAAATAAGTTGTTACATCCATAAATGAAAATTTCAATGAAAACCATATCACAGTATTAATGGTAATTAAAGGTGTCACTATAATTATCATTAATTTATTAATTAGAAACCTAGACATCTAACTTGCCCTTAAAAAACACCCACCGTTTTGACAGCTAGCAAGCTAACAGCAACCTAAATGCTAGTATGCTGATTTTTCCCCCACATTTGTCAGTTAATGAAAATGTTGCACAACGCAATGACTTCAACGCAATAGCTCACCTACTGTCAATGTTTTTTTATTTTTACAAACTAAAAACATACGTACTTACTGCGCTTTGCTAAGAGTGAAGCGATGCTAGCTAACCAATTCGAAGGTTTGCTATGCAAAACCTCGCAGCTGGACAGTCTGTGACGTAGTACGCAGAAATAGCCTACTTATGTGTGTATACGTCACTCTTTTTCAGCGTATTTCAAGATGGCGCTGCAGAGGACGGTAGCGAGGTTGGTGCGCATCGGGACGGATTTAGGGGTCAGAAATAATGCGAGACATTTTAAAACAGCAGGTCAGTGATGGTTTTTGTCTTTACTTTTAGCCGTGTTTCTTTTTTGAGTTTTAGTCACTTGTGTATTGTCTGTTAATGTCATATATTTCTTTCTCTTTAGCCTGGTACTAATGTCACATTGCACCTAACTGATGATGCTGTTGGGTTGATAGAGTGCACATAAGAGTTTTAATGTGTATTTTTACTGTCTACCAAAAAGAAGAGTCTCTTCTTTTCTTCTGCTATGTCAGTGACTATAAATTCATTTGGATCCTTTTTGATCCCTAGTGTAACATTTCCATAGCTTGATGCCCCATGTTCATGTGTGTACCACCATTTGTGTAGCTGCTGGTAATTAATTTAATTCATATACACGTTTCATTCATTATGCTGCATTATTTGCATTCATAGATGAGCTTGGGCTTGAATCCTGACTTGCTAGACAATATATTGTTTAGTAGACAGATCAATGATCACAACAATACACCTTTAATTTCAAGGTCAAGTAGCCACAAGGTGCTGTCCAAAGCAAAAAAAAACAAACATTTTTTTGCTGACCTCTTTGGAGCTCACTCACTCACTCACTTGCCCACTTTCAGTAACTGCTTTTTCCTGATCAGGGGTGTGGTGGATCTGGAGCCTCTTCTGGAAAACCTGGGATGAGACTCCAGCCCAAACTTGTCTTAGCCAGTCCACCTACTGGCATGTTTTTGGAATGAAACTGGAGAACACAGAGAAACCTCTCTCAGACACAGAGAGAACATGCAAGTGCCTCTTGGGGGCCGTGGAGATGGCTTGGGCATCTCATATGGGGAGTTGTGACTGTGGTTGCTGTGCTGGCTTTGGGGCTGCGGATGCCGCGAGCAGTTTTGCACTCAGCATTCCATCAGTGGACAGTGGATAGATTCAACAGACCAGACTTCATGTGAAAACAGGGATGAATTTACAGGTTGTGCAATTGCACTATTTGTCCATGTAGTACACAGTTAGAGAAGGGAATTATTTATAACTGTATTATAATTAAATATCTGTTAGCACCCAGATGAGGATGGGTTCCCTTCTGAGTCTGGTTCTACTCAAGGTTTCTTCCTCATATCGTCTCAGGGAGTTTTTCCTTTCCACCAACACCCCTGGCTTGCTCATTAGGGATAAATTTACTGATTTAATTTAATTTGCACCTCCAGGGTTGAGGGTTCGAATCGTGCAGAGTTTGCATGTTCTCCCCGTGCTTCGGGGCTTTCCTTTTGCAGTCCAAGTTGTAGGCTGTGTGTTGTAGGCTGATTGGCATTTCTAAATTCTCTGTGGTGTGTGAGTGTGTGTGTGATTGGCACCCATCCAGGGTGTCCCCCACCTCTTGCCCCGAGGTCCCTGGGATAGGCTCCAGGCTCCCCCGTGACCATGTGTAAGATAAGCGGTACGGCAAATGAATAGATGGATGATGTCAGACGTGGGTGAATTGAACGTAATGAAGGATTACAGCTGTCTGCATGATACCCTGCTATTTTATATTGTACTTTATTTATTACTGTACAGTAGTGTATGGTAAGGTGGTTTTGAACACCACGCTTTCTACAGGAGACTGCCAGATGTTTTACATCTACACATTTTATCCATGTTCCTGCTTGTTTTCCTGTCACCTTGCAGCTGTATTATGTCGCCGGACTGCACCACTTGGTCCAATGCCAAATGAAGACATAGACTGGAAGAACCTGGATGCTCTGGAGAAATACTGCAGTTACACGCGCTATCTCAGAATTGCAGAAGAGGCCAATAATGAAGAAGTCTGGTGGAAGACCTACAGGAAACATGTGGAACAGAAATCTGACAAAGGTATTATTCCTATTATGAGAACGCTAAGTCATATGGTCTTATATGTAAGATACTTTGCTGCTTGTGTGAACCAAGCTGTTTCTGGGGTTACTGTCCTAAAACACATGTTTGATTAGTTATTTCACTTAATTTTTTGCTCATAGTGAAATATAACTTGTCTAATCAATAGACTTTAAGCCGGTGGACATCGGCTTGCCTCATTGCCGACCCTCCAGGTTAAAGGAAGCTCGGGAAAGAAGAAAGGTGATGAAGGAAAACAAAAAGAACCCAGAGCTGGAGAGAGACGCTCGTCTACGCACATGTACGCATTACTTATTTCTTATTACGTATTACTGATTTACCTATGATAGATTTGAAGATTATGACTTGATCTTGAATAATGTCAGGGAGAGTATAGATAGATTATAAAGTCCAACATTATTATTTTAATTATTATTATTATTATTATTAATGTCACATGCTCATCATGACCTTGAGTGCTTCTCCCCTTTTGCATTCTAGTTCGCATTCCTTTGGACGAAGTGAAGCAGGAATGGGAGAAAACAAATGGCCCTTACCACATACAGAGGCTGGCAGAGCACTATGGAATATACAGAGACCTTTTCCCCATGGCCTATTTTGTTCCAAGGGTAATGCTGAGGGTGGCATATGGAGACGACAGCAGTGCCATGGTGCATTATGGCAATCATTTATCACCTACTCAGGTGAGGCTACCTAAACAAGGTGCTGTTTCTCCCATGCAGTAATCTTCAAGTTGCTGTTTTAAAAAAAAAAAAAAAAAAAGCCGCTGATTTGTTTAATTTGTGTTCCAGGCTTCTGCAGCACCTCACATTAGCTTCGAGGCAGAAGAGAATTCTCTTTGGACATTGCTGCTAACAAGCCCCGGTAAAAATTAGTTAAATGAAACTGAGATTTGTAATGTCCATAGTGTAGATCTGGCTAATTTCTTCTTTTAAGGTTTCTCTTTGCATTTTACCAGCCCAGGTGGTTATAGTCTTAACGGAGGAAGGGGATTTGGGTTGCTGGCGTGTTTAGTTGTTTTACATGGTTGTTAAAATGGCAAATAACTTCCTTAACTTTCACAGATGAATTATTTGCTTATCTGTGTTTTCCCAGATGAACATTTGCAGGATGGTGAGCAGGAATATGTGCATTGGCTGGTGTGAGTATTCAAACTCTAATTCTAGCCATAGATGCTAGAGGCCAGGTAGCCAGTGAAGCTGCCATGATTGTGTAAGAATGTGACGCTCTGGCCAACACAGGAGAGAAATGTAAAAACATGTTCACATTCGAACTACAGTGATACTTTTAAAGACCATAGAAACTGTGCGAAGAGAGAAGAGAGCGTGACTTTTCATAATGTAGTGTTGAGCATAAGTGTAATTTCTAAAGCAAGGATTCTCTTGTAACTGTTAAAACATCTACAGACCCTCAGTACAGTCTTATTTTACATAATCAAACTATTTAACTATTAGACATATTATTTAAATGAGTACAATAATATTTAATACTGGCTATGGATATTTATTGGAAAGTTATTTCAAACTGCCATTGTATTTAAATTGGCATTATTTATAAGCTTACTCTATACTATCACTCTATTACTATAAGCTTTTTTTTTTTTTTTTTTTTTTTTTAATTTCTTGAGGTTTGGATTAAACCTATTCAGTACAAGTGGCCAGTCAAACAGGCTAATAACTCTAAGAACTCAACAATAAATATAATAAATGATGGGCTGTAATTTCCACCACAGTAACAGTATAATAATAAAAAAGAATCTGTGGACCCCCAGGCTATTCTGCAAAGATCCCGGTTTGAGAACCATGTTTCTGATGGATACCCAGCATTAGGACACTTGGTGGCAGTACTGACTGCATGTGCCTCTTACAAAATCTACAGTGGAGTCCAAAAGCCTAAGAGCACTAGTGAAAATGCTTCTATTTTGCATTCTCTTCTAATTTAATACAACAATTATTATTACAAATATTATTATTATTATTATTATTGACAACAACTTGAGTGAAAAGTAGAATCTTTTAAATATTTACATGAATCTCAGAGTTTCTTTATTTTGTTTGTATTTGGTATGTCTCCTTTTTGCTTTAATGACAGTGTACACTCGAGCTAGCATGGACACCACAAGTTTGTGCAAAACCTTATGATCCATTTTAGATCAAAGCCATCTGTGTGTCGTCTGAACACATGCTTCAAAAGAAGAACGGGGAAAATCTGACCTTCTGTGCAAAGCAGTTAACATGGTCAATATCACAAATTTGCTTACATTTAAACAGGGACCTAGAAATAGTGCAAAATTGTAAATATTCAGGATATTGAACATTAACCTTTTTGTATTAAATTGTTCAGAATTGTAAAACTCAACTGTTCATTTCCAATTTAAAAAAAAAAAAAAAAAATCCCAGATTTTCAATGTGGCCTCAATCAATATTTTGTTTATTTGAATACATTTATTCAAATAATTTTGCATTACATATTAAACTTTGTGTTTTTGACTGTCCCTAGTAATGGCAGAAACATGCCTCTAGGGCTGTGTCTGTTTGTAGCCAATGATGATGATAATGTAAACAACTTTCCATTTATGCAGTGGTAATATTCCTGGAAATGCTGTATGTTCTGGTAATGAGATCTCTCATTACATGACTCCATTTCCTGCCAAGGGAACAGGATTTCACAGATACGTCTTTGTCCTGTTCAAGCAAGATGCTGTTGTTGACTTCAGCAGTGATGTCAGACCAAATCCCTGGTAAGCTGTGGGGGATTTTAATGCGGTCACACAGAGAGCACACACCACCATCAATTATATAATTCTATCTATATATCACATGTATGTATCTCTCTCTCTTTCTGTCTCTCTCTCTCTCTCTCTCTCTCATATATATATATATATATATATACAGTCAGGTCCATAAATATTGGGACAGTGACACAGTTTTGGTAATTTTGCCTCTGTACACCACCACAGTGGATTTGAAATGAAGCAGTCAAGATGTGACTGAAGCATAGACTTTCAGCTTTAATTCAAGGGGTTTAACAAAAATATTGCATTAACCGTTTAGGAATTACAGTCATTTTTTACAGAGTTCCTCCATTTTCACAGGCTCAAAAGTAATGGGACAATTGACTGATAAGCAGTTTCATGGCCAGCTGTGGCCTGTTTCCTCCTTATATCATGATAAATTAAGGAGATAAAAGGTCTGGACCTGATTCCAAGTGTTGAATTTGCATTTGGTAGCTGTTCATGGGAACTCTCAATATGCCGTCCAAAGAGGTGTTGATGCAAGTGAAGGAGGCCATCATTAGGCTGAAAAACCAAAACAGACCTATTAGAGAGATACCAGAAACTTTAGGAGTGGCCAAATCAACAATTTGGTACATTCTTAAAAAGAAGGAATGCACTGGCGAGCTCAGCAACACCAAAAGGCCTGGGAGACCACAGAAAACAACTAAAGTGGATGATTGCAGAATTCTTTTCTTATTGAAGAACAACCCCTTCACAACATCTAGCCAAGTCAGGAACACTCTGGAGGAGGTAGGCCTATCATTGTCAAAGTCTACAATCAAGAGCCACCTTCATGAATGTAAATACAGACGGTTTACCTCAAGATGCAAACCGCTGGTAACACTCAAGAACACAAAGGCCAGATTAGACTTTGTTAAAAAACCTCTAAAAAAAGCCTGACCAGTTCTGATGCAAGATTAACTTGTACCAGAATGATGGGAAGAGAAAAGTATGGAGAAGGAAAGGAAGGGCTCATGATCCAAAGCATACCACATCATCCGTCAAACATGTGGAGGCAGTGTTATGGCATGGGCATGTTTGGCTGCCAATGGAACTGGGTCACTGGGGTTTATTGATAATGTGACTGTTGATAGAAGTAGCAGGATGAATTCTGAAGTGTACAGAGCTATACTTTCTGCTCAGATTCAGTCAAATGCTGCAAAACTGATAGGACAGCGCTTCACAGTACAGATGCATAACAACCCAAAACATACTGTGAAAGCAGCCCAAGAGCTTGGAAATTAAATGTTCTTAAACGGCCGAGTCAGTCACCTGACCTCAACCCAACTGAGCTGCTTTTCACTTACTGAAGACAAATCTGAAGGCAGAATGACCCACAAACAAGCAGCAACTGAAGATGGCCGCAGTAAAGACCTGGCAAATCATCTCAAGGGAGGAAACTCAGCATTTGGTGATGTCCATGGGGTCCAGACTTCAGGTAGTCATTGACTGCAAAGGATTTACCTCCAAGTAATAAAAATAATCCTAATATTTATGATTATATTAGTTTGTCCCATTACTTTTGAGCCTGTGAAAATGGAGGAACTCTGTAAAAAATGACTGTAATTCCTAAACGGTTAATGCAATATTATTGTTAAACCCCTTGAATTAAAGCTGAAAGTCGACGCTTCAGTCACATCTTGACTGCTTCATTTCAAATCCACTGTGGTGGTGTACAGAGGCAAAATTCCCAAAACTGTGTCACTGTCCCAATATTTATGGACCTGACTGTATATATAATCTTTATATATATAACAAAAAGTAATACAAATAGCATGTTTCCACCAGACATTGCGGCTCAGTTCCGGATTTGGGCGCGGTCTCATCCATCACACAAGCCATGCCTAAATAGCATACACATGCTTAATTCAGTTCTTGACCACGTACCATGCGAGCAGATGCAGGATGTACAGGAAATGCTAAAAATATGCCAACCAAAAAGTCCACAATCACAGTTATCACAGAAACATCCTGATTAATATCCCTGGACCAGAATTGCCTTCAGTAGTGTAGTGACCATAGTTTCTTTCCCTTTTCGGAAGTCCTGTTTTCCAGTGACCTTTATTGCTTTATTTACTTACTCAGAGTAATTTTCGTATTGTTATTCATCTTGAGTTTATATTTCTTTCCTGAGAAATCCACTATCTCCTTCTAATTAGAACAAATCTCAAATGGTTTCCCAGGCCCTGCCTAGCCCCCTGTTGTATAGCACAGAGCAAGATTTAGCCACACATAATGACCCCTTGTTGTTTATTTATTTTTTATTTTCCTTTTTTTTTTTTTAACATGATAAAGGTTTCTGGTAAAGGTTTGCAAAATCACTGTGTCTCATGCTTACACTAAATAACTTGGAATCGCAGCAGTTTTTGAAATCAAATAACCTCCACCCTTTCAGTTAACTAATGTGACAGTCTCTTGTTTTTTTTTTTTTGTTTTTTTTTTTTTTTTTTTTAAATGTAAAATTTAGTGGTTGGATAGCAGAAAATCTACTACTTAAAAAAAGTCATTATAGCAGGAATCCAGATATGTGGAGACAGAATATGTAGATTTGGGTGTACTTTGGCCTTCTTGTGCATATTGCCTTGTATATTACCTTGCACCAAGTCAGACTGAGATTTTAAAAGAATGTGGTAAACAGCCTACAGTCTTACTATCTTAAAAGAATGTGGTAAACAGCCTACAGTCTTACTATCTTAAAAGAATGTGGTAAACAGCCTACAGTCTTACTATCTTAAAAGAATGTGGTAAACAGCCTACAGTCTTACTATCTTAAAAGAATGTGGTAAACAGCCTACAGTCTTACTATCTTAAAAGAATGTGGTAAACAGCCTACAGTCTTACTATCTTAAAAGAATGTGGTAAATCGTCTGCCATTGTAACTTTATCCAGTCTGAGATTCTGATTCTCTCTTCAGATTAATTTCCCAGAAATGATACATACGCACAAGGCTGAAGTTTACTGTTATAAGTTTACTGTCATCAGAATGTTTATCTTGTATGTACACTGTGATTAAATTGGACAACATTTGGCGATTACCTGACAGCATTGTGTGTGTGTGTGTGTGTGTGTGTGTGTGTGTGTGTGTGTACATATAGTTACAGTCTGCAGCAGCGAAGTTTTAAGACACTGGACTTCTACAGGAAACATGAAGATCTAATTACTCCTGCTGGACTGGCTTTCTTTCAAAGCCAGTGGGACAACTCTGTCACCAGTACTTTCCACACATTGTTCAGTAAGGTTTTTTTTTTTTTTTAACTACACGCACATTAGCCCACATGTACAGTGTTTATGTAACCAACTCTCTGCTATTTTTCAAGGAAATGGACTTCTTATCAGGAAATGGTCACATTTTTCATGGGTAAATTAGTTTAAAAAGGTTTCATGTTGTCCTGAACATGATGTCTGAAAACATAATGTGCTAACCAACATCTTCTGAATATTTTTGGGCTACCACATTTCAGATTAAGCAACTATCAGTCAAAGAAATCTAAACAAATGATTCCAGGGATGTTGCAGTAATGTTCATGCCCAAAACCTTGTCATTTTTCACATCAGTTCGTGGATGAGTGCAGATTATGAAATGGATAGTTTCAGAGCCTCAATATGCACACACCTGTAGCTGCATCACAATAACTGAGTAATGTATGAAGGTTTTAAACCAATGAAAGCATTCCACTTAAGCCATTGTTCTGGCCATAGAGTACTCTAATCTTTGTCAGTTATGTTACTTGGCAACCAAAGATTACTCTTAACAGACTACATTGGGTGGAGATGTTTTATTGCAAATAATCGCACTGTGCCTAAGAATACCCTTACCCATAATGATCACGGTAATACCCACCCTCTCATGTCTTACTGTCTTCTTATACAATAGTAAAAAGTTTGAAACTGCTGGATTTGACAGAGTACAATAGATTTATTGTGGAAGAACTAAAAAACAGGGAACAGACTTGGCTTGATGTGAATGTAGCAAGTCTCTGTTTTCATCTAAAAACTTAAGTTCTTTCAAAAGTGGCCTGTGGATTTTGAAAAAATTAAACTTAAAACCTACAAACCACACATTGGGTTCTATCCCAGTCAGTGTGAGCACTGAAGCTCAGCCAGCTTGGCTACAGTATATGCCCTTATTCAGGGTGCTGTTTCTACTTTGTGCTGAGAGTGTTTATGTATAGTTTCTTTTCCATGTGGCATTTCCAGCCAGTTAACGATGAATAGTTTTATTAAGGTTTTCAAAGCCATTTTTGCCCATTCACCATCTGGAGTGCTTCCATTCTATTCAAACCTTGAGAGGAACCAGGCTCAAAAGGGAACCCCATAGTGCAATTATAAATAAATCCCTTCTGTTATTGTGTACTATATGGACAAATAGTGCAATTGTGCAACCAATAAATTCATCACAGATTTCGCAAGAAGTGCGGTTGGTTAAAATCTATCCACTGTCCACTGATGGAGTCCTGAGTACGAAGGTACTCGTGGCAACCGCAGCCCCAAAGCCACCACAGCAATCGCAGTCCCAAGCCATTACAGTACAGCTCCCCATATGTGATCCCCAAGCCATCTCCACAGCCCCCAGGTGGCACCATCCCCAGCAATCCAAACGGTTCTTCAGGCTGTCCATATGGGGCCACCCCCAGCAGCAGCAAGCGAACTCAACCGATGAGAACTCCAACCAGAAGTAGGGCATCAGGATGGGTCAGGCAGGTCCGGGGAGCAGAAGGGGTCAGGATCACTGGCATCTCAGAAGTAGCATGTGTAGCTCAACAGAGGGCAGTGTTAAAGAGGCTTCATTCAAGAGTTTATGGATATTCTGGAAGCTGCCTAATAGCCAAATGAATTCTTTGTAACATATGTATGTTTTTTCGTTTTTAAATGCTGTTCCTTCTCCACAGATATGAGAGAGCCAGTGTTTGAGTACGACCGACCACCGGTGTATCATCCACCCCAGAAAAAATACCCTCATGGTCAGCCGCTTCGATACCTGGACCGCTACAGAGGCGGAAAAGAACACACATATGGCATTTACTAAAAAAACAATCTGTACATTTGTTATTGTAGAAATTTCTAATAAAAATTTATTTACATCCAAGCAAAATGTTTAATTCCACAATGCAGGTAGCAGTTTCCAAGCATGAAACTTTAGACCTTTAATAATAAATAAATACAGATATACTGTGAAATAACAGTCAACAATGTTACCTTTTTTTTTTGTGTGTGTGAAATAACGGCAATGTTTATTCCATTTATGATTAGGCTTAGATTATGACCAGTCATCTGCTATACATCCCTGTGAATGATTTGTTACTATAGAAACGTTAATGCATTATAACAAGTGCATTAATATTAACCTGTCATTTGAGCTGGAACTACAGTCTGAGCTGGCGTTAGAGAAAATTAATCCACATCTTCAGAATGAAGAATTAAACCGTGCTCTGGTATAATGTATTTTGGTATGTGGCTGGATCACATGACCACTTCACATGACCACTTCACATATAGTTGACTCAGTTAGAAAGTAAACTTTGTTCTAATAAATTCCTTTAAACCTAGATTGACCACATTTTAGCCACAGTGTCATTATTCACAATACAAAAAACAGAGACTGGCGGCAAATCAATAACCAGCATAAAATAGAGCCCTTGTGGGTACTTCTGCCTCAATCCTTTAAAAAATAAAATAAGCCAAGGCCATGGTCTAGACGACTGGAACATTTCCAATGTTCCAATGTTCCAGAAATAAAACTCTCAGTAAAACAATTTTGAAATCTTCAAGTCAGGGAATACCCTAACTCTCCAGTCGTACCACAAGCCTCAGGTCAAATACCAGAGCAGGTTGTGTTACATTGCAAGTGTAACTCATAAGCTATTCAGAAACTAAAAAAGATTTAGGGTAAAGGAAATAAAGTAGAAAACATGTCCCAATTGTCTCAATGCTTAGCAATGTGCTATGATTCAAATGCCTTGGCAGAATCATTAGCACTCAAGCTATGAGGCCAATACAGGATGAAATCAGATACACAGGGACACTTTTCCATTCATCCATTTTCTGTACCACTTATCCTACATAGGATTGTGGGGGAGCCTGAAGCCAAGGCAGGGAACACCCTGTAGGGGGTGCCAACCCATCGCAGGGCACAATCGTGCACACACACACACCCCCATTCACACACTACGGACAATTTGGAAATGTCAGTTGTCAAAGAACATGCGAGCTCCATGCACAGATGGTGGAGACAGAACTCAGACCCTCTGCCCAGGTGGTTAAAAAGATAAGAATTCCTGGAAATTCCAGATCTCAGTGAAGAGCTTACAAAGTGGAAATCCCAGACAGCCAGATGCCTCTTGGTTTGTGAGAATGCAGTTTGCAGTGGAAATTCCAGATCACTTACTCTCTCACTGTTTATAGCAAAAGTGAAATTGGTAAATGGAAGTGGACAGTGGAGAGCACGAAGGTGACTCGCTGAGTTTAGCCTCTGAACTATAGACATGACATAATATCAGCTTCACAGTTTTGTTATTGTTAATTTAGGCTCCCATCCTGCAGAATTATTATTATTATTATTATTATTATTAGCCAACATTTCTATTTGACAGTTAACTGAATAAGAGAACATCTGTGAATAACTACCCACACTGCAACCATAAACCCACCCCAAAACCAGCCATTCCTATAAATATATACAGATTGACATCAATCAGAAATTTGATTCACATAAATAAGACATACCTTTGTTATTAGACATTTATTATTAGATATTATTCTTTTAACATGCATAAAAATAATGACATTAATTACTTAATGTATTAACTGCAAGGCTTCAATATGCATACTAAAATGCGGACCACATCTGAGGTTTTACAGTTGTCCATCTGTGACAAAAATCTGTAAATAGGGCATTATGACAAGACAAATAAATTAATACCTGAATAGCCATAAACCATGGCCTTGTGGAAAACATTTCACTAAAATTCCTAATAATGAAGAATCGTTTCAGAATTTACAGGCCCCGCCAAAAGTATTGGAACAGCAAGGGCAATTCTTTTATTTTTGCTATACACTGAAGACATTTGGGTTTGAGATCAAACAAGGAATACGAGATGATAGCTCAGAATTTCAACATTCATTTCCTGATTTTCACATCCAGATGTGTTAAACAACTTAGAACATGGCACCTTTGGTGGCACACCACCCACTTTTCAAGTGATCAAAAATATTGGAACATGTGATAGACAGGTGTTTCTTGTTGCCCATGTGTGCCCTGTTAGACTGACCTTGCAGTTCCAATACTTTCTATATATTATGTATTCATTATGCCTTTTTTCAATGACTTTTTTTTCTCACCTCAAACTACTTTATAATCTGGGTCCCTGGAGGACTAGTGGTTAGGCCTTGGCGCCTTCACCGCCGAGTCAGGGAATTTTCTGGCCAGGGAACACACTCCCAGTGCCAGTCCCAAGCCAGGACAAAATTTGGGAGGGTTGCGTCCAGTGTAAAAAGTCAAATCAAATATGCAGACCAATGATCGGCTGTGGCGACCCCTAACAAGAGCAGCTGAAGAATAACAACAACATTATTTTATAATGTCTGTTTAAGAATGTTGTCCTCATCTGGCAATCACCATCTACAGCTAAAAGTTACTTTACCCTTCAGTTTACCATATATAAAGTAGATAATGTATATATTTATCTTTATATATATGCAGTATATCTTTGCATTCCATTTTATTACCTTTCCTGTACTTGTTTAATTTACTTCTTAACTTTTTTTAAACTTTAAGGCAGTCACTGAAGTCAAATCCCTTTCAATTGAAGCCTTCTTTTCTTAAAAATAAAAAAACATTTTGATTCTGAATCATTCAATAATGCCCCATTTATAAATTTGCCACGAATAGAACTCATGTTAAAACAAAGAAAGCACTGTACAGCTTTTTAGGTTGTAAGTTGCCCAGACATAAGGGAAACAGTAACAGAAGTTCTTGCATGTTCCACAATGTTTCCTCAATATTCAGTGCCAACCAGGGAAATGATTAATCATATTTTTGGCCTGGAAACATACATGTACTGGAAATGACCTTTTAATTCACTCTTAGGACAAGTGACATTTTATGTGTTTTTGGATCTGGGTTTTCACAGCAGGTGGCCATGTTGATGCAATCTTAAACTATTTTCCACATGATGTTATAGTTTGGCACAGGGTTGGTTTAGCGCCTCAATGGTTTCTAAACTTGGTCGTACAGGTTTCACATATAGTCACACATTAACAGCATGATTTATTTTCTTCTTATTTTCTGCATCCAGACACTGAGCAAATAAAAAGCTCCAGAGCAGTAAATGTCCAGTCAGGAACCTTTCAAACTGCTGTTTAATCGGATGCAAAATCCTCATTAATCAAATCACCACATAGTGTGACAAGTTGGGATTTGATGATATCATTCAAGCATGTCTCAGTCAGGATGAGGACCAGGCTACTTCCAGCATCTCGCTCACATCCAGTACTTTCTCTCTGGGCTTTCCCAGAGCTTCTCCTCTCCGCATCTCCTCCGAGTTGATTTTCTCCCACTCTGAGAATGACACTGGTCTCACTCCTGAAAATGTGAGACACATCCAGACACTTCAAATAAAGGACATGATTTTGCAAAACAAATTGGCATAAATACCCACAGCTTTTTTTAATGAAATGGTCCAGTTCCTTATTTTGACAAGTCTGACACTACAAAATTATCTGCCAATAGAATAAGACAGTGTTAAGCTTGATAGTATATATGTCTAGAAATAAGTTTTATGATCATAGTTTTTTATATAATTACAGTACTGTGCAAAAGCCCTAGGCACCCTATTTTTTTAGTGCAAACTTTGTTATAGATTTTTATTTTATGACTTCTACATTATTGATTCAGTACAAAAACATTTTAGATTTCCAAAGATCAGTTTTCCAGCACAAAATTAAATGTTACAGAAAAATGTTTGTATGTCAGTAAAGAAAGCAGCATATTATGTAAGAGACCACTTTTCAGACAAAAAAAAACATAATGAAGGCTGTTGGGTTTTAGTGTGACAGTCAAAGTCTCCAGAAGAGCTGTGGCTGCTTCTGCAATGCTCAGTAAAACTTACAGCTCATTTCCTTATAAAACTGCAAAAACTGTACCTGAGACTACTATTTTTTTTTTTAAAGCGAAGGATCGCCACACCAAATATTGACTTTGTTTCATTTATTACTGTTTACTGCTCTTTATAGTATTTTTTTAAATGTAGAAACAATTGATTTCATTATTTTTGAAGGCATCTTTGCTCTATAGTATTTCTTTGCATGAGCCTAAGACTTTTGCACAGCACTGTATATCATAATAAGAGATATTATAACTTGAATAAAGGAAAGTTCTATTTACTTACTAAGATTTCATGTTTTGCAGTGTAATGCATGGTTCATTTGAACCAAATTCTTGCAACGATGAAAATTCTTGTATAGATTTTCAAGAAGAGAATTATCCTAATAATTTGATTTGCTTCCATTAAAAATAAAACTGGTTGATAATATCATTTAGTGCTATTGATCACATGTATATAATATGTAAAATAATTAGACATATTTAAAAAAAATATATACAGAGTACATTCTTATTCATCGAAAAAAATACAAACAAACAAAAAAAAACAGGTTTTTACAATTCAGTCTTGCTCTTGACTCAGGATCGGCTAGGAGAAACACTCCTGTCAAGAACACTGGAGGTGATACTAGCATCAACAGGTTTAGAACATTTTCATTTAATAGTTCGGTTAGAGGAAGACTGGAAGCAGAATATTGCCAAGCACATTAGTCATCAAGACATCAGTCAGTGACGGATACGTGCTTGGTCCAAGGACACAAAGACTGACTGTTTTCATATTCAAAATCGTGTTATCATCTTCCTCCAATGTAAAGCGCACTCACCACCAGCAATCTCTCCTACAGTGCCTCCTGTGTTTGACGTTCAAACCACCACTGCTTACGTTCTTAGACCAGAAATTCAAGTTCAGCTGTTTTGTGTGGGACTTTTTCCATAATACCCAGGAGGGGTTATCCAATGAGCACCTGAATAGTTACAGAGACTTTTTTTCTGTCTTTGTAAACACTGATGACATAACACCCACGATCTTGGCCTAATTACCTAACTATCAGGCAATTAAAATTAACCATATCTGGTATTATCTATATCAACAGATCTTTTAGTTTATATAATGACAATTAAACTTTAAAAAAAAAAAAAAAAGATAATTATCTTTAGAAATAAACATGATCTGTCTATACCAGACATAAATACTGGCATCAACACTACATATAACTTTAATGTTTCAGTGTTTTTTTGCTTCTTACACAATCTATATAATTGTACTTTATTCCTAGTAGTGAGATTCAGCCACAAAAAAAAAAGCCCCGAACAACATAATTTCAGACTTTACAAATTATATGATTATAAATATAACTTGTTCTTTTGTATGTGTTTGTTACCTCGAGACTTCAGTAAGCCTGTAATTTCCTGAGCACCAGCTTTGTTGACTGACACATCGAGTGTTCCTGAGTCCACATCTTTCAGGAGAACTCGTGCTGTTTCAAAACTGTCATTCATAGTTGTTGCAATCACACCAGTCGGCCCACGCTTTACCCAGCCACTGCAGTACAACCCTGTACATGTATAGACACACACACACACACACACACACACACGTTTGGTCTTGAAACGATTTCCCTAGCAGTTACCCTTGCAGTTCTTTGAAACAATGATTCATTGATTCATTCAGTGATTAAACCAAAAGCAATAGTCTCACGTATACCTACCTGCTCATAGTATGTGATGGATTAAACTAATAAAATGGTGAAGAGAAATGACTTATTGTTTATTTTACTAAGATAATCTAAAACAGTGTGGACAGATTTCTTGGTACCTCTAAAAACAATTAGAAATCATTGCATTCTAATCATGTTTCAAACTAATTGTTTAACCTTAATTAGTCACAGTTGTCTTCAATCTTTGTAACAGCCAATCAGCCTGTTTAAAGAGAGAAAACGTGCCACTGTGTAGGTTGGTATCATTGTGTGCACCACACTGAACATGGACCAGAGAAAGCAAAGGAAAGAGTTGTCTGAGGAGCTCAGAAAGAAAATTGTAGATAGCCATCTTAAAGGTAAAGGCTATAAGACCATCTCCAAGCAGTTTGATGTTCCTGTGACTACAGTTGCAAATATTATTAAAAAATATAAGGTACATGGGGTTGTAGTCAAAGTTTCTTTGAGAATGTTCTTTGGACTGACGAAACAAACTTTTTGGCAAGTCACACCAGCTATATGTTCACAGACAGAAAAATGAAGCTTTCAAAGAAAAGAACACCATACCTACTGTTTTGGGGCTGCTTTGCTATGTCTGGCACAGGGGGCCTTGAATCACAAAGAAGGCTCAAGACTATCAAGGCATCCTGGAGAGAAACATACTGCCCAGTGTCAGAAAGCTCTCCCTCAGTCGCAGGTCATGGGTCCTCCCACAAGATAATGTCCCAAAACACACAGCTAAAAGCACTCAAGAATGGCTGGGAAAAAAACATTGGACTATTTTTAAATGACCCTCTATGAGCCCTGATCTTAATCCTACTGAACATCTGTGGAAGATCTGAAAAATGCAGTGTGCAGAAAGCACCCTTCAAACCTCAGACAGTTAGAGCAGTTTGCTCAGGAAGAGTGGGCCAAAATACCCTTTACCCAATGCAGAAGCCTCCTTGTAAACTACCGCGATTGCTTGTTGGCAGTGATTGCTTCTAAAGGTGGTGCAACAAAATATTAAGTTAAGGGTACCATCTTTTTTGTCCATGTCATTTTCATTTGGTTCATTATGTAAAATATTCAGCTCAATCGAAAATCAAAAGTAATGTCTGATTTGTGTTAAACATGGAATTAACAGTGATTGATGCCATTAACGTTTGTCAGGTTCAAATTATTTCAGAGATAGTTGTGGGTTCTTCTTTTTCATGGAAGGGTACCAACAAATTTGTCCACGTCTGTATGTATGTATGCATCTATCTATCTATCTATCTATCTATCTATCTCTCTATCTCTCTATCTATCTATCTACACATGCACACGTTTTTCTTTGCAAGAGGACCTTGCATTTACTTCTGTATTACAGTAGTGGCTAAATACTATTGAAAACTAGACATAATCATAACAAATTGAAAATTGAACAAATTGAATCGCTTTGTTTGTTTTAGTTTTGAAAATTACACCAAGGCTTTTTGTTGAGGACCAGCCAATGTCTTCACAATTCTCATATCTGGTCTATGGCTACAAACACACAAATACATGAGTACACATTCACAAAGATACACACATATTACAGAATTAAATGTGACACACCCATAACTGCAGATGTCAGCCGATACTGATTTATATTTATATAGGATTTTTAAATGAAATTTAGTAATAACGCTGACTCTTCAGCTCTAAGAAACAGCTGTTACTTCTCAAACTCTCCTATGCCTTTGTATGGTCTTAGTATCCGCCTGGAGTGACTCTCTCATGCCCTTATGGTCACAACCCATGTTCACCATCTTTATGAACTGCTAACACAATGTCTGAATAACAGCACCATTAAATTTCCTCCTAGAAAGATAGTTCAACAATATTCAATTTACTTAAATATAGTGGTGTGAATCTACTTTTTCAGCAGATTCAGATAAAGCACCACCTTTGTACTTAATTGTACCTTTTGTAAATATATTATGTACTGTAATTAATTAATTAAAAAATAATTGTAGTTGTACCTTTGTAAATATATTATGGTCATTCCACGGATATTACATAATGTTACATAATATGTATTCATACAGTAGTTTCCAAAGGTCAGATACAAAAACAGCTCATATTTCAATCCGTCCCATGAGCTATAATTATCACTCAGACTAAAGCTCTATTCAGATTGGATTAGTTTTACATGCATAGGTGGGATAATGTAATTATTACTGGTCTATCTCTGGGATTGTAATCCTGTCCAACTACATCATATAACAAAACATCTTTTAACAAACCGCATACGCAAATCTGCAAATATTCCACCAAAATTTATCTTCTATAAAATGAACAACAGAAAAAAAACACAGGTAATAAATATGCTATCGAAACTAACAAAGATTCCATTATATCCTGTGAAAAAAGAATCTTTGAGCTTTTTTTCAGAATAAAGACAGTCCAGGAAGTGCTCGCTCTTTTGTTTCGTTTCTTGGCCAAACCAAAACAAAAATATTGACCAAGTTAAAGCACAGAACAATAGAAGATGATGTTGAAAGCGATTTGTCAGAGAAGTGACACTTCCAGAGGTTTTGATGAGTAACTGAGTTCCTGGCACAGGTCCAGCCTACAGACATGTTATGGTCATGTGACCTGATAATGATCGAGCATACAAGCCACAAGCCCTAAACCAAGCATTTATAATAAAGGTGAAAACAATTACTTTGTTTTAAAATGAGATGTGTACTGTACACACTGAATGTTTTAGTGTGACTACCATGTTGACATTGAGAAAACACTCCCATCTCTGTGATTTATACAGTGGTCACCTATTAACAGAAAGTCACTCATTAAATAGAAAGTGCAACAAGCAACAAAGTATAGAAAGTCATGCAACAAGCGGCAGCACATCAGGCACACAGACACATTCCTGGCAAGGGGCCAACTTTGTGAACCGCCTGCTTCCCACACCCACACTGATCTTTGTCTTACCTCCTGTATGTGACACTCTGCCCATTTCATTGGGCACTGTGGAAGTGCGAGAGTTAAAGGGAACGGAGGGGTCAATAGGTAGGCTCTTATAACCAATACTGCTGATGAGAAGACCACATTCTAGATCCTGGGTTTGTCCTGTGGGCAGAGCCCGAGCCTCCTCCCCTGAACCCTGGGAACAGATACAGGAGAAATAACTCAACCTTTACCTAGCAATAGCACCACATACAACTCTAAACATCAACTTATAGCTCATTAAATGGCTCTTTCAGTATTTTTGATAGCCAAAATAAAGTATTTTTGGGGGCAGTCGTGGCCTAATGGATAGAGAGTCGGACTTGCAACCCGAAGGTGAACCTGAAGGTTGTGGGTTCGAGTCTCGGGTCCGGCAGGGATTGTAGGTGGGGGGAGTGAATGACCAGCGCTCTCTCCCACCCTCAATACCACGAGGTGAGACCCTTGAGCAAGGCACCGAACCCCCGAACAACCCACATATAAGACTGAAGGAGCAGCAGGAGTACAGCTGTGTACACTAGGCTTTTGTATGTTCCCTTCTTCTGAAATTATTCCAAGTAGCTTGAACAATTCTAACATTTGTATAAAACATGCCGTAAGTCCCAGTTAGGTTTTTGTGTGCGTGCGTGTGTGTGTGTGTGCGTGCACACAAAAGTGTTCCTGTGCAGAAATCTTCACCTCAAGAGTGTTGACAGCCAAACGAATTCCTGTTACTTTTTTTCCATCAGCATCTGGAAGCACTTCCACAGGACTGCGCAGGAAACGAAAACCCCACTGCTTAATTGCTTTCAGGCTCCCTTCATCCACCTTCACCGTCTTCAGCATTAACTCAGTCAGTCTCTTCCTAGGCCTGGGGAGATCTACGCAAACACAAACACACACAAGATTAGAAATTAAGCCAGGTCACTTTTATTTTACACTTTTATTTTACACTTTTATTAAAGGGTCAGCCAATGTGCTGTACTTAAAATCAGATAAAGTCAAACACAATGTAAATAAGAATGAAACATTAAATAAATCAATACGGTACAGTATATGTACACAGTACACTGGAACAGTATACAGTCGGGACCAAAAGTCTTAGAGCACTAGTGAAAATGCTTCTATTTTGCATTCTTATCTAATTTAATACAACAATCTTCATTACAGATTATATTATTGACAACAACTTGAGTGAAAAGTAGAATCTTAGAAATATTTACGTGAATTTCATTAGTTTCTTCTTGTCCCCTTTTTGCTTTAGTGTGCACTCGAGCTGGCATGGACTCCACAAGTTTGTGCAAAACCTTATGATCCATTTTAGATCAAATCAAATTTTAGTGTGTCGTCTGAACACGTGCTTCAACAGAAGTTAACATGGTCAATATCACAAATTTGCTTACATTTAAACAGGAACCTAGAAATAGTGCAGAATCAGGATATTGAACGTTTACTTTCTTTGTTTTAAATATTTTCAAAATTCTAAAACCTTCTGGTTATTTCCAAATTTAAATGAAATAATCCCAGATTTTCAAGGTGGTCTCAGACTTGTGGACCCCACTGTATATATCAAGCAGACAGCATCTCAAATGTAGAATGGTGGGTGAGAAAACACAGTGCTGTGCAACTTATTTTAAATTCAATTAAACCTTATTACTTATTTTTATATTCAAGTTCAGGAGGACAGTGCAGAGAAAATGATGTCTCTTTTTACCACTCAAAGCTGCACAGATAGCTAAATAAAGACAGAAGACTTGAAAGCTAAATAAAGACAGAAGACTTGAAAGCAAAATAAACTTTCTCTTTCTACACTGGGATTTATTGTAAAGTAAACTTGGTCTTCCAAACATGAATACCATCACACACAGTCAACTCAACAAGGTTTGCTGACGGTAGAGTGGCTGGCTGCCTTATGTCCCAGGGCGACCTCGTGTCCGTGTTAGCTTCTGGCTCTCCCTTTTAGTTATGCTGTTATTGCGAGTCTTGCCAGAGTCCCTGCTTGCACTCTGCACGTAAAGTACATTGTCCTTAAACATTAAAGGACAAAAGCTTACCTAACAATCTCTCCATCTCTCTCCATCTCTCTCCATCTCTCTCCATCTCTCTCCATCTCTCACTCTCCATCGAGCTACACATGCTACTTCTGAGATGCCAGTGATCCTGACCCCTTCTGCTCCCCGGGCCTGCCTGACCCATCCTGATGCCATACTTCTGGTTGGAGTTCTCATTGGTTTAGTTTGCTCACTGTTGCTGGGGGTGGCCCCATATGGACGGCCTGAAGAACCGTTTGGATTGCTGGGGATAGTGCCACCTGGGGGCTGTGGAGATGGCTTGGGGATCACATATGGGGAGCTGTACTGTAATGGCTTGGGACTGCGATTGCTGTGGTGGCTTTGGGGCTGCTGTTGCCACGAGGACCTTCGTACTCAGGACTCCATCAGCGGACGGTGGATAGATTTTAACCAACCGGACTTCTTGCAAAAACTGTGATGAATTTATTGGTTGCACAATTGCACTAGTACACAATAATAGGAAGGATTTATTTATAATTGCACTATGCGTTGCACCCAGATGAGGATGTGCTCCCTTTTGAGTCTGGTTCCTCTCAAGGTTTCTTCCTCATATCATCTCAGGGAGTTTTTGCTCATTAGGGATAAATTCACATATTTACAATATATTTTTTGTGAATCCATTTATTTCTGTAAAGCTGCTTTGTGACAATGTCCATTGTTAAAAGCACTATACAATTAAAATTGAATTGAATTGAATTGAACTCAACCATGTACACTCAGATATTTACAGCTATATACAGACTGGTGATTTAGAGGAAGAGCATTAGTGAAGTTGACCGGTCTAGTGTAGAACACTGAATAAAAACAGAGTTCAGTACTCCATTCAATGTGTTACACAGGCACAGTTCCTTTTCTTTTAAATAAACTGCTTAAGGTTATAAAAACAAACTAATATCATGTCATTAGCATTGCAGAACAATTACCCACGGATGTGAGGACTTAAACAGTACTCATATTCATGCAGGTGAATAATCACAGTGTTCATCTGTTTATTACTACATAATAAAGGACAATCAGACTCTATTTCTTAAGACGATTCGTCACACTCAGGAAATGTCTTTACACTGCTTGGACACTAATACTACCACTCCTTACTCTAGTGCTGCTTTAAACACACATTACATTGTATTCAGCACCTTCGTACTCAGGACTCCATCAGTGGACGGTGGATAGATTTTAACCAACCGGACTTCTTGCGAAAACTGTGATGAATTTACTGGTTGCACAATTGCACTATTTGTCCATACAGTACACAATAATAGAAGGGATTTATTTATAATTGCACTATCTGTTGTATTCACTGTGCAGTTCATAAGCTCCTGCTGCCACAAACATTAAATACAACTCTGTTGTTCTGTATTGCCAGCCGTTTCTGTCTATTGTTGTACAATTTATTATCTTTAAACCCGTGTAACTGGATGTATTACTTTGTATACAACATGTTAACCTGTCTTTTCTGCATTCTACTGCAGACTTGTGTCTGGCTGGAATGGCAAAGTTTTAACTGATTTGTATTTGCCAAAAGAACAATTCTAATATTCAATTCTAATCAGCAGATTTCACAGGTATTAGTTCATCGAGCTTGCATTTCTATTCCTGAGCTGAGTCATGTCAGCCTTATGGAATATGTTATAGCAAGTTTTTTTCATAACACTTTATCTGAAGGATACCTACACTGGGCCTTCATAACAATAAGCACTGAATAAATCTCTCATAAAGCAACACAGCCTTTCCTTTACACAAACGAAGCTTCAGTTAACTACTGCTCAAGTCTGCAGACCTGCCAAGCCCCAAAAGTATTAATGCGTACATTTTTTTAACATGATCCCTTTTCATGAATCACTTGTCTAAAGTAACTAGTCTGTGTATATACTATAAACAGGTTTTTGGGCACCAGGCACTTGGGGGAAAAATGCTGCTCTTCTGTTTTAGTTAAGATGTAGACACAAGAAAAGGTTACATGCACACATTCTTTCTATTTTAAATATATATGTTGTATATACATATCAATTAATAAGTAAATATCAATTAATAAGTAAGTGTGCATGGGCTTGACCGAGCTGTTTGAACGTATTTGTGCTGACTGGCGCAGGAGAGCACACTGTTTTTTAATCATTTTCTAATTATCATGAAAAATTACAATTTTTAGTAAAGTGTTAGTTTTGCTACTTCATTATAGTCATATTTAATCTCTTTAATTTTTTCTTTCTTTTCAGCTAAAGAAGTTCCTAGTGTCCCTAGTTGCCTAACATATCTAAGTCAAACATACACTGATCTTTTTATTTCACATTAATGAACTCAATACATTCTCCATTTACCTTAAAAGAAAGCAATGGCACTGCATATTTCAAGTAATAAATATGAAAAACAAACTCCTTTACAGTTGCTGTTGGAAGCACACAATTGTATAGGATTGTCTTTGTACGCTGTAGCATTGCTGCATCCTTCACTGGAACTAAAAGTCCCAAACATGTTCCATAAAGTCCAATAACCTCCACTCTTCTGGGAAGGTTTTCCACTAGATTTTGGAGTTCGGCTGTGGGGATTTGTGTCCATTCGGCGACAAGAGCATAAAGTTCTTAAACACCAACCTTGACAAACCATGTCACTCGCATTGAGCTCGCTTTGTGCACAGGAACACTGTCATGCTGGAACAGCTTTGGGCCTCTTAGTTCCAGTGAGGGGAAACTGTAATGCTACAGCGGACAAAGACATTCTAGACAATTGTGTGCATCCAACACGGTGGCAGCAGTTTGGAGAAGAACCACGCATGGCTGCGATTGTCAGGTGTCCACAACCTTTTGGCCACATAGTGTACACTTTGAAATGTGGTCCTGTTTAAAAGCATAGGAAAGCATATTTAAGCAATATATTTCTGATTTCAAGGGGTCACTAAATGGACAAACATCAGATACTGTATTTATAGAAGCCTTAAAGTTTTCTTAGGGGTGGAGAGAGAAAAGCACTAACATTATCGATCCAAACAGAAATAAAACACCTGAAAAACACAAAAAGCTCCTGCAACATACACACACCCTGTGTAAAATCAAAGCTGCCTGAATAGGGCTATAGAGGAACCCCATGAAAAGTCTTTAAATAACTCTTCTAGAAAGTGCCATAGGTGCTCACTAAAAACTGAATGCTTTTGTAAAAGATATTAAAAAAGTGCCGTATAAATACAGTGACTTGACAAAGTATTTGCCCCCAGTGATTATTTGTATTGCAACTGTAGTGCCGGTTCCAAGCCCAGATAAAATCAGGGAGGGTTGCATCAGGAAGGGCATCTGGTGTAAAAAACTGTGCCAAAATCAAATATGCGGACCAATGATCCGCCGTGGCGACCCCTAACGAGAGCAGCTGAAAGAAGAACAACATTACTTAGATGTCCTCAGAATTATTTTTAAAAAGTCAAAAGTATCGCCTAATTTATAAGTATTCACTCCCCTTTCTTTTATTAATCTAAATATGTTCAACAAGGTACACCTGTGTTAATTTTAAATCTACCTGCATCCAACTGTATGCTTGCACAATAAATATCCGACTCTAGGAGGTCTCACAGCTAGAACATCAGATCAGATCAGTCCTGCTGTTATGAAGATCAAAGAACTTCCGATGAAGCTTTGAGAATGAAGTTGTTATCAGGAAAAAGTTGAATAAGGTTCTTAAAACATCAGCAAAGCGTTGAATCTTCCTAGGAGCACTGTTAAACCCATTCAAACAAAGTGGAAAAAAATATAGCATGACCCAGACATTACCCAGATCAGGGGAAACTGAGGCAAAGTGCTCAAGAGTCCAGACATAACAATCAGGGTGTTACAGAGCTCACTGGATGAAATAGGAGAACCTGTGCAGACCTGGTCTGATGAGATTAAAGTTGAGCCAATCTAAAGCCAAAGCATAATGGCTGGCACAAACCAAATACAGCCCAACACCCAGGTAACACCATTCCTCTGATAAAGCATGCTGGTGGTAGCATCATGCTTTAGGTTTGTTTTCCAGCAAGAGAAGTGGAAAGCTTGTTTCACAGGCAACATGGATAGAGCCAAATATAAGCAAACTGTTAAGGAGAACTTGTTCCAGTCAGCCAGAGATCTGTGTTTAGGGCGAAAATACAGTATTTGTTCCACCAGGACAATGAGGCAAAGCACAGGGCAAAGACTACAAAGGAAGGTTTTTGTTTTGGAATGGCCGAGTCAAAGCCCAGACTTAAATCCAATTGAAAAATCTGTGGCATGACCAGAGAATTGCTACCCACCAACATTCTTCAACTAATCTGGCAGAGTTGGAGAAGATTTGCACTAAGGAATGGGAGAAAACGGCAAAATCAAAAGAGACAACTCAAATCTGTAATTGCAGCAA
Source organism: Pangasianodon hypophthalmus (assembly GCF_027358585.1). NCBI lineage: Eukaryota > Metazoa > Chordata > Actinopteri > Siluriformes > Pangasiidae > Pangasianodon > Pangasianodon hypophthalmus. The sequence continues at coordinate 19,812,859 of NC_069721.1, forward strand.
ATGGACTATTAACGTTCATATACTTATCAAATCAAATAATTTTATATAAATAATCAAATAATAATCAATTTTTTATTTTTACATAATTTTGAGGACATTTAAATACTTTATTTAATTTTATTTCTGTACTGTTCACTTAATAAAAAAAAATCTCATGCTGAAAATGCTTAAATTGGATGTTACAAAAAGCAAAAAGAGAAAAAAATAATTTGGGGGGTAAATACTTTCTGGAGGCAGTGTATATACAAACAATAAGTGAAAGGTTTTCCTCTAAAAAGATTCCTTAAAATCACTTTATATTTTTTCCTTGTTGTCTGCATCAGTACAAGCACTACATCACAACCTTGTCTAGACTTGGACACTAGATGATCTTTTCCCAGTTATCTGCTTCAGTACCAGCACTATACTAAACATAGAGGAAAAAAAAAACGGGTCTAGACTGAAATCAGATTTTGTTTCTCTTCAAAAAGTCTGAGACTGTGATGCATAAACAATCAACTCCAGTGTGCACGTTCAACAGTGTGGCAAACTGCCATACAATGTGTTGTAAATATTAGGCAATTCCATTTGTTTCTCTCCTACGCATTTTCCACAAAGCTTTCCAGACATATATGTGGAAATTTAAGTACGTAAGAGTACCTGACATGGCATGCTCAAGTTTCGAGAGACTTTAAGTTGTACCAGTGACAGAGTTATAAATTATGCCAACAAGGTTGAACCTGTTCATGACAAGTCTGATGATCACAATCTGTATAATATGCAGTGCATCGTTAGATACAGGGACTTTCCAAAATATGCTGCATGTTTATGTAGTTAAGTTTTCATTTTCTAAAGTTTATATGCACATACGGGATGCATCTTCCTATCTGCTAGAATTTTGAATGTTTTCATCTGTCACGTAGACATATGTTGCTTGGGTGCAATTTTAGTTTAGAGTCTTCAGTCTAGAATCCGAGTCAAGCTGCGAGTCTTTCTAGTGCCAGATTTATGTCATGTACAGAGTCAGTAAGTATGTGACTCTGCTTTCTGCAGTTTTATCTTTGAGGGCCAGTCTGGTTATTACACCCTGCCAAATAAATGATATTAGGCAAAGAAGATGTAAATGTACAAACAAATTTCAACCCAATACAGTGTTTAATACCTTGTTTCATCTGAATAAATTCAACTACATTAATACAGAGGATGGATTTTGAATACTACCCATTGACACATGCAGTGTTCACCAAGGTCATGATTAGCGCCCGTACCTTTCAGAGCCTCAGCTATGCCCTCAAAGTCACCTGGGAGCATGTCAGCTTTAGTCTCAGGCAGGTTAATCATTTCTCTCACCTCCTGAAGAGAAACAAGAGAGGTGGAAAATTTAGTCTTTTGTTAATCTAAATCTAATAAAGCTGATGTAATGTCTGGGTGAGTCATGCAAGTATTGCTTCCTTTTCTGTAATGTAATGCAAGATGCAAGGCTAAATGGAAAAATTTTCAAATGTTTCCTACAGTCTCTGCCTTAAAGCCGTTAACTGAACCTGTGTGTCTTGCCCTGGGGGCATTGAACAATTAAGAGCTTTCTATTATGGCACATTTGCCTAGACTGGTTTCAACAAACTAACATCGGTCTTGCAGAAGCCTTCATTCAAACATGATGTGGCACTAAAATGAAAACATTTGAAAGAAACTAAAGAACACTATAGGATATGGAAATGAGAAACCAAAATCAAAAAAAGGAGAACTTATTTATCTCACGAGGGTAATCAAAAGCAAATGAACAGGCCTCTGCATGAACTTAAAAAAAAAAAAAAAAAAAAAAAAAATGAATGGGCAAGAGAGAATAGGCATAAGCCAAAGAGGGGAGACAAGGAAGAAAATATTATTATGAAAATAATTTTCATCATAGGTACACTTCAACTATGAGAGACAGAATGGGGGAAAGAATCCAGGAAATCACATTGTCTGATTTTTAAAGAATTTATTTACAAATTATGGCGGAAAATAAGTATTTGGTCAATAACAAAAGTTCATCTCAATACTCTGTTATATACCCTTTGTTGGCAATGACAGAGGTCAAACATTTTCTGTAAGTCTTCACAAGGTTTTCACACACTGTTGCTGGCATTTTGGCCCATTCCTCCATGCAGATCTCCACTAGAGCAGTGATGTTTTGGGGCAGTCGCTGGGCAACACGGACTTTCAACTCCCTCCAAAGATTTTCTATGGGGTTGAGATCTGGAGACTGGCTAGGCCACTCCAAGACCTTGAAATGCTTCTTACGAAGCCACTCCTTCGTTGCCCGGGCGGTGTGTTTGGGATCATTGTCATGCGGAAAGATCCAGCCACGTTTCATCTTCAATGCCCTTGCTGATGGAAGGAGGTTTTCACTCAAAATCTCACGATACATGGCCCCATTCATTCTTTCCTTTACACTGATCAGTCGTCCTGGTCCCTTTGCAGAAAAACAGCCCCATAGCATGATATTTCCACCCCCATGCTTCACAGTAGGTATGGTGTTCTTTGGATGCAACTCAGCATTCTTTCTCCTCCAAACACGACAAGTTGAGTTTTTACCAAAAAGTTCTATTTTGGTTTCATCTGACCATATGACATTCTCCCAATCCTCTTCTGGATCATCCAAATGCTTTGTAGCAAACTTCAGACGGGCCTGGACATGTACTGGCTTAAGCAGGGGGACACGTCTGGCACTGCAGGATTTGAGTCCCTGGAGGTGTAGTGTGTTACTGATGGTAGCCTTTGTTACTTTGGTCCCAGCTCTCTGCAGGTCATTCACTAGGTCCCCCCGTGTGGTTCTGGGATTTTTGCTCACCGTTCTTGTGATCATTTTGACCCCAAGGGGTGAGATCTTGCGTGGAGCCCCAGATTGAGGGAGATTATCAGTGGTCTTGTATGTCTTCCATTTTCTAATAATTGCTCCCACAGTTGATTTCTTCACACCAAGAAATACCTTTGCAGGTTACAATTGTTGCAGATTCAGTCTTCCCAGCCTGGTGCAGGTCTACAATTTTGTTTCTGGTGTCCTTTGACAGCTCTTTGGTCTTGGCCATAGTGGAGTTTGGAGTGTGACTGTTTGAGGTTGTGGACAGGTGTCTTTTATACTGATAACGGGTTCAAACAGGTGCCATTAAAACAGGTAATGAGTGGAGGACAGAGGAGCCTCTTAAAGAAGTTGTTACAGGTCTGTGAGAGCCAGAAATCTTGCTTGTTTGTAGGTGACCAAATACTTATTTTACCGAGGAATTTACCAATTAATTCATTAAAAATCCTACAATGTGATTTCCTGGATTCTTTCCCCCCATTCTGTCTCTCATAGTTGAAGTGTACCTACGATGAAAATTACAGGCCTCTCTCATCTTTTTAAGTGGGAGAACTTGCACAATTGGTGGCTGACTAAATACTTTTTTGCCCCACTGTATACAAAGCGAAACAGAGGAGGAATGAATGCTGAGACTGACAAGCAGGGAAAAAAAAGCTCTTATACCTTAATGGTACATGCAATTTGAAGAGGACCCCTTCTTCCCACTATCAGAACCCTGCGCACCCGACTGGCTCTGAGAGACTCCAGGGCCTGTTGGGTAATGTCCGTCTTCTGCAAAGCAAAAAAAAAAAAAAAAAAAAAAAAAAAAAAAAACTGTGTTACTCAACACTCATCGTAGGGTACCTGGGCCACAGCAGTAACTGGGGGACAAGAATGCAAAAGGAACTGAGTTCTACTCTTTTGGCCAAAAGCAAGGCCTTAAATTGCACAATATGTGCTTCTTTCCACACTTCCAGTAAAAAAAAAAAAAAAAAACCACTATATCATACACTATCTTCTCAAATTATCTTGGCTAAAGTGAAAGTGAAAATAATCTAGTATAAAAGAAATCTAGTATAAAAAATAGGCTTTCTTGTAAGAGCGATCATAATGGTTAGTGTAAACCTCTACAGTGGGTGCTAATGTGGCAGAGTGCGAGCCATAATTCATTTGTCAATGAACAACGCATCACGGAAAAATATAAAACTAATACCCACTTCATACAATATGATTTTTGTAAATCATTTGCAAAAAGTTCTTATTATTTGGGGGGCAGTGACCTTTAGAAAGTCCAGGGGAGACAAGAGGATTCTGGCCACATCCAGTGCCACATTGCCCTGTCCCAAAACCACAGCAGTGTCAGAGCTCAGATCCGGGCATAGCTGCATGAGAAACACAGAAAGGCTAAATGAATACACAATCATTTGAATGGATTCCTGCAGAGGCTAGAAAATGTTCATAGCTCTTAATGTCAGCCTTGTGAAACACTTACAATACTCATTTAAGTGTTTTCTTGGCTGTAGCGCACATGATCTGGTGCATAATGACATTTTTTTTTTTATTATAGCTTTAATAAAAGATAAAGTTCTGCTTTCATCAGGGCTTCGAACTGAAGTGAACCAAACACTGCAGTATAAAAAACTGGAACGTGTAGAACACAGAGAAAAAAGTGTGGATTTCAGACATTACAGTGTATTTCAGATATCAACAAGATATGCGTTGAATTAAAAGATTTAGGAGGGATTATTATAAAGTTTCATTTTGAGATGTTTGTCTTCATACTAGTGAACCTTTTTGTCATAGATATCCAGTTGCGAGTAAGTAAGCTATGTCAGACTCATCGGAATAACATTAAGCAAGTGCAGCAAACCACCCACACACACGTCATGTTTTTTTTTTTCTTCTTAAATTTCTGTTCAAGGCCTAAATCATTTCGAAGTGGTGAAACCACCAGACGAAAACCACCAAGGAAGGTAAGCCAATTACATGATAGGGCAGGAAACAAATGTTTATTCCACATCAGATGATCCGTTATCGTGTTCGGCTAGTGAAGACAACCATTCCACCCACGCCCACATACACACAATCACTGAATCTCAGACACAAGGAGGGAAGTAAACACTGACAAAGTTTTTTTTTTTTTTTTTTTAAACTTGGAATAGCAATAAACGAACTAGTAATGAACAAACAGATGTAAATTATGCAATCTTTTTTCTTGCTTTTTAATTATGTAATTTTAAAAACCTATCTTATATTTGTGTCAACAACTAAATTATGAAAAAAATTAAAACATTCAATCATGCATCTTCAGTAACCACTTTATCCTAGTCAGAGTCGGATAGGATGCTAGTCAATCACACGGACCATGCACACACACATTCACACCTAGGGGCAATTTAGCATATCCAATCCACCTACTGGACGGTGAGATTTAAAAAAACAAAAAAACAAAAAACAGAGAACCCATTAGGAACCCAGGTGGACACAGGGAGATCATGTGAACCTCCACATAGACAGTAACTCAAGCTCAGGATTGAACCATGACCTTGGAGCTGTGAGGCGGCAAGGCTTGCACCACCCAATAAGGGTTAAGGCTTAAAACAGAACTTGGCATAAAAATGAAATGCATTTCATAAGGCCATTAGTGTAATGGTTTTCTCAAGACCGGAATTGAGATAGCTGTTGTAACCAAGAGTGGACTGTTGAAATGAAAGTTAAATGTTACCTCTTTGTTGCTGGGAAGCCCATTGTACCATCCGACAAAGTCTCTGGCTGAGAACACACCAGCTAGGTTTTCCCCAGGCACTCCCATAGGGCGATTTCCTTCTGCCCCATAACTCTGACCAAATACAATAAAGCGAGCATGTTTGAATGTGTCAATGTAAAATAGCTAAGAGTGTATGATGAATAAAACAGTGAAAGAAACCTCACAAGCACAACAGCGTGATAGGCTTTCTTTAGCTCCTCCACACTGACATCCGTACCTACGCTGACATTGCCATAGAAAGAACAGCGTTCGTGCTGGGCCGTCTGTGTGAATGTGTTAATGACATTCTAAAAAAGGAAAAAAGGAATTATTGACAGTACATATACATTCAGGTCCATAAATATTGGGACAGTGACACAGTTTTGGTAATTTTGCCTCTGTACACCACCACAGTGGATTTGAAATGAAGCAGTCAAGATGTGACTGAAGCGTAGACTTTCAGCTTTAATTCAAGGGGTTTAACAAAAATATTGCATTAACCGTTTAGGAATTACAGCCATTTTTTACAGAGTTCCTCCATTTTCACAGGCTCAAAAGTAATGGGACAAACTAATATAATCATAAATATTAGGATTATTTTTATTACTTGGAGGTAAATCCTTTGCAGTCAATGACTACCTGAAGTCTGGACCCCATGGACATCACCAAATGCTGAGTTTCCTCCCTTGAGATGATTTGCCAGGTCTTTACTGCAGCCATCTTCAGTTGCTGCTTGTTTGTGGGTCATTCTGCCATCTGTACTGTGAAGCGCTGTCCTATCAGTTTTGCAGTATTTGACTGAATCTGAGCAGAAAGTATAGCTCTGTACACTTCAGAATTCATCCTGCTACTTCTATCAACAGTCAAATTATCAATAAACCCCAGTGACCCAGTTCCATTGGCAGCCAAACATGCCCATGCCATAACACTGCCTCCACATGTTTGACGGATGATGTGGTATGCTTTGGATCATGAGCCCTTCCTTTCCTTCTCCATACTTTTCTCTTTCCATCATTCTGGTACAAGTTAATCTTGCATCAGAACTGGTCAGGCTTTTTTTAGAGGTTTTTTAGCAAAGTCTAATCTGGCCTTTGTGCTCTTGAGTGTTACCAGCGGTTTGCATCTTGAGGTAAACCGTCTGCATTTACATTCATGAAGGTGGCTCTTGATTGTAGACTTTGACAATGATAGGCCTACCTCCTCCAGAGTGTTCCTGACTTGGCTAGATGTTGTGAAGGGGTTGTTCTTCAATAAGAAAAGAATTCTGCAATCATCCACTTTAGTTGTTTTCTGTGGTCTCCCAGGCCTTTTGGTGTTGCTGAGCTCGCCAGTGCATTCCTTCTTTTTAGGAATGTACCAAATTGTTGATTTGGCCCTCCTAAAGTTTCTGCTATCTCTCTGATACGTCTGTTTTGATTTTTCAGCCTAATGACGGCCTCCTTCACTTGCATCAACACCTCTTTGGACGGCATATTGAGAGTTCCCATGAACAGCTACCAAATGCAAATTCAACACTTGGAATCAGCTCCAGACCTTTTATCTCCATAATTTATCATGATATAAGGAGGAAACAGGCCACAGCTGGCCAAGAAACTGCTTATCAGTCAATTGTCCCATTACTTTTGAGCCTGTGAAAATGGAGGAACTCTGTAAAAAATGGCTGTAATTCCTAAACGGTTAATGCAATACTTTTGTTAAACCCCTTGAATTAAAGCTGAAAGTCTATGCTTCAGTCACATCTTGACTGCTTCATTTCAAATGCACTGTGGTGGTGTACAGAGGCAAAATTACCAAAACTGTGTCACTGTCCCAATATTTATGGACCTGACTGTATGCTTATATTCATGACTCATGACCTCACTACCATAGGCTTAGGGCCATCCATTACTGCAAAGGAAGCCCTTACGAAAGAGGGGTATCTGGGGGCTGTGGAGATGGCTTGGGGATCACATATGGGAAGCTGTACTGTAGTGGCTTGGGACTGCGATCGCTGTAGTGGCTTTGGGGCTGCAGTTGCCACGAGCAGCTTCGTACTCAGGACTCCATCAGTGGACAGTGGATAGATTTTAACCAACCAGACTTCTTGCGAAAACTGTGATGAATTTACTGGTTGCACAATTGCACACAATAATAGAAGGGATTTATTTATAATTGCACTATCCATTAGCACCCAGACGAGGAAGGGTTCCCTTTTGAGCCTGGTTCCTCTTAAGGTTTCTTCCTCATTTTGTCTCAGGGAGTTTTTCTTTGCCACCGTCACCTCTGGCTTGCTCATTAGGGATAAATTCTCATATTTATAATATATTTTTTGTGAATCCATTTATTTTTGTAAAGCTGCTTTGTGACAATGTCCATTGTTAAAAGCGCTATACAAATAAAATTGAATTGAATTGAATCTGAGAAGTATAGATAGTTTTAAAAAATCCAGTGGGTTATTATTAAATGAAGTGCTCCACAGAGAAAGTGGGATTTATCTTTTTTTTTTGGGTGGGTGGGGGGTGGGGGGGATCATATTTCTACACCTTAGGATTCAATAGCTTAGAAACGTAAGCTCAAATTTGATGTGTTGGTTGCCATGAGAGGGTTTAAATGGCACCTTTGGATCTTTCCCCATCAACTTCCATTTAAAGTAATTTGCCTCAAAAAGTGTTGCAACAAAATGAATAAAAGAAAGATAGTGCTATCACATACGCATATAGCTATAGGTTAAATGATTTGGCTCATTATCTTTCCTAATATACATTTTTGTCATGACAGCCTGCTGATGATAGATATATATAAACAAAATAGGCTACATGTATTTATGAAAATCTGTATCATTTTATCTGTGGCAAAATAGTGATTAATAGTGATCGAACTGCAATAAATCATCGAGGTGTTCAAATTACAGGTATATTAGCAATCAATCAATCATCTCAGTCTGATTACACCCACACAGTAATATTAGCCTGCCACAAAGACTTCATTTCACACCTCTGGTCTGACATTTGGGTCAATATGTGACTAATGCATCAGACACTTTAAGGAAAGCTAAACGTTTTGCTGCTATACCACCAAGTAGTTTACAGTTACTTGTCCTGTGTATTTATTGTTCTGTTCTGTGTATTTATTGTCCTACACTCATCTCACACTGTTGTGTATTTGCACTTTATGTAGTCTTGGGTACTGATACGTGTTGTACTATGGTCCTGGAGAAACTACATTTTATTCCAATGTATACAAGCTATATAGAGAAACGACAATAAAAAACCCACTTGACTTGACTTTATCTTCTAATGCTTTGGTTTCCGGTGAAGGTGGCAGAGCTGCAAATACAGGCCAGCCCAGTACCGAGCAACCAACACTGAATCATCTGAGACCTGTACCTTGCTGTTATATTTGATGTGGCATGTGGGAAAGATAAGGCAGCACTACAACAACAAAAAAATACATTCACATGACAACCATAAAGGCAGTTCAGTGCACTGACATTTTGCCAACTGTTGTCAACTTTTGTACTATTGTTGCGCTGCTTAATTTGCTTAATTTCTACCAAAAAGAATGAAAACTAACCTTAACCTCAGGGTGATCCGGAGCCACCCCAAATCGAACCAGGCCAAATGGGACAGGCAGGCGCTCGTAGATATCCACAACCACGTCACTCCTGGCCTGAGACAGAGCGCATACACTTACAAACATTCCACAAACAGATTGATTACTGTGTATTGATCAGGAATAGATTTAATCCTATGCTTTGGTTCTATCCATCATCAGTGCTGAATGAGTGCTGCAAAGGTAAGAGTTATTTTACTCTTCTTTGAAGTGGCAAGTAAAAATAGAGTAATAACATAATTACCAAATCCTATTGTATCTAGCTGTATAGCTTCAAGTTTTAAGGACACAAACCTTCTAATACAAGGGGCGGGTAGACATTTCTTCTCATATTGTGCCCGTGTTAGAACTTTTCGCCATTTCTGTGCCCTTACAACATCAGTCTTTTAACTGAACTCTTCTCTTCTGTAATATTATTCCTATCAAGCTACTTTCTCTGTTGCCTGTACTCTGAAATCTCACTTGTATGACATTCATGTTGCACGTTTTATCTCATGACTACCGTGATGATATCTTGACTATGTAAATGTTTGCTACTGCTGTCGCACTAGCTTTTAACTTCATAAACAAAAGTTTGTCTCCCATCATACCGATATAAAAAAAAAAATGTACATAAGTCCATACACACAGAAGCCTGGATCACTAATGAGCATAAAGCCTTGAAGTTTAGAACAGCCACCGAGATGTTAGCATACATATACACTGCCTTGGAGAACACACCTGACCAAACAGCATCATGAAAATCAAGGGACTAAAAAGAAAAGGATGCAACACTACCAGTTCTGTGGTGAAAGGATACAGGCCTGTATGGGTATGCAACTCTGTGAGAGGTAGTAAATTACAGAGCTTTTATTGTGCTGTTTATTATGTGGATATTATGACCTCAGCGCATGGAGTGTGCTTCCTGGTTTCAAAAAAAAAAAGAAAAAAAAACCCATTGTTTAAAGGTTTTACTTCCCAATCTGTTTTTTTCATTTCTTCCTTCAGATTGGGATGTAAGTACAACTTTCTAGAAAGGAGGGATTTTTAATTTTTATTTTTATCAAATTCATGGTTGAAGCTTCTCTCTTTCTCTCTTCTCTCTTTCGCCTAACTGTCATATTATTTCTACACAGCTTATTCATGTGCAATGAGATCCCGCATTCTCAAATAAAATACACTGACTGTGTGTGCCAGGAAAAGAAGTCATATGAAGATGGGGGGGGGGATCTGGAGTTGCATGGTAGTAAATGGACAGAAGAAGGAAAGTACTGGTTTAAAGTTTATACTTTAGTTAAAGTTTTTTGGCAATATTATGCAGAAACCTAATCTGAAATGCATAGAATAGAACATGGATTGGATATGGATTGAATAAAGAGATAGCTTATGAGACCTCTACACATGGTTGCATCTATTTGATTGATTTACAGCTTTTAGATTTTAAAGGTGTCCATGTTGGCTCCTCTGCATGCTTAAGCATCATAAACACCTTCTTTCACTGCCCTATACTGTTGTTCTTTCTTTTCTTTCTCAAACAAGTACTGAATAAAAACCAACAATAACAGTGTTATTCAGGAAAACAGGACAACCGTCCCATTTTGTTCCCATTATTGTTAAATTATATTCCAGTTTCATTTTTTTTGAAACAGTTGAATTTCTCCACAGTCCAGATAAAATCTTGTTTATCTTAATAATCTGATATTTAGGGTGAATTTTATTACCTTTCTTCGATAAGTTTAATTTTAAAGTCCAAAATCACAAATACAGTAAAACAAAAAAAAAATCTCTAATTGTTTTCAGTGAAATGTTGGCTTTCTAATTGTAATATTTCTTCAAGGTTTTTTATTTATACGCTGAAAAATAGTTTTTCTCAACTTAAAAAAAAAATCATATTCTGTAACATATTTTTCAGGTGAGCCAAAAAAAAAAAAAAAAAAAAAAAAAGTTGACAGTTGTTTTAGGTTTCATTTTTCAGTGTTTCAAGTAAGACGAAAGGCTCACAAACTACAAACAGACCAGAACAAATCCAGGTTACTCAAATTATATTATGTTAATACAACATTATATGACCTTTTATATGTCTATAAATGTCTATATGTGTCTATAAAGTCAACCTGAAAACAACACCTTCAGTTCATGTCCCTGGACTTACTGTGCACATTTAAACAATAAAGGAGATAAAAGAGATAATTCTTGTTTTTTCTGGAACCTTTCCGTCAAAATGACGGCCTCAAAATGTCTTCCAATTTTCAAATACATCAACATACAAGAGGGAGCAGAGCAAAATTTTAACCAATTACATAATGTCATTTTTCACAATTCAGTCAAATCATAATAGTTAAACCAAAGTCCATTCATATGGGCTTTAAGTCACGAACCATCACAACATAAGTCAAAAAACTGAACTGGGGAGGGTGTTCAATATAGTTAGCAAAATTATTTACAAATAAAAAATGTCAAAGTTGCAACTGCATAAGTATTGACCCCTGCTGGTTTGAAACACCTAAATTAGTTACGGAGTAACCGGCTACCATCAGAAATCACATAATTATTTGAACATATTCCACCTGTGTGCAATTCAAGTGTCACGTGTCTCCATATAAATACACCTGTTCCTGGAAGAACTCAGAGTTAGTTAGAGAACACACCTAAACAAACAGCATTGTGAAAACCATAGAGCTAACACACAAGTCCAGGATATAGTTCTGGAAAAGTATCAATCAGGGTTTGGTTGATCTTTTTCCCCCTCAGTTTAGCATTATGGACTATTTTGGGTAGATATGACATTTAATCCCAATTATCTACTGCCTGTGGCCAGCTCTGTGGTGGAAGCGTAGAGGCCTGTATGGGTGTGCAGTTGTGTGGGAGGTAAATTACACAGCTTTACTGTGCTCTGTAATTTAAAGGAGTGCGCTTCCTGGTCTCATTTTTGTCAACATCACAGTGTCTAATTACTTCCCAAATGCTTTCTCCTTCTTTTCTTCCTACAGCCAAGTACAACATGACGGGAAATAACATTTGTGCCTGAAACTTTTCTCTTGTGTTATTTGGTCCATTTCCAATTCTCATGCATTAGCTAACAGCTACCAGCCAAGGAGGGTGAAGGCTAGTTCATGTTTCCTCCAAGACATGTGAAGCCAGCCAACCGCACCTTTTTGAACTACTGATCATGCTGCATCACACCGTAACACACTATCTGCCCTCATCTCCATAACATGACCTCACAGATGGTTAGTGTCACTGTGATTGACAGGAGAGAGTCCCTCCCACCCAGAGCGCACGGCCAATTTAGCCCACTTGGTTCCCAGCCACAGATGGCTGTGGCATCATCAGATTTGTCTGGATTTTTATGAAAGCACTCTCCTCCTGTGCTGTACCTTCAGACCTTCATTCTCCATCCTCAACTCTCAGGATTTGAGCCAGATTACACTGCTGTGTCTGTGAGCCTGAGAACATGAGCCAGCATCATGTGCACATGTTCACAGTGGTTTTTGCCAACATATTTGCACATAATGTGACTGTGTGTGCCAAGAAAGTAAGTCATATGAAGTTGCCATGGTTTGCATGGCAATATTATGCAGAAACCTAATCTGAAATGCATAGAATAGAACATGGATTGGATATGGATTGAATAAAGAGATAGCTTATGAGACCTCTACACATGGTTGCTTCTATTTGATTGATTTATAGCTTTTAGATTTTGAAGGTGTCCATGTTGGCTCCTCTGCATGCTTAAGCATCATAAATCTTTCTTTCACTGCCCTATACTGTTGTTCTTTCTTTTCTTTCTCAAACAGGTACTGAATAAAATTCAACAATAACAGTGTTATTCAGGAAAACAGGACAACCGTCCCATTTTGTTCCCATTATTGTTAAATTATATTCCAGTTTCATTTTCTTTGACACAGTCGAATTTCTCCACAGTCACTTATCTCCAGATAAAATCTTGTTTATCTTAATAATCTGATATTTGGGGTGAATTTTATTACCTTTCTTCGATAAGTTTAATTTTAAAGTCCAAAATCACAAATACAGAAAAAAAATTGTTTTCAGTGAAATGTTGGCTTTCTAATTGTAATATTTCTTCAAGGTTTTCCTTAATTCTTTCACTTTAATAATTTATCCATAAATTATGAATATTACTACAAATAATAAAAATTATACACTGAAAAACAAACAAAAAAAAGTGTCAAGTTGTTGCAGGTAATTTTTTTTTTTTTAGTTTTTCTTTTTTTACTTTAACTTAAAAAAAAAATTCATATTTTGTAACATATTTTTCAGGTGAGTCAAATTTTTAAAAAAATACCTGCAACAAGTTGACAGTTGTTTTAGTTTTCATTTTTCAGTATTCAGTTTTCAGACCTCTACATGTGGTTGCATCTGTTTGACTAATTTACAGCTTGTACATTTTACAGGTGTCCATGTTGGCTCCTATGCATGCTTAAGCCTCATAAACCCCCTCTTTGCTTGTTCCCAGAAGGCATCACTGGACCTCAGGTCCAGAGGTTTTGACAGACAGCGGGAGACCAAGGGCAGGACAGTAACTTCAGGCACATGAAAATCCAGAAGCGAGTGTACTTCAACTAATAGCCTTTACCTGTCCTTTTCAAATGTTATGGCCAGCTTTGCTTTCTGACTATATCTTCTGTGTACAAGTTATTCTTGGCCAGCGAGATCCACAGATAAAAACCAGCTGCATCTTTGTTTTTACTGTCACTGAACCAGCAATGACATAGTTATTCTTATAACAGGCCACTGAAACAATTTTTTTTAAGTTGTTCATCAACTTTTCAGACCACAGTATGTTCCTGTTTCATTTTGTTATACAGCACTGAATTTCTCCACAGTCACTTGTAACAAATAACATGATTTGTTTGTCCTAATATTCTGACATTTGGGGAAAATTTTATTACCTTTCATCAAAAAGTTTAGAATTAAAGTAAAAAAAAAAAATCCCTCTAATCAGTTTCAATAACATACCTTAGCTTTGTAAATGTAATTGTTTTCAATATTTTCCTCATTCTTGAAGATTATAGCTGGATATATCAAAGTATGACTATTACTACAGATGGTTAAAAATTGTATTAAATATGATAAAGGACCCATGAACTATAAACAGATCAGGTTAAAGCCATACTAACAGAACTACGGTGTGTTTCTTAATGTTCTCTAATACACTATTCTAAAGTTTAGGGACGTGTAAGAAAAATATCTTCCACCAGTGATCCTTATGATACACAGCATTCCTGCATCAGTTGGGTGAAGTGCCCATGATGGGCACATGACTCTATTCATCTAACATTTTATTTCTACAAAGTCATCTTGAAACCAAAACCTTCTTTTATCTTTTTATCTTTTTCATGTGTCTTGTCTCATCATGCACAGTCAGTCAATCAAGATAAAAGAGATAATTCTGGTTTTTCTCTAACTTTTCCATTAGAATGACTTTTGGATGCCTACAAATGTTGTCCAATTGTCAAATAAATCAGAATACATGAGGGTGCAGAGAAAACTAACACTAACCAATTAGATTAAGTCGTTTTTCACAATTCAAAGTGAAAAGTCCAGCCATATTTTATTTCATCTCCAATATCTTGTTTCCCTCAAAACTGTGTCAGATTTGAGAAAACAAATGTTTTGATTTCCAAATGTGTTCTTTGTTTGACATTGTCTCTATTTTGTGAACCTCTGCCACTGAATCTGTCCAAACTGAAAAGAATGACTGTGTGTCAGCAGCACAGAAGTGAAAGCCAACATTGTCGGTCCTTTCCCACCCCCTTCTACTAATAGCATTTAATGAGTAGTATTTCAGTAATTTAGGTTTGAGAAATCCTATGTACTTAGTGCAAATACCTCCTTTAAAGATATAATCGAAATAAACAGCCATTCATAAGGGTCATGCCTTATTCTCGACCTGTGTATGTAAAGGTTTGATACATTATGCTTCCTGTAATTGTACTTCTTTATTTGACATAATATCTCTATAAACATTATTTAGTTGTTATTTAATTGTGTCTTTTTATCATGTTCATATGAAATTCCCTAATAAATATGGACCTTGATCATGATTTGGGCAGACTTTGTCAGTTGTTCACCCTCTGCCCATGTTATCCATTCTAAAAATAAATTCTGTTCCTATCTTTTTGTGGGTAAATAACATTCCAAAATGCATTCTCTCTTTCCCTCACGCACACAAACAAACACAGTCTGGGCAAACAAACGTACAATGAACTAGTTACTTTGGCTTAGGCTTAATCAAGATTATAAAACTATGCAATGCAACACTGAAAATGCAACATGTATAATAGCATGATCCTCACATTCACAACTCCCAATTTTCTCCTCTGAACAAACATCATGCCAACACTACACCAAATTGAAGGAAATAAGTCACAGGCATTAACACGATAATGAAAGGGAATCTTTCCAGTGCTTTGAAAGGATTTAACAGAGATAAGATATTGTTTTATAAGTGAAATCTAACCCTGAGGAGATGTTGAGCTGTGTAAAAGCCAGCAGGACCTCCTCCCACGATGCACACTTTTGGACTTGAGGCACATGTGGAGAATAGCCTTTGTGCTGAAAAGGAAGCAAAGCACATAATAATAACAGTAATAATAATAGTAATAATAATAGTAATAATAATAGTAATAATAATAATATTTTCAGGGAGAAGAATAATTTCTTCTCCCTGTCACTGCTATAATAATAATAATAATAATAATATAACAATTATTATTATTATTATTGTTATTATTATTATTATAGCATTGACAGGGAGAAGAAAATAACAGCATAAAATATAAAAAAATTAAAGTATTATTGTAAGAATTAAAGTACAATAATTAAAATAATACAAAAGTAAAGTAAAGGAAACATGCCAGGAAAAGTAAAGCAAATAATAAAAGCTAGTTAAAATTGAAAGCAAAATAAAACATGTTTCTTTTTTTTTTTTTTTTTGGTTTGTTCATTTGTTCATTTATTTGTTCATTTTTAGGTCAGTGATCAGTGGAGCCTGAGGAAAGTTTAATGGTAATGTGCTCCTGATCTGTGGTGCATAAAAGCAACACACTGCTGCACCGCTCTTTTTACGTTTCGAAAGTAGAACACTGATAAGACCAGCACTAGATGATCTGAAGACATGACATAGTTTATAAAGGTGCTTCACTCTATTACATTAATACACTTTTCTTAAGCACAGCTTCATAAATAGTAAAACGCTATAAAATAATTCAATTCAATTTTATTTATATAGTGCTTTTAACAACAGACATAGTCACAAAGCAGCTTTACAGAAATATATAAATTCAGGATATATATTTTAAATGAGCAAGCCAGAGGCGATGGTGGGAAGGAAAATCTCCCTGAGAAGATATGAGGAAGAAACCTTGAGAGGAACCAGACTCAAAAGGAAATGCATCAGCAGGATAGCGTGATTATAAATCATTTCCCTTCTATAACTGTGTCCTATGTAGTCATATAGTGCAACTGTGAAACAAGGAAATTCCTTATAGTTCATGATATAGTTAGTTCATTATATAGAACATTATACAGGTCCATTCTAAAAATAATTTGTTGCTATTTCTGTTTCTTTCATGCCTATTCTTTCAAAACTTAGATAGTGTGTGCAAAACATTGCAGCAACTTTTAAAGGCTTGGCATCATGTGTGTGCAAGATCAGTATCTGTACTTTGAACCCTTGCATGCTCATGCCATAAGCCTAGTGAACAGTATCAATGCAATGAGCACAAGCTGCAACAAAAACAAAACAAAAATCAAACTAAGCAACACACACAAAATGATGGATTTTAATAATTTCATACACAAAACAATCAACTCCTGAGGAGGAGATGAGGGTTATTTTAAATGCCCAAACAAACAAACAAAAACTGGCATGAATAAAACTTCCAGCAAACTTACCTGATGATGAAAGGACACATGGACATCTTGGACATCTTGATGTCTGCAGCAGATTGTGCATGGCGAGAAAGGATCTCTTTATGTTCCTCATGTTTATACATTCAGGAAGTGAATGAATGAGCTGCTTTGCTGATCAACGACTCGTAGCACCAGATAATAAGCTGCTTATGGATCCGGTTCCCCCTCTGTTTAATATTTTTGCAGCATTGCACTGTCTCAGCTTTAATATTAAACCGCTAATATCCTTTCATGATCATCAGATTTGCGCCTGGAACCGATTCTTCTGCTACAGTTACATTCACTCTTGCATCTCTCTCTAAACTGGACTTTGTTCGACTGATCGGGGTTTAAAGTTTAAAACAATCGCATGGCACTGTGTTTGGCCATTTCAAGGCTACAGCTGCTCATGCAGACTGCCAACCTGCCACTTTAGAATACCACAAACAACGAAATGTACATGCAAAATATTTTTTTTTTAAAAATTAGAAATTGAAGCACTCAGTGTAAGCATCATAACACAAACAGGTCCGCCGCTCAAAACGATCCGTGTTCAACGACGCCTCAGATTTAAAGGTTCCTAGTGATAAGGTTCCTCTGTGGTTTGGCCTTGAATTAAGGCTCAAGGCTAAAAACATGTCAAAACAAGGACACAAGAAGACCTCGTCTTCTTATCTCAGGTCACAGGGCAGGGAAGTGAATGCAGATTTACACGTCTATCTGTCTCTATTTGTGATCTGATCACACCACTATCTGTGTAGAAGCCATTCAGTAATAAATCCATAGATAGGTAGGTAGGTAGACAGACAGACAGACAGACAGACAGATAGATAGATAGATAGATTTTATTAATCCTGCAAGGGAAATTGTTATTTTACTGCAGCATAAAGAATAACAATAAAATTAAAAGCAGATTAAAAAAAACAACAACAACAACAAAAAAAAAAACTGATTATTAAATAAAGATATGTACAATATCAAAAAGAGTAATATTATAGAAAGATAATATAAGATAATATAAAAGAAAAAAGAAGCAATAAAAAGAGGTGTGCAAAAATAACAGTGAGTAATATATACAACATATGTATGACATAAACACTATGTACAGATGGTTGTGCAGTAGTGTGTTCACCTTTCGCACAGAGATGAGCTGTTGTACAGTGTTATGGTGAAAGGTATGAATGATTTCCTAAAAGGTTCTTTATGGCAGCGGAGCTGAATGAGTCTGTTGGAAAATGACTGCTGTCTTTGTAGTGTGTCATGAAGTGGGTGAGGTGGATTTGCCATGATGGAGAGCAGTTTATTCAGTGCCCTCCTATTCCTCACTGACTCAAATGTCTCCAGGTTTTGTCCAATGATAGTTTTGTGAATGAGTTTATTGATCCTGCTGGCATCCCTGCTCCATGCCAGCAGCCCTGATGGCAATTTATCATTTGATTCCCTTTTGAGTAACATCTCTAAAACTGCATATTATCATCTGAGAAACAGTAAGGCATATGCTAGGCATACATCATGCTGAGAAACCTGTCCATGCCCTTATAAAGCTTTGATTGGCTTACTGATGCTGGCTGTTCTGCTGCCTTGTAAGGAAGTTCAGAATACAGCAGACTGTGTCCCTACTAAGAAAGTCTGAGAATATTAACCCCATCTTATTCAAGCTACAGTGGATGCCAGTTAAGTTCCACATTGACTACAATGCCCTGCTATAATAGTAATAATAATAATAATAATAATAATAATAATAATTATTATTATTATTATTATTATTATTATTATTATTATTATTATTATTATTATTATTATTGCTGCTGTTTTTGATTGTTTTTGCTATACACTGAAGACATTTGGGTTTGCAATCAAAAGATGAATATGAGATGGTAGATCTGAATTTCAGCTTTCAAGTCAAGAGTTTTTGTTGAAATTCCTCTATATAACTTGTAAACATTGGAACTAAATGCCATTTCTTCAGAACCATGGTGTAACACAGAACAGTACGCAAGACTACATGAAGTGCAAATACACAACAGTGTCAGACTAGTGCAAGACAATAAATACCCAGAACATGGGCTGTAAACTGTAAATTATTGTGGGATGTAGCAGCACAAATGTAGCAGCAAAAACGAGTTCCGTGATATAAAAGTTACTGGGTTAGGTGTTTGACTAGCCCAGGTGAGCATTGGGAGGCAGCAGGGTGTTGAGTAATCTGACTGCCTTAATTTCCTGATATTTACATTTAAAAAATGGCACCTTTTGTTTGAACCCATGTTTTTTGATTTCAAGTGATCAAAAATATTGGAACATGTGATTGACTGGTGTTTCTTTTTGCCCTGTTAAATTGATTGTTTAAACAATTAATAGCACTGAATGTCTACCCTTGGTTTGAGCCCTAGGTTTCCCCTGTGAAGACCGCATTTGTTGTTAAAAAGGATAAACCAACATGAAGACCAGAGAGCTGTCTTTGGGAGAAAAGCTCTTTTTAAGCTGAAAAAAGAGGGAAAATCAATCAGAGCCATTACAGAAACATTAGGCATAGCCAAATATAACAATTTGGAATGTCCTGAAAAAGAAAGAAACCACTGGTATACTAACAACCAGATATGGAACAGGTCGGCCAAGGAAAACAACAGCAGTTGATGACAGAAAAATTGTGATAGCTGTAAAAAAAAAAAAATACCCAAAAACAACAGCCAACATCACCAACAAGCTCCACAGGGCAGGGGTGACGGTATCACAATCCACCATTCAATGAAGACTTTGTGAGCCAAAATACAGAGGCCATACCACAAGACGCAAACCACTCATCAGCAGTAAGAATCAGAAGGCTAGACTGGAACTTGCAAAGAAATACAGAGATGAGCAACAAAAGTTCTGGAACCAAGATTAACCTCTACCAAAGTGATGGAAAGGTCAAAGTGTGGAGAACGAAACAAGCTCATCAATCAAGCATATTGGAGGTAATATCTTGGCTTGGGTTTGCATGGCTGCTTCTGGAACAGGCTCACTAATCTGAATTGATGATGTAACTCATAATGGTAGCAGCAGAATGAATTCAGAAGTCTGCAGAAACATTCTGTCTGCCAATTTACAGTGAAATGCATCCTATCTAACTGGGAGGAACTTCATCATGTAGTAAGACAATGACCCAAAACACATGGCCAAAACAATAGAGGACTTCATGAGGAGAGAAAAGTGAAAGGTTTTAGCCTGGCCAAGTCAATGACCAGACCTTAACCCAATTGAGCAGCACTTCATCTCCTGAAGAGGAGACTGAAGGGCGAACCCCCCAAAACAAACAACAACTGAAAGAAGCTGCGCTACAAGCCTGGAAGAGCATCACAAAAGAAGAATACAACAGTTTGGTTATGTCAGTGGGTTGCCAGCTTGATGCAGTCACTGCTAGCAAAGGATATGTAAACAAATATTAAGTGTTAGTTACTTTAATTTACTTTAAGACTATCTGTTTCAATACTTTTGCTCACCTAAATATTGGGCCATCTGCCACCAAAGGGGCCATGTTCTAAGTTCGTTAGCACATTAACATGTTCTAAGTTCGTTAGCACATCTAGATGTAAATATCAGGAAATGAATGCAGAAATTCTGATCCATCATCTTGTATTCACCTTTTAATCTCAAACCCAAATGTCTTCAGTCTTTAGCAAAAACAGCTCTTACTGTTACAATACTTTTGCACGGGAATGTACTTTATGCTGTGTTATGAATAATTTAATTATATTCCTGATACAGTTGTTCCTCACATGTTTTACCCGCAGTCTGGTGACAATCTCTCTTCCCATTCTGTGCTCTCTTTTACTTCTCAGTTTGTTCATTTTTGCTTAGTTTCTCAGTTTCCCTGAACTTTCGGTGTGACTACAGCATTTGTTTAGAAAGTTGTTTGTTTGTTTGTTTGATTGTTTATGTCACTGTTAGTATAATAGTTACAGATTTAAAGGTTGTGAAGTGTCTTCTTAATGTTGTTGCTTGCTTTGAATTAATAATTTATCGTAATTATTATTCAAAACAATTGGTTATTGTATTTTATTGCTATTTTATTGCTCACACTGAGTATAATTTATATAATTTATTAGAGTTACAGATATTGTCAGTGTATCTAAATAATTATTTAAAAATTAACTTACATGTGGACTGGAACTGAACTGACACTAAAGGAAAGAAGTTTAACTTTTATAAGAAAAGAAGTGGGAACCCAGACGGTCCGCCAACACTAAATTACAAGCCCCAACTACTCATTTTCTCACCTAGAAATAGATCAAAACCACGTCTTTCAAAAATGGGGACAAAATACATGGTCCAAAGTCCAAAGAAGTGCCCTGAAAAAAAATTACCTTAAGCATAAAATACAGAAAAAACTAGGGAATCTCTTTATTAAGCACTTCATTTCAATTTGATTTGACAAACAGTATTTCTGGAGCTCTGTTGTCAATGCATCTTCCACAAATGAAACCAAGGTGCAGGGTCAAGTTACAAAATCCAGTTCTTGCAGGTTTTAGAATTCCTAAATAACAAATAGCATTGAAATGTACAATAGGCACATACTGTACATGTTTCCCAGTTGACAGCCTCTTTTATGAACAAATCTCAGTTCAGCATGCAGAAATAAAAATGACTTTGTCTTACAAGGCTAGAGATTGTGCCTCAAGGAGCAGTTTTCTTTGTATCTTTTGTTAAGATTTTATCACAGACTTGTGACAGATTGCCTTTTCATATCAAGTCACTCTGGCCCTATTGGTATTTAACAGCTGAAAGGACATTTTGTAGCCTGGAGGAGCCATGCATATTATTGAGCATCTCAGAGCTTTCTTTTTTTTTTACAAGATTCCAGTTGGGGGGAAGTCACAGTCACACAGCCCTGCTGTCACATTTTCACAACTGGGGAAGCTGTTCCTGGCCTGAGGTGAATGGTATAGGCTAAAAAGGTGAGTGGTAGAGAGTGTTTGTCAGCTGGCAGATATGAACACAGGTGCAGGTTTAATGGGCTTTACTGAAGGTTGTAAACAAAACCAATATGTAATCCATACACAGTGTCAAAATCCAGGAAAGGGTTAGGTGATGTACATACAACATAAACGAGGGCAGGCAAGAGCAAGACGGGAAAACTAGAAACATGATCAAATCAGAGAGACAGTCAGTAATCAAAAGGCTTGGTATAGACTGGTATGGAAACACAGATCCTATACTTCGTGAAGTGAGTGTGGTTAGAAAGTCCTTATATACTGTGAGTGAAGGTCACTGTGATTAGAACCAGGTGTATGTGATCAGTAGTCAGGTGACCATGAAAGTGAGAGAGTATGTGATGGCTGTGTTTTGTAGTTCTCGGCAGCCATGTTTGTAGGCCGCGTTGTGTTCTGGGAATTGTAGACAATGGATAATAAGTATTTATTGGCTGGTTATGTTGCAGTAAGTGTATCTGATTTGCAGGAGATTGTCTGCCGTTTGTTAATGTTTATGAATAGTGAGTGAGTTTGCCAAGGAAACTGATAAGCACTGATAAGCGTATAGAGAAAAAATAAATAAAAAAAATTGAGGGTCACTCTCTCTTAAGCCTGTCTCTAGTGTCCCCATTACCCTTTACTGATTACCAGGGTTTGAGAAGGTCAAAAACTATTTGTCCCAGGCCTACACATTATATACAGCCTGCCTGCAGACTAGTAATCATAGGTTCAGTATACAGTAGATCAGAAGGCCAATGTCCGAAATCAGCATCACAGATTCAAACTAGTGATGGTTGTCAGACAGAAAGTGTGCAAAACTAATTTGTTCTGTGAAGCAGATCATCTCTTTCTGTTGAGCTTTGATGCCACCTATTAAACCTCTAAATAAATCTAAATACCCAAATAAACTCTCAGAGATCATCAATGTTCCAGAGAACTGACACCAAAGGAAAGAAGGTTGATTGTTATAAGAAAAAGTGAGAACCCAGGCGGGCCACCAACGCTTAATTACAAGCCCCAACAAGCCCTATCTACTCATTTCCACTCATAAAAATAAATCAAAATCATGTCTTTCCAGAGAACCCAAAACAAAATATGACAAAAAGTCAATTATACGTGGAGTGAACAAAAGCCTGGTGATATTTATCAGGTTTCCGTCAGGCAACTTGAATTTGTAAGATTCAAGAGGCAACAAATTTCAGATGTCTGATTAATCAAGAAAATAAACATCCTCCATCAACTTGTAGGAGGAAGTGTGGAGTCCCACAGTTCCAGCTTTGTGCTGATTGTCATGAATGTTCACCAATCTTGATTTTAGGGTTTGTTGGCAATTCTAATAACTTAAAAAATGTTCATGTCATTGTCTGTGCAAGTTCTCATCACAACAGAATGAGAAACATCCAACAATTTAGTGTGACTACTGTATATTTATTAATACAATTTTAAATACAATTTAAAAGAAAAGAACACAACACAACAGAACTCAAATTACAGTAGAATACACAAAAACCAAAAGTTCACAAAAGTACAATATAAAATGTATACAGTATCCTGCACAACCCTGTAGTATTTTATTTTATTTTATTTTTATTAAATCACAGGTTACAATTTATTATCAATGCTCTGGCAAAAAGTACTGTACAAATATTTTTGTCCCTCAAGGTAAAACAGTTGTCCTTGAGAATGTATTCCTATACATTTGAGTTCATGTAAGTAATGGTACAAACAACATTCTCTTGAGAGCATTACATCATTATACAGTTATAAATGTTTGTACAGCATGCTACATTTTTTCTTTCTGAGAAGGTAAATGATTTGTAGAAAAGCTACTGTTAAAAATCACCAGAAACGTTTTAAAAACAGATGCCACAAATCCTCAAGATCAGAAAATGAGTCAGTTCACACCAGTCTATTAGCAATTTAAAAGCATCACACGGTGATAAGTAACAGATAAACATTTCACTGAAACTAGAAATGAAGAGTTAGAAAAAGAAAGAAAGAAAAAAAGACCTCTGCTACATATCTGGGATTGTATCTCCCTCCTCAGCTGCACACTTTTCCCCTTTATTCTTGATTTTCTGTCTCTCTGCCATGACAGAGACTGACGTAAAAAAGAAAGCTTGGCTTTCTGAGCTTGGCACAGTCACACAACTATGTATTATGATTATACTGGGTAAGTTTCTGTGATAATTTTGCCAGGGCATAGTGCTGAAATTGACATATTATTGCATCTGTTTCCTCTAAAGACAAGTGTAGCCATGGCGCATATGGCAAGACAGAATATGACCATTACAGCCACGGCACCTGTAGGTGAACGACCATTTGCTGTTAGTTTTCCTGTGAAAAAACAAAAGCCATCATGTTATTTATCACGTTATCATGTTATACATCTCTTGCAGCAAATAAAATATGCCCCTTGAACACAGTGAAAGTAAAGTACCTGGAGCATCTGGAAGACCGGCGAAACGAAGAGCAGCTGTTGTGGGTGGATCAACAACACGAGGCGCTGTCAGAAGAATAAAATGATATGAAATGTAACAATGTGCTCTGCAGTCATACACAAGAGGTATATATCTTCTCCAGCAACAAAAGAAACGTACCTATGGTCACGTTGAATGTCGTTTCATTAAATCCAGTTGTCATTTGTACCCAAAATTTAAATGTTCCGTTGAGTTTCTCTGATGCATGTGGAATTGTGCAACGAAACAAATGAATGTTGTCACTTGTTGTAACGTTACACTGTTCATCACTGCACTTGATGTCAGGATGCTTTTTATTGCTCCATTTACAAACATTTGCAGGTTTACATTCCTTACATGTCACACTGCAGGTTAGGTGTAATGGTTCTCCCTCAGTCCCAGTTTGATTTGGACAGTTTA
Organism: Pangasianodon hypophthalmus; assembly: GCF_027358585.1. Lineage (NCBI taxonomy): Eukaryota > Metazoa > Chordata > Actinopteri > Siluriformes > Pangasiidae > Pangasianodon > Pangasianodon hypophthalmus. The sequence goes on from NC_069721.1 coordinate 19,837,720, forward strand.
CTGTAATATCTGTAAATTCTGTAAAAAAAAAGAAAAAAAAAAAAAAAGTAAATCAAATGTAATCGTTTCACACACAATACACAGACTGCACTGTCACTCATCATCCACCATTGGTGTTTGAGCATGTGGCATACTTGTTACTTACTGCCATAGACTGTGATAAGCAGGACTTGAATCAGTACACACCGAATAAGACATGTTCCAGCCATGACTTCTGTCCTAGAACAACACAAGATGTTTCAGATTACAACCCAATTAGTGACAGTGTGTTCATGCCCATTATGTCAAGCATTGCTATTTTATTAGTGCAGTGACCTGAGCTCGTTTAAGCTTTCTTACCGGACTTTGTATAATACATTAGTTACATTTTAACTATCCATTTAATCTCAAGATAAGATACTAAGCCAAGTATCCTAGGAAAAATAGCTATGTTTACAGTCTAATACAGTTTTAGCTGCAATTGGAATTTGGATTTTAAGAATTGCTTATGTAAATCAAGCAAACGCAAATTAGAGCATGTACATTCAGAAAAAAAATCTGCCTAGCCAACATAACATAAATATATCATGGTAAGGTCAGTGTGCTTATAAGTACACAGACACACTGTTTCTACTGGCAACTGATTTCTGATATTAACAGATGAGTATATGTGACCCAAATGTAAATTAAAACTAATCGTAGAACTTCTGCACATCATATATCTTTAAGTTTTTCTCTTGCCCTGCTTCTAAACATGCCAAAAACCATTTTAGTCAATGCACAATAATCATCACTGCAAAAAAAAAAAAAGAAAAAAACCAAACAAAACAAACAAACAAAAAAAACACCACCACCACCAACAACAACAACAAAAAACACCTCAGATAGTAACTTGAAATTAAGTATAATTTTGGAGCAAGCTGACTTCTGCATATATCATTAAGTTTGATCTAGCTCAAAGTGACAAATAATAATGTGACATAACATGCCAAAAAAAACAACAACTCCACACTGAGCTATAGCCTGTAAACTACAAATCTTGCAGATACTTACGGTCTGAGAGTGTTGCTGCTACATGGAGAGAGTACTCAGCAATGACTTACTCCTTTTCAGAGCTCTGGGTCCTCTCTGTGGCCAGTCCCCAACTTTCGCTTTCAAAATGAGTCTCACTGTTATTTGATCGCAATCTCAAACCAAGCCTGTTTAGCATATGAACAAAAAGTGAGTGGATAAACATGTTTAGCACAAGTGCTGTTTGTGTTGGTCCCTCCCACTTTCATCCAAATCTGTAGCTCATTTTACATCACCCTTACAAGAATTTCAAAGAATTTCAAATGCATCATCACTCCTCAATTATGAGCATAGATGATGGACTCAGTTTAGGGGAAAGGAAAGCAAGAGAAAAGGAACCAGCGAGAAAGAAGAAGGAAGTCTCATGAAAACCGGAACAATTGTTCTCATTAAAGAAGTGAAAAAAAACACTGATCAAATTTGTTCCATACAGAGGTGTCAAAAAAAACACTAATGCAGCAATATCCTGGAACATGAAGGTCTTCTGAATGCTCTCTGTAAGAGCTCTTGTATAAGAAAGGTGACCACACACCACCCTGTCCCTCACAGAATGACCTGCACATTCATTCACTGCTTTAATCTCATATTTGATTACTCAAACACACATTCTCTGTTGCTCATTTATTCAATCATTTATTCATTCACAAGCTAAACAGTGTCCACAAGAGGGAGTGAGTGTGCTTTACCATTACTTGTATGTAGTTAAATCACTAAAGATCCAGCTTATTGTTCCATTATTTATCATAATGCATATTATTTAGTAAGAATTATTCAATAACTACATTCAAACTAACAAGAAGTGTGTGTAGTAATGATAGTCAGGAAGTCTCGTGCCATGGCTCATGTGAAAGTCGCCATGGGAAGTTTTACTTCTGTCACTGAAAGCATATACTTTTAAAAGTACAATTTATCAGGCTCTCTTTCTTATATTATTTATAAAGCATAGCTGCTCAAACATAATTGTGTATTGTAATAACGTTCATGTAAGTAACTTTAGTTGCTTGATTTTGTTGGCCAAGAATTTTGTTGGAAGTGCTGTAGGGAATACATACACACATTATATGCCTGAGCTCAATGCCATATTTGTCATATTTCCATTTGATGAAAGAAACAGCATACACACATTTCTGTCCAATCATAGTTTACTTGAAAAAAAAAAAGCAATATAAAATAGACATAACAATATAATACAAAACTGAAAACAAACGTTGGTGCACAGCACAAAATAACTTAGCTTATGTACTCTAAATGTCCCAATGCAGTATTAAGTGATTTGCTGTGTTGGAAAGTTATTGTATAAAATACACTGCCAGCACACAAGACCTCAGGATCGGAAAAAAAATGAGCCAACAACAGTCAGATCATTTCATTCTATTCACAGTTTAAAAGATATTTGCCTATCACTCAGAGATTAGTATGTATGACATATGTTATAGCTGTAACTGTCACAAAGACATGTTTCATTGAGATGTTTATTTTATATGTTTCTGTCAAAAATTCATGTTCATTTGGGTTCATACAGCCTTTAAAAAAGTGATTAAAAATGTAATAAATATAATGTTCAAAGGGTAATAATGATAAAAATGTACCTCCTTAAAATAATGTTTGGTTAAAAATTTAGAACTCTTTATGTAAGGTTTTATTTAATGTAGAGTGTAACGGTCACAAGACCAGAGTTTAGTTGAGAGAAGGACTGTGGCATTGTGGGTGCAGCATGGATGCAGAGAAAATACAGCCCCAAAATAACCTGCATGTGGTCCAAGAGGCGCACACGGTAATTGCTCCTTTTATTCATTTTAGATTGTGTTATAATGTTGCTGATGTGCCTTTACATGAACGTGATATGTTTTCAGGGATTTTACTGGATTTATCACATTTCTGTTGTTCTAACATGTTCATGTTTATCAATGGATACTAGCTTGAGAGACTTCATGAGTTTTCACAGTGTCTGCTGAGGAAAGAGAGAGAGAGAAAGATTATTTCATTAGGCCATTGTAGTTGTAATAGTTTCAATAAATGAAAAGAAAAAGAAAAAAAAGCAGATTTATGAGACATGAAGGAATTTGCACACATCAGAGTAAATAAATCAACTTTTTTTTTTGCTAACATCTCATGTTCTGAGATTGGCTTAAAAAAGAAAGCTCATATTTCAGTGTCTGTTGACGTCATCATTGTTGGGTACCTGTTCAAAGAAAGTTGGACATGCTAAACTGCACATATTTTTTCTTTGTCTATAGGTACGTACTGCAATAATAATGGCAAGAAGAAACCACAAAGAAAAAACACAAGAAGAACCACGACTAGTGCAACCTGCTCATGGCTCCAGGCCGTCTGTGAAAAAACAGAAGTCATCATGATTTCTAAACCCCACATCACATTTCTAGTAGCAAATAAAATACCTTCACATATATCTGTAAGGATAAGTGTGGAGATTACTAATGGCAGTAACAGTGACAAATCCAGGGTATCCCCTGCCTTGTGCCCCGAGTCCCCTGGAATAGCTTCCCTGTGACCCTGTGTAGAATAAGTGGTACAGAGAATGGATGAATGGACTGACTGTCCATGTTGACTGCTACACTGCAAAATCCCCACTTGAAAATGAAAGTGTTAAATCAACACTTTTTGCGGTGTACTTTCAGTTTATATTAAATCACAGCTGCTAGCTAGGCTATATGGAGACATGACAGTGGTTATAAAAGGGCTTCATTTTTATTGTGAGGTTTCTTAAAAAAATATCCATTGATTTTCACAACAAATTGTCTTTGAGAGCTTTTCCCATTTGTTACCATATATTAAATAGTTGTGGTTATTCACTAAGATCCCATTCCCATGCATTAATTAGTTGTGGTTATGCATTAAGATGCGATTCCCAGGCATTAGTTGTGGTTATGCAGTAAGATCCGGTCCGATGTGTCAATAAGTTGTGGTCACACTCTAAGATCCTGTTCCCAAGCATTAATATAGCTGTGATAACGCACTAAGATCCTGTTCCAAGGCATTAGTAAGTTGTGGCTACAGGCTAAGATCTGCTCTGAAGATTTAATAAATTGTAGCTACGCATTAAGATCCCGTTCTGATGCATTAATTAGTTGTGGCTGCGCACAAACATCCTGTTCCGATGCATTAATTAGTTGTGCTTATGCACGAAGATACCATTCTCATGCATTAGTAAGTTGTAGTAACTTAGCTACACACTAAGATCCCTTTCCCATGTGTTAATTAGTTATGGTTAAGCACTAAGATCTGTTCTGATGGGATAATTAGTTGCGGCTATGTACTAAGATCCATTCTGGTGCATTAGTACATTGTGGCTATGCACTATGATCTGTTCTGTTCTCTTTAAAGCATTTATCACACCCCGCACTGCACCATTCTCTCTCCGATCCCCTAGCACTGCTCGACTGGTCCCACCATCTCTCAGGGTACAAGGAAGGCATGCATCAAGGTGGAATGAACTTTCCCTAGACATCTGAACAGCTGAGTCACTGGCAGTCTTCAAATGATGACTAAAGACCTACCTCTTCATGAAGTATGTAAATTAGCACTTATTTTTTTTTAAATCTTATTGTCTGTGTG